>NC_066319.1:39920007-40223871 GCF_022539315.1 Serinus canaria | reverse complement strand
TGAAAAGTTAAAGCACTGTATTTTCCCCTAAAGTTTATTTATAGTTTGACAATGCATTCTTACAGCTTCTTTTTGGAAACTTAAGACTGACTGTTCTGCAGATCCATCTACAAGCTAATAATCTACTGTGCAATAAGCTCTTGACTGTTACTGCTCAAACCCAGTCTTGAACCAGTCTGGGTGCAGCTGGGTTTATTAGCTCTCATTCAGCACCAAGGGTTTCATGGATGTGGAGTGGCTTTCTGATGAAGCCATTCAGACATCCTTGCACTATGGACAGCAGCAGAGTGACCTACTCCTGGGAATAAATAGTGCAGGAAAGCTCAAGCTGCCTTTAAGGCTGCTGGCTCTCCCTTAGGGTTGTCAGTCTGGCTTAAACCCATGCCAAAGCTGCTGAACTGCCAGTGCAGCCTCAGGAGCAGCATAGCCAAAGCACCATGTCTTCTGGCCTACCAAACAGTGCTGGGGTCAGCAGCACCTGGAGGAAGCCAGCTTGGGCATTTCTGCATGTTGGACCCAGTCAGTCCAGTCCAGAAACATAACACACAGGCAGCTGCAAGGCAGCAGTAGTTTCTAGTGTACTGTGATGCTGAAGATGAGCATGTGCCAGCTACTTTGATTCATGATTTCTGAAAACATTTGGTTGTCAGTATCTGCAAGTTGGAACCCTATAAAGAATAGATTATAAAAAGAATGCAGGGAACAGTCATGCTTAGAAATCTAGTCAGAATGGATAAACTGTTGTTAAAAATGTGCCTTTCTATTGTTGCACCATTGCTAGTACTGTCAAATCCATACAAAGGTCTCTAGATGTCCTTATTCCAAATTCCTCTTATAGACACACTAATTATTAATTCTTTAGAAGTCAAGATAAGCATGCATCACTGAGAAAAGGGGCAGAAAACGCTTTTATTCATGTCTTCCCTTAAGTTTCCTGTAAAGGATTAACACCTTTACTAATTTTTCAAAGATTTAAGACAATGCAAGGTCTTTGGCACTATATATTTACAATTACTCAGAACTGGAATGCAAGACTCCCTCGCTACAGTATCCCCCCTACATCACAGGTGGAATGAAATCTGTCATAGATTAGATGTTTACCTACAAGTATTTACTTAGGATACTGAAATGTCATTGTAAATTTATGCCATTGACTATTTCTCTCGTGAAATGCCAGGGAATTTAGATTTTTGCAAGGGTGAGATGAAGAAAACAACCGTTAACCCTAAAAAGCAGATTCATAGTGAAATTTAGGTTGAAGATTAATTCCTTGCCTCAAAGTTTCTGAAGTGTTTCCTTTTAAATAAATGCATTTCAATAATCTCTTTTAATTTGTCAGAATTTAGCTAAAATTTATTATTCTTTCCAATTTTATTAATTGTTTAAGTTATTAGTAATAAAACTAGCAGGACTATCTCTATTGTAATACTGTTCTTTACACCCATACAGCCTGTTTTAGTTTTCTTTTGCAGAATGAGGCCTCAGTTCTTGCAGACTTGGAAAATAATTCTCTCTGATCTTAATTTATGCAGGAAAAATCTTTGCCCTAGAGGGATGCCTGTTTTTCATATTATCTCAGCTGAAAGCACTTGATACTCTCAGGAAAGACTATGGATGAATATTATTTATTGTTCTTATTTTTAGTTTCTTTCATTACATAGTAACAAAGAAACACATGTAAATGTAACTTAGGTACAACCTATTACCTGAGTGTCCAAACCTGCCCATCAGTGTTATTGTTAGCTTGTTTCAAGTGTGAACGTACTTATGTTCTAAGTCCCAAATTTAATTTTTGTGAAAACTCTCCTTTAATCATGGCGCTCCCAAAAGTGGATGTAAGGCCCTGAGGCCCCTGACACCTTCTGTAACTACTGCCATGAAGAACCAGTGGATGGATGGAAAGGCCAGGACTGGACTAATATATACCCAGGTGTCTACCCCATGTTTGGTCTGCAATACAACCTCTGCTCTCACTCAGGAACTTAGGAGCATTTCTCAGTCTCCTATTTTTGAAACAATAGAGGCAGCACATGAAGTTACAACAATATGTGTCATGCTCCCACCTTGCTACAGAGTATACTAAGATTTGGTTTCTTTGGTTTCTTTTTCCATCCTACCAGCCTCTTAATGTTTTATTTGCATTTTTTAAAAATAGCACTGCTTTGCTTTCAACGCCTTGAAGCATCCATCTTCTATTCTTCAGGCATAGTGATGGAGTATCAAAGTACTTCACAGTATCTAGCATCTTAGGCTGCCTTGGAGAAAGACAGCTCAGGGGATGAACAGAATTCGTCCTCCAGTGGTAATTCACTCCTTGTTCTAGTTCTGCTGTTAGAAAAGTGAGTGAAATGTGGTGAAACGACAAGCACCTCTTCAGAGCTAGACCAAAACCAGATTCTGCAGGGCTCCTGGAAATGGGCAGTTCTGTGATCCACCCACTTCCTAAAAATGCATAGTGTATGATCCTGGAGCCTTGAATTTGGAGGGAGATCTGCTCTTTCTAATGGTTGTGACTAGTGCAATGGCATCTTCTGTGGTCAGTGGATTACTGGCCATTTGTGAAAGAAGAGGCATAGATCCAGACATGGTGAGAATGAGGATGTTGTGTCTAGCAGAAGGCATGCTGTAACCTCAAGGATGACCCTTTATTCCCATTCTTCAGCAGGCACTTGGAAATACTGCGGTTCCTTTGAATGGGTTTGTCTCTTATCATATCTTGTCTCTGTCTCACAAAAGTCTGCAAGATTCCAAGTCAAGGGGAGTTGCCTTCTTAGTTTCTCTCTGTCTCCTAGTGTGAAATTCCATATATCAGGTCTATAAATCCATCCGTCTGTCATGCAGAAGGATGTGATGTGCATCATATTCAGTCATGTGATGGGGGGAGGCTGAGGCAATGGGCTGCCTTTGAATGGGTACTTGCTAGTAGGGCCCGTCTGGATGGGATTGTGCCCCTCGGGACATTTCCCATTTGCTTGGCTCCTCTTGGCAGCACAGCAGATCAGAGCTCATGCTGGTTGTTTGCCTGCTACAAGGTCTGGCTGTCTGGCATTACAGGGTTGGCACTGCCATGTGCCTTTCTCAGTGCATGAACATCATCTCTCCCTCATCTTGGACCTCATGTGCAGTCTCATTCCCACAATTAGAAAGAAAAGTTTCTTTGTTAATGTTGGCCAGCAGAAGGCATGTTCCTGTTTAGGTCCTTTGGGCTATCAGCTCCTAAGACAATCTGAATGGCTACAGAGAGAGAGGAATGCCTCTGGGTGAGCTAGTGACTTTACCTCAAACCAGATTAAGAGCAAGGCACACAGACATGTTTATTTACATAATCTGAAACAGCAGGCCCAAAGACTGGTGTGGTTGCAGTGATTTACAAAGACAGCAGTGTCCAGAGACAGGCCTACATTAACAGCTTTAATGATGCCTCTCAGCCACCATGGTGTCATTTGTGGGCTCTCAGGATGGTGATGCTAGATCTAGCTGAGAATGCAGCTTGTAAGCATTCTGTAAGCAAGCTGGCTTTTCTGAGCTGAATTTCTAGAGTCTGATCTTGGATTGAGAAGGTGTGTTAGCTCTCAATTCACACCTCTGGAGGAATCTTAGCTGGTTATTCAGTTTTGCCTTTTCAGGGATTATTGACCCGTCTTACTAGAAGACAGTTTTGGCTTTCTTTTGCCAGGGCTTGGTAATACTCCTCTATTTTAGGTAGTGCTGTGGCATTGCCCTGCTGTAGCAAAGACAGTTTATCCTGTGCTTGAATAAATTCTTAGCAAATCATTTACATTATGAAGGAGAAAGGTAGAGAGAGGGAGGATTTCTTATATTAAAAACACTGCCTGGTTTTTGTGAAAATGGCTGGATTCTCCTTGCCACATCTAAAATATCAAGACTCACTCTACTTATGTTTATTAGCAGAGGAGAGGAATTCAGCTTCACATGATAGCTGTGCCCAGCTGTACGAGTGCCAATGCCAATTCACATGCATCACACACCTCAAGGTGTAAGTTCTACTTAGAGCAGGGTATGTGTGAATTCATTTGTGTCTGCTGTGACATTGGGAGGGATAGGACTTGCTGCCAACACTTTCTTCACATTCTCAGGGAGAATTTCTCATCCAAATTTTCCATGTATGGAAGATTGGATGGAGGCAGATGGTGAATTTAGCTGACTTAAAAATATTCCTTTTAGAAACAAAACAGAAAGAAACAGATTCCGCAGTAATCTCTACTGCTCCTGCTTCAAGTGAGATGAAGGAGAGAAGAGATGTAAAACCTTGAATTTTGGAGAGGTATTTTTCTGGACTAGGAAGGTCAAAAGTTTTAGTACTGATCTCTGTGTTGCCAGCAGGCTTTTTCAAGGCAGGAGCACATTGCCTTGCCTTCGCTTCAGTTGTAATTGTACCATACTTTAAAGATATGGACTTTTATTAGAAAGAGATAACATATCAGTGGAAATACTGAACCCGGAGGAGGAAGGCATTAATGAAATGGAAGGCATTGCATTATTGAGATGCTTAAGGAACACTGAATGCTCACACCACATGCTTGTGGCCATCATAGTAGCAGGTGTGTGGAACATACTGAGGGAAGAAGGGCATTCAGATATTCAGGCAAGTCTTTCACAGTGTAGTAACAGCACCTGAGATTACTGAAATACTAATTGTTTTGTTTTCTTTTCATCTGAAGGACTCCTAGCACACTCGGGTTCTCACTTTGTCTGAACAGACAGATTAGGCAGCTTTATTTTCTTCCTTTATAGTCTGTGTCTCTTGCTGCTTACTGTGCAATGGCTAAAACCATTATGTTTGGGCTACTTATGAAAAACTGAAGTAGCTCCTGAACTTTGCAATCAAAACAAACAATGGCTCCAATCCTCTGGGATTTTAGTAATTTTCAGCTTTATATGCCCTGAGGGACTTCTCTTTCAGCTCCTTCCTCTCTGACAGACTGCTCTGTTACTGTGGTTTCTCATGCTGCATGTGTGTTCCCATACATGACTCAGGGTTGCTAGAGTCACCTGTGGGGATGAGGGTGAGCCTGTGAGCCAGCCAGAAAGCTCTGGATGCCCTGTTTTTTGTACTACCCACCAGGTCATGGGGCATTCTTGCTAGAGAAGGAAATCCATGTTCACTGTGCTGACACCATCCAGCTCCCCGGTGCCTGTACTCCTGTGTCCTGGTTTTTGGCCAGGATAGAGTTAATTTTTTTGCAGTAGCCATGAGGGGGCAGAGCTTGGACCCACATGGTCATGTCTAGCTTGTTATTGTCACTAGCTCATGTCACCAGCTCATGTCACTTCGAACCATGGCATGTCACACATGCCATGGTTCAAAGTGCAGGACTCTTACCTCCAAGAGGAAGGTGGGTATGACTTGCAGACCAGGAGAAGCAGGTGTGCAGAGGGTCAGGGTCACATGCATCAAGTCAGTTTGTGAGCATTTTTTGCATGTAAATCATCTCTTTTTGTATAATTTAGTTATTAACATTGTTGCTGTTACTGTTCATTTTCTTATCTCATTGCTGTTTCCAGTAAATTGTTCCTCTCTCAAACTGTACTCTCTGCTTTTTTTCTCTCTCACTGGAGAGATTGTAATTTTGTCATGGTCATAGAGAAATGTGGTAGAGTTTCTAGCAGTGTTTAATTCCATACCACCCACATCATGGCAGGGGCATGGGTTTAGCAACAGCAAGCTGGAACTGGAAGAGTCATCATCTTTTGCTGGGGTTGGGCTCAGGGGTGTGCATGTTTTGGGGTCAGCCTGGTGGAGCTAGCCCCTCTCTGCCACCAGCGGTCCCTTTCTCCTTTCTCTTTGCTGTGGCCTTTCTGGTTTGGTTCTGTAGGTTAGAGTCAGTGAACACGAGATGCTGCTCTGAGAAAAGAACAAAAAAAAGAAAAAAGGGAGAGAGCAGTGGCCATGTGGAATGGAGTCCAGCTGAGCCATGTGGGCTCCAAGCTGCAGCCACCATGACCCCAGCTGGAGCCACAGCTGGAGCCCAAGATGCAGATGAAACTGCCAAGCATTCCAGTCCTGCTCCCACAAGGTCAGGCCCAGGAAAAGGGTCCCCAGCCTATCTCAGAACCCTGTCCGGTCCTGCCAGGTTTTGTTTTGTCCCTAGTTTTCTGTTGTTTTTCAGGTGGTTAACTGGAAAGTTAGGTCTGCTTGGTACTGTATTTGCAAAGTGTCTCTCTTCATGTGGTGGGTAAAACACTCTCTCTTTTGTATACTCTTTTATTAGTTGTTGTGGTTAGTACTATTTTTCAGTAAATTCTGATTATATCTTATAATCTCTACCAGTGTTTTCTCCATTATTGGAAAGGAGCAGGTGAAAGCATTTAGCTTTCATGCTGTATTTTAAACCAGAACATTTTTAGTGCTGTTCCTAAACCATTACATCCTGGCTTTGCAGGAATAATGTTACCAAGTATCTATCCCAGGAGCTGTCCTCCTTTCTCAGAGAACTACTCGTGGCTGAGGTTCAGCTCCTTCACTTGCTGATTGCCCTATAGAGAGACAAGTCTGCAGAAGTAGTGTGATCTTCCAGCCAGCTGCAGCCAGATGCCATACCAAGGCAACAACATGAGGATGAAAGAGAGGGATATCAGATGCATTGAAATCTTCAGTGCATGGGACATCAGCAGCACAGAAATTGTGGCACTGCAGATGGGCATATAACATCACAGTGATTATCCTCCCAAAACATCAAAATCAATTGGTCTTTGTGTTGTGCTTCTCTCATACAGCTCATGTCTGGTCAGCAACACATCCTGCAATTCTGTTCCTGTCCCTGTTTCACTCCCACCATTGTCCCTAGACCAAAAGCTCTTTCTGTTATGAGATCAAGGTCTTGCTTCAGGGCAGCTTCTGAAGGTACCAAATGATTAAAAGGCTTTGAGACAGGAACTGTCCAGAGAAGTCAAAAATCTCCAGTAAAAATATTTACTGGAGAATTGCAAACTTTTATGAAGCTGTGTTCTCTTACACAACTGAAGGTTCTGAAGGTTTGTTTTTCTGAAAAAATGTTGATGCAGTTCATCCAGCACTGTATCCTCTCAGCCTCTCTTATTTCTGAACTAAGCACTTAGCAGAATTATGCCAGGAAATCATGTGGGCATTGCCAAGTGAAACCATGCCAAGTGAGAGCTGCAAATGACCTTGGATTTCAGGTAACTCACTGTTCATGCCTCAGCAAAGTATGGTGCAGTCTCCTCTCCAAAGTTGTTTTGTGGGGAAGAAAGTATGTTAACAATGCATGGATCTCTCCTTTGGTGCTGGGCTGGGGTCTACAGAAAGATGTGCTTTTAGGTAAAATCTCCAGTCCATCACAGTCCATATCTGCTGTAAGAATTTGTGGTGGGTTGACCTTGGCTGTACATCAGGTGCTCACCAAGCCTGTCACTCACCTCCTCTGCAGAACGAGGGAGAAAACAAGCTAGAAAAAGCCATTTTGAATAAAGATAAAGGCAGTTTAATTAGGCAAAAGGCCACACACTAAAGCAAAGGAAAAGAAAATATTTATTCTCTATTTCCCATCACTTCCCAGAAAGTCAGGCTTTAGTACACATGGTGTTATATAGTGGTGCATACACATAGTGGTCTAGAAGACAAACATTATAATAACAAATGTGCTGTAGATTCCTGTCCTCCCTCCCTTTACCCCCTGCCTTTCTCTTGGCTTTTATTGCTAAGGAGATGTCATATGGTATGGAATATCCCTTTGGTGAAATTGGATCAGCTGTCCTAGCTATGTTCCCTCTGAAGATCTTGCCCACCGCCAGCCAAGTGGTGAAGAGGGGGGCTGTTGGAGAGACACTGATTGATGCTTTGGGAACCAAAACTTTCCTGTGTTTATCAACGCCTTTCTAGCTACCAATACATATCACAGAACTATGAGGGCTGCTATGGGGATAATTATCTCCCCCTCAGCCAAACCTGATAGGGAAGTTAGTCACTTTACTACTTTGCTCTGTGGAGTCGAATTACCCAAAGATGTGGGAGATGCTCCAGAAATTAACTAAGTTCCTCTTGAGGGACTGGTTTTCAGAGATGCTGGAAACTGAGCAGTCAAATATTTAATCATTTCAGTCTAGATTTCCACTCTTAATCTGGGTTCCCATCAGAGACGTAGCTGAGAGATTGATTTTGCCCATAGTCCGAGTAATATTTTCAGGGTGAGACACTGGAATGAAACACATATTATTTCACTTCTACTGCCATCAGTGTTTGTGTGCATGCAACCCCCAAGAGCTGAAAAACATTGAGGTAGGACAAATTATCCAAAGGAAACTGGCAATGGCTTCAGGTCCTGGTGTGTCTAGGTGCTTATTAGAGATGTTCTGGAAGAAAAGAAGGGAGTATAAGAAGGATGGGTCCAAAGACTGTATTGGTTTTACTGTCTTCTTAGTGCCCAGGATACCAAGGGAATAATATAAGATGAGCAACATGAGAAATGTTAGCCAGACAGTAATTAATGTGTAGGTTATAGGTGTATTTAACCCTGTATCCTTCCTAACACACATAAAGCCCTAGAGTCATCAGTTTCACATAGATCTCTGTCTTCAGTGAGCCAAGAGGCATTTTGCCAAGAATCTTTTCTTTCAGTGTAACACAGATCCCATGGCCAACAAAATGTATTTTGTATATCCCTGTTTCAAACTGAAGGAACATTTCTACCAGTTCATATCTGAACATTTAGCATTATTCCCTTAATCTATTTAGAAAAGTTTCTCCATGTCATATTGGAAAATGAAATTTTCTGACCAAAACATGTTTTCTGTTGACCAAGTATAGACTGGAATGACTTAGTTATGGTAATTACTGTCACATCTGCTAATGAAGATAACAGTTCCAGACTCACCAGACTGCCACTATATGCACACTTCTGCTTTTCAGAAGCTTGTACATTATACAAGTATTGCAGCAGAAAATATGATTACTTTCAGAATGTGAATGTTTTTGCCTGGGAACAACTGTTGTTTGGTTAAATATGGTTTTCTTTCAGAAGATTGAACTTGATGAGCAATAATTTTGACTACAAACTATGTCAGATCAGGTACCAGTTCTTGAAGAGATGAACTCTCTCACAACATCTCTCCTATGCATATAGCTACTTCTACCAAAATGCAGCTGTCTTCAAACTCTTATTGTGTAATGGTTGTGTTGGACTGGGAATACAGAAAGGTAAACAAAGACATACAGGAGTCCCTCCAGCCCTATCTGTGGCCCTGTAGGGGTTAGAAGCACTGAGGGCTTCTGTCTCATGGAAGAACATCTGTTGCTTTTGGGGGTAACTCCATTAAAGGATATCAGTCACCGCACAAAACTTTCATGTGCAGAGGATGAGAAACATTAGGGATTTCTATGTTTTTTTTACTCCCACACTGTGTATTCATTGATGACTTTCAGGCCTGAGAGAGGCCTAAAATTCCTATTGTTCTTGAGAACACTGGCTCCACCATTACTGGCTACTCATCACTTTAGGTCCTAGACCATGGTGGTTCAGATTTATGTAAGGTTTAGCCAAATTTTCAATCAAGTGTGAGGCAGGCACCACTTCCATCAGCCTGTGTGCTTCCAAGTATTTGGGCTCTGTGCCCATAATGTCAGCAAAGGCCTTCTCAGGATCTACGGAGAAAAAGTATATTGATAAGTGGTGCATTGTTTCCCCCCATCTCTATTAAATAAATTAAACTACTTAATTAAATTATTTAACACTATGCAACAACAACAACACAGTTTTACTCCTTATGCATTATCATCCCCTGGTTCTCCCCATGCCTTTATCCCAGTCTTTCAGGAGTAAATGTATCCTCCTTGCTTATGCACTTGTCATCCAGTGACTTGCTGTGCTTCTCACCAGTCTGCAATGTGACTGAATTTTTTTGGTGTAATTGAGAACATTTGACATCAGGTAAAAACTTTTTTCCCCCCTTAATTTAAGCATGCAGCTGACTTTGCCAGCAGAGGTAGGGCAGCTCAAAACATTCTGGCTTACAACCAGCAGAAAGAATGCCAGCATTTTCATCTTGGTGTTGTTGACACAGCTGCAGTGAGACATCAGTGCAGCTGGAGGCTGTATTTCCACAAAAACCTGTCATTTGGAATTCCTGCATCAAACCCCATACTTGGAGGTCATATTTCTCCATGCTGTTATATGCACTCAGCAGTCTAACCTCAAGACAAATTCCCCTCTCAACAAAGTAATTTTCCAGTTCAGTCTGTAGCCTTCAACAAAATAGTCTTTGTTCTTGTGTTGTTATGTTTTTTGACTTTCCTTCCATTTATAACAAGTTAGAAAGTTCTCTTCCTAAACCATGGATAAATCCTACTGTTACAAAAATGATTGCAAGACTTGTTTTATCAGATGACTGACTTCATAAGGCAGAAAATAAGAGGAGAGCCACCAGAAAAGACTAGAAGGGTTGTGGCAAACCCATGGTGGGCAGACCAAGTGCTACACTGTTCCATCAGAAGTGCACAAACAGGGATGCAGTCCCATTCCTGGTTTCAGCTCGCTCCTCCTGCTGCTCTATTTACAACTAGAGGAGACAACAGGTAACAAAGAAATAGCCCTGTAGAAAGCAGTTGAAGAAAGATGTTTGATGTCAAAGGGAGAGCTCCTAAATGGAAATTCCCATTCCTCCCCTCTCCCCCCACCTTAATCAATAGTCAGATTGCATGTGGCTGTTAGAATTCGGGCAGGATGATCATGTCCTTGGCCTCCTTTTTGGATACATACCAGTTGGTAGGTATAGCTCTGATGGTATGGAAAGGCTAATGAGTGCAGATGGTCAGAAAACATTCAGTTTCAACCCCTAGGTCAGTGTCAGGAGCTTGCATTGCCTTCTCTGCTGAGGCATCGGCCAGCAAGACAGACTCCTGAGGCTCACTCATTTTGGACATTTCATTCTGGTCTGCCATGAAGCAGATTCAGTTTGTCAATGCAAGCCTAGCAGAGATGTGACTCCCTGGATGTGATAGGTCTTCCATTTGTCTTACTGAAGCCCCTCTTCAACATGCTGGGGAAGTACTCCTGCAACCCTTCTTCATGCCCAGCACTTCCTGTGCACTATATGCATGTGGTGCTGGCCCCAGTGTGGAGAAGGGCTAACTCTGGGGCTAAGCTCTCCTCAAGTTCTTCAGGCCATGTGCAGGGAACTCACAGTTCTCCCACATTAGGTTCTTGTTCCCTCACAAGCTACTTTTCTCCCCTTTCTCAATTTCTGAGCCCACCAGGCAGAGCAATTTTTTATCTTCATCCCATTTCCCCACAAACATGCAAGCCAAAACCATACCAGCTTCTCCTACCTCTCTTGAACTGACTGACAATTCCCACAGGGGCTCACTCTGTGATCAGACTCTGGGAATGCTTTGTAGTATACTTGTCCTGCATAGCAGAAGAAAAAGCATTTGAATGCCACCATATATTGGGACTGAGTGTAAGCAGACTCACTGGAAGTGATACAGCTTCTTTTGTCCACAATTCATAATTTATTTTATAGTTGTAGAGAAAGAGAATTTGGAAAATTCCCTTTTAAGGGGACTAAATGCATGAAAAAATTATGAAGTGTTATTTTGCCAAAATAATTTCTGGCTAATAGTATAATACTTTTTTTTTTCTGCCCTGAATCTTCCTTGTCAGTCCCTGTCACTGCTTTTACTACCTTTTCCCCTTACTCTCTATTTTCCTTTAGAGCTCCAGGCTATTAACCTGCAATTTTGTACCCTTCCTGGGTGTCACCTAGTACTGATATGGAATGTGGAGCAGTTTAGCTATTCATTCAGATCTAAATGGGGAAAAGACTGGCCAGCTGGCACCCACATCACCACACTTCAACCAGCTCTGCAGCTGCATCTCCTTTATTAAGACCCTTTTCTTCTGCCAGATTTTATTTGTCAAATGATGGGTTTACTTGCATTACTTTAGTGTGAGAAAGACAAAAGGAAGGGTAAAAATAGGCTTAAATCCTGTGTAAAAAAGTCATGAGACAAGTCATGTGCCCAGTACATTAGTCAGTCCCACAGTGTGTGGATTGAGCCTTCTGAGGTAGATTCAGAAATAATTTTGGCACTTCATAAATTGCATTATGTGCTATTTAAATTTAGAATAAACAACTCTAGAACAGTTGTTCCCCATGCCTTACAGTAATTGCATTAAGAAACAATTGCATACATAACAACAAAGAAAAATAAGAATTTAACATGTAATGACTAAATGACAGCCCTAAGAAGGTTTAGAACTTTGAGAGGAACTGTTATGCTAAGCTAGGAAGTCAGGCCAAAGAGCTGTAAGCAGCCCTGGCACCTGACCCTGCTGTGTACAAGCGGAGCCTGAGAGCAGCAGGTTCAGAAAACCCTGCTGCCCCCATGCCCTGCCTCTCCTTCTGGGCAATGAAGAGCTCAAACAAGATCTGGTCTCAAAAGATGCTGAGCTCTGAGATCTCTTACAGGCAGTAGGGGCAGCTTGGTGGAGTGTCCTGGCAGCTGGTACTGCCAAGTCCTCTAATGATTCATGTAGCTTTTTCCAAGCGCTCCCAGATGGCAGCTCCCACCTCTGGCCACTGGTACTCTGGATCCCTGTTTACCACCCTTCTTCTCATTGCTGCCTGGCCTAGGGAGAGAAGCCTTCCCAACTGGTGATCAGCCTGGTGCAACCACAGTCCCTCTTAGCTGCTGCTGATTTTTCTTTGGCCATTTCTGACAATTTCTGGAGTGAGTTTGCTAGTAAGTAAACCCTGCACCTGCATCCTTCTCAGACTCATTCTCTGTGTCACCCCCAGTGAGTCACAGGTTCATTTGCTTTTTCTCTTCAGTAAATGAAGAGTTCACAGCCAACCTTCTAGATCCTGTATGTTTCTCACACATACATAGTAAAAGTATGCTTGGCATTAAAACATCTTCAGGAGGAATGGTGCCTCTTGTAAGACCTGGGTTCTTGATTTATGCTGCTTATAAACAGGAGAATCCTTTGTCTTGTTTGCAGCGGCTGTCCCGGTGTTGTGAGAAAGCCCTGCAGAGCCTGTGGTTGCCCTGTGCTGCCACAACACCCTTATGTGACCTCACCTGCACCTTCTGACTCCTTAGGGTGGCGTTCAGTGCCAGAAACCCCATTGTTCTGGGATCCAGTCAGCTCACATTAACTGAGAATAGCTATGGTTTTGGCTGTGGACCTTCCCCCTTCCCCCCCAGATGTATCAAAAAGTCACACAAGGCCATTGCTAAGTGTTCTTCTCTCCTTGAAGTTCATGTTCCAATTTGTACAATTTCATGATAAAGTCAGACTGTGGCAGTTATAGTGTTAAATGAGATGAAGATAGAAATGTATTCACCTTCTTAGTCTGGAACAGATTCGGACTTCCCTACTGCCAAATTCCCAGTATGTTCAGTAATAAAGTGTGGCTTGTAAACATATCAGCACTCAATGGAGCCTTGAATCAAGTACTCACTCATTCCACCAACTACTGTTGGTACCAAAAGTGATTCAGTGCTTATTTTACATCTCTCTTACCGAGGACTTTGTGACTTTTTCTAAGGTGCTAAAATCAAAACTGTGACAGAAGAGGCTTTCTGATATAATAATAATTCATACACTTAGAAATATTTTTATTTCCCTAAGAAGAGGATAATTTTTGTGGCTTTATTCCCTTAGGTTCTACATAGACCTCTCAAATAGTCTAGTCATTAGAGACCGTGGAAGAGTTATATTTGGATAAAAACAAAAATACCACAAAATCCAGTGGAAGGCTTGATCCTGAAGCAGGTGACAATTGTCAGCTTTGATTTTATTGCCAAAATTTGTAAGTATTTTTCTAGTGTAGGCCAAACAACTGTGGCTATTTGGCCACAGCTGCTTGCTTGTTTGTAGCACCAGCTAACATTCTTCTCTGATTTCAGTCTGAGTATTCTGATGTGGGTTGGGTCTGAAGATCTTTTCTTAGATCTTTCCTTTCAAGGAACAGGCTGGTTTTAAATGACCCAGTCATGAGCTCTTAGTGTTGCAGATCCTTCCTAGGAGGACACCCTACATTCTCTGACTAGAAACTAATGATGGATTGGTTACTGTAACAGGAGATAGGAGACCACAGTCCAGTGCTTTGCCAGAGACATCTGTGGGATTTGAGACAAGTCCCTGCTTCTATGGTCTGCGGTGTTCTATAAACAGGGATTTAAAAAAGAGTGGTAGGATTATTATTTATATACATTATAACATCATCTCAGATCCCAGCTGTGGACACTCATTGTGCTAATTACTAATGGGAGAAATGGGTCTTAATGTCTTCAACAACAACTTGAGCTGAAAGAACCAATCAGGTTCTGGAAGAATGGCTGTGGGGATTTTAGGAGAAATGGGCGTTAATGTCTTAGAAATGGGCCTTAATGTCTTCATGAATATTAAGCTGTATTTTTTGAAGAATCCAATTAATTTGAGCTTCTAAACTTTAGGGCAATATGTAGTAGGTGATTCAGGAAGTCTGTACCTTCCTAGTGCCTCAGCTAATGGGGAAAGGAAGAGGACAACCTGCAGTCAGGAGTTTAGGAGAAAAGGAGGTTGCGTCCTCCAAAAATTTGAGAGACCCCATGGGTGTATGGTCTAGTGGACTCTATCCCTTTGCTTGGCTAAAGGTGCAAGGTTCCTTTGTTGTCTCTTTTGTGGACACTGGCTTTTCACAGTGTGATTTTTTGCACATCAGCAAGTGTTTCATTTAATTATGACCCCTGATATGGCAGCTGATCACCGTGAAGGGGACAGTTTGGCAGCACTCATCAGTGCAAAAGGCAGGGATAATATGAATCTTGACTTCATTGCAGGTACTCAGAGTTTGGAAGAAGGCTACTGAGATTACAAGTTAGAAATGTGTATTTGGTGTAAAAAAGCACTAGTGTGCTCAGCTCCATCTGTTTGCCTTCAGATGTTGAAAACATTGGATTGTGGAGTGAAGCAAACATTGAAATTCTGGACTTCAACCAGGACTTTGCTTTTCATATACAACTGCCTGGTTTCAGTATGTGATGGATTTCAACTTGCAAATGCCAGAGTACTCATAGCGAGCTGAGGACTAATTTTGCAAACCTCTGATGACCTATCAGCAGCACCGAGTGAGGGCACACTCCTGCTCTGCTGTCTCCCCCACCCCATCACCACTGCCGCATAGAGGCTGCACTTTGCAAAACTTCAGCAATTATCAGTGCTGTTCGAAAAGCCTGTGTAACATCTGGAGCAAATGGTACCTTCCAAGGGGACAAAAAATCATGGAAATTTTCCTGTTTGTATTCCTGGAGAACAGAGAGTGACAATTTTTGTTTGAAACCACAAATTTCAGGGTGGAGGAGCCTTGAAGCAACCTTCACTCAGCCCAGGGTCACAGCTTCTGACCCGCTCAGGCACAGCACGGCTGCCGAGCCCCACCGCAGGCCCTGAGCCCCGGCTGCGCTCCTGCCCGACAACCGGGCAGGCAGGGCCCCACCCCGGCCGGGCCGTCCCACCACGGGCCGCGGCCTCCCGGGAGCGGGCGGCCCTGGAGCGGCGCTTGGGGAGGGCCAGGCCCGAGCCGGCTGCGAGCCCCAGGGGCCCGACGCGGTGAGTGCCTGGGCACGCCGGGCGCTGGCGAGCCCGCGCCGTGAGGCCGTAGCTGAGGCGGGGCCGGCGCGGCGGCGGGGCCGGGCCGGGGGCGGTGGAGGCCGAGCCGGGCGGCATGATCGGCACCGTGCTCTGCTACGTGCTGCTGCCGGCGGTGCGGCTCCTCCAGGTGCTCCGAGGTAACCCAGCCCCCGACGGGTGGCGGTGGGGGCTGCCGGGGGTGGCCCGGAGGGGCGGTGATGTCCCTCGCCGTCCCCCCCCACCCCGGCCTGAGGGGGGTGCGGCCCGGCGGCCGGGGTCGGCGCGGCTGCCCCAGAACTCCCAAGGCCCTGTCCCTAGGCAGGTGAGGTGTGGGGCTGCTGGGCCGGGCCGGGCCGGGCTGGGCCAGGCCGGGCCGGGGCTGCTGGCCCCGGGCAGCGCGGGTAGCTGCGTGTTTGGAGGAAACAGCTGCCAGCTGTTGTGCTGCAGAGGCAGACTGCGCTTGGTGCAGGGGCTCTAGCTCCTGCCGCCCACCTGCTCTCCAGGCTTGGAGAGATCCTTGGAGATGGGCAGTTCAGAGATCTGTGATCCCCAAGGACCTGTGGGTGACTTCGTGGGTGGACTTATGTTTTGTGTGCATCGCTATTTCACGTAGTTTCCCTAGATCCTGCTGCTGCTTCACAGTCCCTGATTACTCAGCTAATGTAAAGCCACCCTCCATCCTGAACCTGTCCCTGGGCCTGTTGCAACTACTGGATTGGCACACTGTCTTTTTTCATAGTGAGCAGCAAGCTGACTCCTCTCAAATTCAGCTCCTATTGTGTATTTACAGGCTCTTATAGGCACTCATCGTGTCTGGCCTGTGGTGTGTGGAAAAATTATATTAGTGCCTTGGTGTTTCTGACATTAATGAACTTAATTACAAACTGACTGAGAGGAGTATGGAGTTCTTAAAGCTCAATTTCTGATACATACAGAAAACTTTGACACAAAAGATATAGTAAAACTATACATGAATGTTGCTGACTCCTCTGTATTGCTGCTTTGGCTGACTGACAGGGATGCAGAGAAAAAAGTGATTTGTAATCAACAGAAATTGCTAGTTTACAGTAGGGATGAATGTCTGTGCAGACTTCATAGTGAAGCATAAAAGCCATCTCTTGTATAGATGCACTCTGTCTTTTTCTACTTTACCACACAAATATTAGTGTATTCAATGTTACATTAGAAACAGTTTAAAGTATTTTTTTTTGCCACACGTCAGTCATCAGGTGATCTGTAATTCTTACCAGGATTTCTTCTGTGCATATACTCTCTCTAATGAGATATATGTTAATCCCTATGTGTCTTCATTTTTCATCTCTTAGTAACAGAATTATTTTTCTTCTACAGCACATTCTTATGATGTATTTTACTCTCTTACCTGACTGCTATTTCTTACTCAGTCCCTGGAAAGAAACTTGTTCCAAATGATGATCTACAAGACCTTGCCTTCTTAGCCCATACTCCTGATCAGCTAACTTTTAGGGACTGCCTTTACATAAGTTTCTGAGAGCTAATAGTTTCCACAAGGCCTTTCGGCTTTTCTGACTCTCTGTGCTGCTACATGAGTTAGAATTGCATTCTCCAGATTTGAAAAGCCATTGCTATTGTGTGCAGTTTCAGTGACTTGGACTAATATAACTGGATTTGGACTGTGGCTTAGCATTCTGGAGGAGGCAGGGGAAGTTATTTAGACTGTAACTGTTTTCCCTCAGAGAAGTAATTTGTTTGGGTTGCTATACTGAATGGTTGTATTGCACAGAGTTACAGCAAATGTGTTGGAATAAGAAAATAATGAGTAAGAAGGCATTTCTAGCTGTTTTATTTTGATTTTGTTTTTAAATGACAGATGCTTTCTTTACCTATCGAAAGAATGTGCTTCTGGCGAAGAGCCCGTCCACCCAGATAGAAGGTGTCTTTGCTGCAACCAGAGGAAGATCAGTTCCAGAAGAGCAAGAAGCCCTTCTCCAGCAGTGGCTGGAGGAAGGAGTAGGGAATTTGCCAGCCAGTGAGAGTGTTCCAACAGTGAGGAAAGTATCAGTTACACTCACTAGTGACTGGTTAGAAGGTTCAGAGCTATTGATGACCAGCCTCAGTGACCTGAATACGTCTCCGGAAGTCTCCCGGTGTGCTGATCAGCAGCACTCAGAGCTAAATGCCTTGGCTCCTTCAGAACTGCAAGATCATGCAGTGGCTGAAATGGCAAGATTACCGTCAGAGGAAACAGCAGCTGTAGCAGGCAGTGCCCCTTGGGCAGCTGTGGTGCCACAGACAGATCACCAGACAGCTGGCTATGCTGGTATCAGTGTGGAAGTGCTGAATGATGACCCAGCTGTGCTGGCCTGGAGTTTAGCATGTGATGCAGAGGCAGTGCCACCAGTGCTCCCAGCCCAGCCCATTCAGGATGCGGTGCCATTTTATCCTGTCTCAATGGAGGTGCCCTACCATGGTCAGTGATGGCTCTGAATCTAATGTTTAGTTTGGGATTGGCATTTGTAGTGAATGTGGTCAGGTTATTGTGTTTGGGCTTGCTATCAGCAAGACATTGATTGCCTCTGCAGAGTTGACAGGATCTGCTAGTGAAAACTGAAGTGAGTTTTTGCTGAGGAGGGACTGGTCACAGCTAGTGGTTTCTCTGCTGTGAGACTGTCTGGTCTGAATAGCAATATATATTCCTTACTGTTCTCAAATGCTGGCTTTGTACTCTAAGAAGCATTGAAAAGTGGGTCTGGTGTTTCAGTATGCTTGACTCTGGTCATGTGTTATGCCATCCCTACAGACAACAGACAAAGATATCCAGAAAAAGCATCTGAAAACCAGAGTGGGTGTGGGTTTGCTCAGAGTCTAGAGTGCCCTAGCTTAGGGAATGAGAATGGCTGTCTCTGGGTCCCAGGGGAACCAAAGTATCAGCAAGGAATCCAGTGCGGCTGTAACTTTGCTTTTTGTCTCTTGCATGTAGAGATCTTGTGGAGAGACTGGGAGGATCTTTCTGTCCAGCCCTGTGTTTTAGAGCAGGTCTCAAAAAACACTCCCCTCTTTGAATTTCGAGTCATGTCTTACAACATCCTTGCCCAGGACCTGGTGGAGCAGGGCCTTGATCTCTATGTACACTGTCATCCAGACATCCTGAACTGGAACTACCGCCTTCCAAACCTTTTGCAGGAGATCCAGCATTGGGATCCTGACGTAAGTATGATTAAGCACTCTCTACATCAGTGTCACCAGAATTTGAATTCCTTGTTTGATATAGCAGTATTAACAAAAGAAAAAGATGGGGGCAAGTCCTAGGAAGATACTACCTGCTTGGTAACTGGGCAGTGATTGGTCTGAGACTTTCACAGACCCTGTTTTTGGTGTCTGTCTTGCTTTGATTGTAGAAACTAATCATACTTTGATAGCAGGGCTTAACTTTTATAAACAGCAGAAGTAGAGGAAGAAGGACCAGTCTTCTAAGGCAGCACAGGAGGGGAAGCCTGCATAGAAGAGGATTCCATGAATTTCTCTATTCTTTGAGTCCTCTCTGTGGGGTGAAGGATCTTTTATCTCATCACTGGAAAACTGAATGATATGCTACTGTGACCCAGAAAGTTTGTGCTTTTCATCTGGAAAGTGCAGGATAGAGTTGCGGTGATCACATTTCTGTTTGGAGGGTTGGCACGTGGATGCACTTTTCTACTTTCTTCCTTCCCCAGAACAAGATAACTAGCAAATACTTGTGGAGCAAGTGAGGTCTCTGTCTTCCTTCCAGGTTCTGTGTCTCCAGGAGGTGCAAGAGAACCATTACTGGGAGCAACTGGAACCAACATTCAAGGAGATGGGTATGTCCTGCTTTTGTGGGTCTGTACATCCAGCTCATGGACTGGCCAAGCAGTGCTTCCTGCTTAACATCTTCAAAGCACTCAGTTTCAAGAGACCTCTTCCTGTTTGCCAGGTGGCTGCTGGCCCTACTTCTGAACTATCTGCCTAGACCTTTATCCTTTCTTTTGCAATTGATGTCTCTGAGTTGAAGGATCAGTAACAAAACAGAGGGCCCTGGAAGGACAAGGAAAGAGAAAATACCCCCAGTAATTAATAATAAAGGGTAGTTACTGGAAAAGAATTGGGTATATTGCTGTACCCAAATGTAGTAGGAACCTTTTCTATACAGACTTGCTGAGCCTGAGGTAGTGACTGGATAAACCTTTTAACAGGTGATTGTTTCTTTTCAGGCTTTGCTTGTTTCTATAAACGGAGAACTGGGACAAAGACAGATGGATGTGCAGTGTGCTATAAGCGTAGCAGGTTCCAGCTGATCAGTCTCAGCCCCATAGAATACTTCCGGCCTGGCCTGGACATCCTCAACCGGGATAATGTGGGCTTGGTGCTACTGCTGCAGCCTGTGCTCCCAGAAGGTCTAGGTCTGGAGGCAGTCAGTCCTTTGTGTGTGGCCAACACTCATGTGTTGTTCAATCCCCGTCGAGGAGATATCAAACTGGCACAGGTGGCATTGCTGCTAGCAGAGATTGACAAAATTGCAAGAACTACTGAAGGCAGCTACTATCCTGTCATCTTGTGTGGAGACCTGAACTCTGTACCTGATTCTCCACTCTACAAATTCATTCGGAATGGTGAACTTTCCTACCATGGGATGCCAGCCTGGAAGGTAGTTGCCAGCCAAAATTGGGATTGGATAGCTCTTTATTTTTTATTTTTTATATTGTCTGCTGCTAGAGAAATGCATGGCTGTATTCTTCCTCTTGTGAGGAAATAGTCTTAATACTGAATAAAGTTATTCAGCAGTCTTCCCCAATGTCTCCAGCACTGCAGGGGAAAGAAGGGGACAAGTGCGTGCATGTTGTTTCCATCACTGCTCTTTTGGTTTCTCTTGGGGCACACTTGTGACAATAGATCGCTTAATGTCAAATCTTTTTTTTTCCTTTCCTATGGAATTTTTGTTCCTGTGTGACTGGAAGTGTAGGGAAATGCAACTCCACCAAGACTTACTGAAATTTTTTGTGGATGTTTGTTCTAAAAAAGTTTGAAGGGTCTCTTGTGGTTGTCTTACTGTGTGTCTGTGATCAAATATATGGTTGTCATTCAAGCTTAATCATCACTTCAATAAGATACCTGTAAAGTATCTTGTCAGGTGACTTTTAGCTAATTGTATCTGTCCCCTACAGCTGAAGGTTGACTATGCCTTTACCATACTCTGAATAGCTTAGTTCATGCCTTTCTAAGAGGGCATTCTCCTGTCTTGCTCCTGGCAAGTGTATATATGTACATTGTCTATAGCTTGCACATCTGCTCTCTGTCACTGATGGTTCTCTCCTTTCCTGGCTTTCTTGCAGGTGTCTGGTCAGGAAGACTTTTCCCAGCAATTGTATTCACGAAAGCTGCTGGCCCCGCTGTGGCCAAGCTCACTGGGTGTAACAGACAAGTGCCAATATGTCACCCTGTGCCAGCCAAAGAAACCTGGTAAGCTCCAGTGTGCACTGATAATATGAGTTTGCTGAGGATGGGCAGTTTGTGGGCCTTGCTGGTCTCTCTGAGTAGCTTGGGCATGTGCTGCATGAGGCGCTTGACAAAGATTCTCTCCTTCTACTTTGTATATTAATAAATACAATTTTTTCCAGAACCTATTGGATTTCTGCCATTTTCTTTCTCTAGTCAGGAGCAGAATGTTCCTCTACCAGTAACAGTTGCTCAGTGTGTCTCTTTCATATTCCCAGACTTACACTTTTGTCCAGTTGTAAACTATGTTCAGTAGCCATTGCTTTAATCTCCGGGTGTTTGGGGTGTGGTTTTGGATAGTATTTACAAACCACTGTAAAGAAATCATTCCTAAGATCCAGTTACAATCATGTCTGTTCTCTGCATCCATAGAGAGGATTAAAAAAATAGAGCCCACACAAAATAGCATTTGTTAAAATTTTGAATGTAGAACTTGTATTCAGCCTGATCTCCAGAAATGTTTTTCTCAGCAGACATTTCCTGGAGTTGCACACTAACTGATCTGCTTGAAAGTCCCTGGAGCTTTTGGTGTCTCAGAGAGGACATTCTTACTTTGTGCTGATAATGACTGTTGCATTTGAGGGATAGCAGTAGCTGTGCTCTGTTCTTCTACTTTTACACATCTGTTTGGCATGTAGGTTATAGGTGATTTCTATTCTCATGGTATCAGAGTGCTTGGGCGCAAAAGCCTCTCTCAAACTAAAGAGCTCTAAGAGGCCCAAAGGTCTGAAATATAGGTGGGTGTTCCCTGGAGGTGTGACTTTGCTGCAGTTACTTTCTTCTTTTAATTTGTGCTTTTCTCTGCAGGGAGACGCGAATACAGCCGTGATTTCCTGCTGCAGTTCCGCTTTTGCGATGTTGCCTGTGAGCGACCACCACAGCTGGTCCTCCTGGAAGGTGTGACAGATGCTAAACCAGGTATTAACGAGAGACTTTTCAACTTGCCACTCTTCTAAATCAGTGGAGCTTCTCCTCTGAGGACAGACTGGGAGATTTTGGACTGGAGAAGAGGAGGCTTCACGGAGGCCTCATTGTGGCCTTCTAGTACTTAAAGTGGGCTTAAGGAAAACAAGGGAGAGTGACTGTTTACGCAGGCATATAGTGATGGACAAGGGGAAATGGTTTTAAACTTCCTAAAATTCTTTACACAGAGAATAGTAAGGCATTGGGCTGGGTTGCCCAGAGAAGTTATGGATGCCACATCCCTGGAAAATGTTCAAGGCCAGATTGTATGGGGCCCTGGGCAGCCTGATATAGTGGGTGATATCCTTGGGCATGGGATGGAGGGATGGAACTAGATGATCTTTAAGGCCTCTTCCAACCCAGGCTGTTCTGTAACTGTATGATTCTATGATTTCAAGGAAAACATGAGGTGGAGGCAATGCCTGGTGAGGAAAGGGAAAGGCAGAAGGGTACCTTCTGTGCCTGTGATTAGATTCCATGAGAGCTCAGAGAAGTACACTTTCCTCCCTCATACACACTGACTGTGTTCCTTGAGATGCACTGACATTCAGCTTCTTGAAGCTCTTTCTTATAAACTTCTTTTAAGCTGAAACAGATACGTATATTTCTTTTTTCTGCTTCAAAATTTTGGTTGCGGAGAGCAACCTGAAGACTGTAGTGATACACAATGGTCCTAATATAGATGTTTCTGGAAGCTGGTACTCAGTAGACATTACTGCACCTCTGGGCCTTGTGGCATGGCTGGTTCTTCTTTTTCCATTTCTGTTGTGCCTTTCTAGACACCCTTTGAGTAAGCTGTAGGCTAAGACAAGCAAACTTTCTTTTGAGAGCAAATGTTGAAATACCCTGGACTTTGATAATATTGAATGCTTTAAGGACATGTCCTCAGCAGGACAGAAAATGAGTTCTCATGTTAGCACTGATCTGCTGTAGGGGTGTTCCTGTTAGTCTTACACCTTGTGTTTCCTCTGGATATTTCCTTTATGATGTTCATGACTGGAGGCTATCTGCTCTTTTTGGGCAAAAAGATTCATTTGGTTTCAGGAGAAGCTTCTCAGACTTGGGAGGAGCAGCCTGTTCTGGGATCTGTGTAGGTCTGGCTGGAATCTCTTTGCTCCTTTGCAGACCGCCCTGCGCACTGGCCCAAGTCTGCTGCCATGGTGAAAGACCCTGATCCTCAGCCATTCGTCCCAAGGTAACTTGGTGCACCTTCAATGGCTACAGTCTTCAAACTCAGCCTTGTTTTCCTGAGCCCTGACAATCTGGCTGAAGTAAAGACTGAAGTAAATGTGAGATGGAAAGAGAGTAAGGAGGGCTATCTGGAAGAGCTAGAATTGTCAATCCACCCAGGATTGTCCCAGCAGCTGGATGCTACTCTTGTCAGCATTTTGTTGGTGAGATTGAGAATGAAGGGCATAGGCATATACAGGACTGAGTATCGAAGACAAAGGAAATTCACAGCCTGTCTTTCTTTGGTGTAAGTGGAGCAAATAGTTCAGAAAGATTTCATGTGCTCATAAAGTAGGAGTAATTTAGACAGTTGCATCAGCAAGGGAACATTCAGCTATGAGTGCAGTACCAAAAAAAGCATAATTCTCTTTCCTTTCTTGGTAAACAGTGACTGTTTGTGTGCAGGTGTTCAGGTGTTATCCAGCACGGCCTCAACCTGACCTCTGTCTACAGCCACTTCTTGCCACAGAGGGGACGCCCAGAGGTCACAACAATGCCCATGGGGCTTGGAGCCACTGTTGATTACATTTTCTACTCTGCAGAGCCTGTGGAGAACAGGGCAGGTGAGTGTGGCAGTGCAGGGCTTATTCCTGTGACATTGGAAGAGGACTGTGAGACAGGCCAGATGGGCAGTGCATTTCATTAAGCTGGTGGATCTACAGGATCAGTCTTTGAAATAATACGCAAGGTGGAAGTAATATTTGCTCATGTACCATAAGAAGACACTGGTTTATCTTTGCTGTGAAAAAAATGAGGCTGCTTATGTTCATGTAGACTTGATAACAGGCAGTGCTGGGTCCTGAGTTCAAGGCTTGGACTTCTGGTCAGTCTGAGACCACATGCTGTTCTTGGAAGGAGGTGACTCCGGTTCTTTTACAGTGGCACCTTCTCTCTGCTGCCTGAAACAGGAGATCTGTTGATGAACAACTGCATGTAAATGCATCCAGGCACTCTCATGGAGCTGATTTGGGTCACTGTCGTCTTGTTCACAGGGGTTCCAGGATGAGGGTAGAGACGAGAAAGTTGACTCCATGTATCAGAAGGCTTGATTTATTATTATATGATAGATAATACATTAAAACTGTACTAAAAGAATAGAGGAAAGGATTTCACTACAATGCTAAGCTAAGAATAGAATAGGAATGAATTAACAAAGGTCTTCTCCCAGACCGAGACCGGCCGGACAGGTGAACTCTTAATTGGAAACAGCCTGACGAGGCCAATCAGAGATTTCCCCTGTTGCATTCCACAGCAGCAGATAAGAATTGTTTACGGTTTGTTCCTGAGGCCTCTCAGTTTCTCAGGAGGGGAGAAATCCTAAGGAAAGGATTTTTCATAAAACATGTTGGTGACAGGTCACCAGAATCAAGTTTGGGGAACCAGTTAGGAAAGAAGAGATTAATTCCTCCTCAGGGAATCTGAAGCTATTGCTAGGCCACAGTTCAAGAAAGGAACTTCTCATGTAAGCAGCTATCTGGTGAATTTAGTGTATTCTTGCTTCCTATGCCTGCAAGTATATGAAGCCATGAATAGCAGTATTGTAGGGTGCTTACTGCTTTCACATCTAGGCTCAAAGGTGCAGGTAGTGTTTGTACAGGCAGTCTTCATTTATCAGGGAAAGAACAGGGAAAGGTTGACAAGCATCCCTCTGTGAGTGTGTAGTTGATCTGTGGTGCCAGTCTCTGGTTGATGTTTCTTCCCATTTTCTTTGTCAGGTCGCAGGCTGTACAAGGATGGAGCCCTGAAGCTGCTTGGCCGTCTTTCTCTTCTCTCTGAAGATGTCCTCTTGATGGCAAATGGCTTACCAAATCCTTTTTGTTCATCTGATCATCTCTGCCTGCTGGCTAGCTTTGGCTTGGAGATCTCCAGCCTCAGAGAGAGTTAGTGTTGGTTCCCTTTCCCTAAAGAAAAGTTTTTCTGCATACAGCAGTTGAGACTCTGGATTGCACAACCTGCTTGCAAGAAAACCCTTTTCCATGTCATGCCCTAAAAGTCCTTTTCTCCCCTCACACTTCACTAAATGCAGGGATGGGAGAGCACTTTTTGCATTGGTATTTTCTGCATCTCTGCAAACCTGAGCTGTGTTCCCAGTGGGCTGCCAGGTGTATTCAGGCATTAGTATCTCTTTAAGAGATCCTTGTTCCACTGCCTTGGTTAGCAGGTGTTTTTGTGCTGCAGGCAACATAACGACCATGTTTATTTGTCATTGTGTAAGATTTTCCAGGAGCTGGAAAAGAGAGGGGCAATGCTATCTGCTTTTGGTTAGTTTAATTGCTACCAAGGAGCATGGGATGTATAGACCAATACTCATTCACACCAAAACAAGTTCTTTTAGTTCTTTTAATTTCTCAGTAATAGTTCAGTACTTTCAGGGCTAGTTGTTGCGTTGCCTTTTAGATTGGATTTGCTACTGCTTAGAAATGTCTTTTACTTAATAATCCTTAGCTGACAGAAGGGTTTGTGTGGTGTAACAATTTCTACAAGAAGCTGCTTGCTGTGATTAATGGACCAGGGAATGGGACTGCCAGGAATGGAACCAGGGGTCCTACAGAGCTACCCATAGCAGCTCTAGAATTGTAGTAAAAGCCTAGAGGCCTTGGGGAAGGCTTCCTTCCTTTCTAGCAGTCTCAGAATGGTACCTAATTTGTCATTTTTAGCAAAAATATTTAGGATCCTCCCAGTGAATATCCTGTGGAAAAAATTACCCTGTAAGGCATGATAACCCCAGAGGGCTATAACTCTGGTTGTCCCAAAAGAGAGATGAAAATGGAAGGCATGTGAGAGTCAGCAGAGCCATCAGATGGAAGAGCTGATCTTGTCACTTGCCCTGTTCTTTGTGCACTCCCTATTGCATTCAGCCTGCCAGGAGTCAATAGCTAACCTGTAGTATCCATCTCCTGTGCCAGACTGAAGTCCGTGCTGCATCCTTCTTCTGCACCCAGCCATGTTTAGGTGTAGATGGAATCCTTAGGATCAAGGACTCTTGACATGCTTTGGGAGGGAAGGGCTGTGTAACTTGGAGCCACACTGCAGTCACTTGGATCCCAGCGTACCTTTGGTGTCCTGCTTTTTGTCCAGTACAAAAGCAGTCGAGCTGTACCTGTTCCTAGAGTAAATTCCCCTGTTCAACCTGACATTTGGTGCTAAGAGATGAAACCAGTCTTGGCAGAAACCAATATTGGCAGAAACATTATCAATCTTCTGTTCTCAAACAAGGCAGGAAATCTGGTCCCACCTCATGATTTTGCAGGAAGGCAAAGGAGACCTGAAACATTGTTTGTTCTTCATGATCTATTTGAGGGACTTTGATATTTTATATTTTAAATGTTCCTTTCTTTATTGAAAAATAAAATACTGCTAATCTAAGAAAATACTAAGAAAGTAACTGTGGCACCTGGTGTTTCTGGCTGCTGAACCTCTGAAGACTTGCTTGACAAGGTTTTGCTGGCTTCAAGGTGAAACAGGGCAAATTGGCTACACAAGAAAGTAATGAGGGTTGAAGAGAGGAAAGAAATGAGCCTTCTTTAATCTCCCAAGACATCCCTAAATCCCAGAGGTGGCTTCTTTGGCATTGGGCTTGTTTTGCCCCTTCCATCCCCCACCTCCCCACCCGAAAGATTTGCATGCAGGAACCCTTGCCCTCCTCCCTAAGAAGGGAATACTGCTGATCTTTTACAGCTCACTT
Organism: Serinus canaria; assembly: GCF_022539315.1. Taxonomy (NCBI): domain Eukaryota; kingdom Metazoa; phylum Chordata; class Aves; order Passeriformes; family Fringillidae; genus Serinus; species Serinus canaria. The sequence goes on along the minus strand of NC_066319.1, from coordinate 40,196,910 downwards.
CTGTAAACTACAAAAACAAGGTGGGGGGGAGAGGGAGTTGTGTTCTGTGCCCCTGTGAGCCTGTAAGGACTGCATATTCCCCTCTTGCCCTGCCACATGGTGTTTGTCTGGTGATGTGTCTGGCTTTTGCTACCATTTGTGAGTTTCTGTAAGTGAACAGCAGTCTGGGGCGGGGAGGGAGGGAGGGGTTATGAATAATTTTGCCCTTAGGTAATAGATCTGGCATGGCACTGGTACATGGGGAGGGATGGATGCAGAGGTGTGCATTTGTATGACTGTGTTTATCTCACAGTTTGACTGATCTCTGCAAGTACTCTTACTCTGATTTTGTAAGCAGTTGTATTTATAAAGGGAGGGAAAGAGTGAACTGAGAGCTTTGCTTTCTGTTTGGCTCTAAAAGGTTGCCAGAAGGCAGCCTGGTTGCAGATGACTCCCTCCTGCTGTTAACATTGTAATAGGAACCTTAGAAGACACTAAAAGTTTAACAACGACCAACCAAAACACTATAAAAAATTCTGTGACACATAGTGTTGGCACTTAGAACTTTAGCTATCTGCTGCTATTGTAATTGCTGGCTGAGTCTGAGGTCAGTTGAAGGTGTGTGAATGTGTGTGTGTATGAAAGCTGCCCATGAGAGGGCCAGACTGAGCACTCTTTGAAATAAATAGGGCAGGAGATCTATTTCCTTTTGAATGCCTTTATTAAAAGTGATCAGCTCATGTGGGAAGGCCCAACAGGTCCACGCACTGCCACTGATCCCAGGAGTGGCTCAGAGAAAGAGGAAAGTGTAGCTTTGTCCACTATTAGGCAGAGCTGGGTTTCCATCCTCATGAGAACTCTCGGAATAACCTTCCAAATTATCCTTGCTCATTCTTCCAGTTCGACATCCAGGGTCCTGGCTCCAGCTGATGTCCTCCTGGCTAGGGCGAGGGGCAGAAAAAGGTCTCAGCGTCTCTTCAGGCTCTGGACTTTGTTCCTTACGTCCAGACATCACTTTGATTTCTTAATTTTGTTTTGGCTCGTTGTTTTAGAGGTCTTTTTCCTGGGTTTGGTAGGGGGGGGTTGGGAGGAGCTCTCTCGTGGCATTCTGGGTCTGAGGTTATTTGCATGTCAACTCCAATGTCCTCTCCTTTCACCATCTGGGGGGATGCCATCCTCCTGGCAGCAGGCATGGTGGTACTGACAAAAAGGGGAATTCTCAACAATAGGGAGTTAACAACCGACTCTTAACAGGTGATTACAACATGAAGCTAACAAAGAACTCTCCTCTGCCAGAACTGGCTCAACTTGCAATTCTGCAACCTTTAAAAAAATGGGTAACCCTTTTTTTACTCATAATATCTTGAGACCCACAAGGTGTGCACCATACATCAGCAGATAAACTGGTTGCCCCTGCACTGCCTGAAGCACCCTGCCAGTCCTGTGATACAACTCAGGTGGAGGACCTGTGTTCCAGTATCACAAATGCTTTTTCCATTTTATATAAATCAAAACATTGACTTGTGGGCAAATTGTGTGGAAGCATCTCAGGGAGGTTTTAAGGTTCCAGTTATACTTTGCTGGAAAATCTAATGTTGCACAGGTCAAACTAATACTTCCCATGCATGAAATAATGTGGTGTGCACTTGGAATTGTTAAGTTTTTGAACACTGGATATGGAGCCATGTGCAGAGAAACCTCAGGACAATGCCTACAAGTCCTCTTATTCTTCTTTCTGGAGGTTATAGTGTTCCCAGGATGACTTTCAGCTCTCAAAGCCCTGGCCTACTCATGCTTTGTTGGGCACTCATAGGTGAAACTATGGCAAAAATGCAGGACCATGGCTAGTGGCTGTATACAGACACAAAGGCAGAGTTGAAAACTTGATTCCTGTGTTTATTTTGGCCGATGTCACAGGAGCTCTGTATGGACCTTTATGGAGGTGGTCTGTTTCAGGAAAATAAAAACCCCTGTGTTCTAGAGCAATTTGGAGTTAATATCAACTGGATCTGGAGACCTATGAATGCCTCTTGACCGTGTGGGATTATAGGAGAGGTTTGGAGGTGGGGTTGGTAGAAAGTTCCTAACTGTAAAATAGCGACTAGCATATAGTTGTTGGGAGAAAAATAATGTGTTTAGTCATGCTTTAAGAATAGCATCCACACATGCAATCAGAGTCTCTGGTAATGAGCATTGTGATGGGGTGCAGAACTGAGATTCCAGATGTAGCTTTTAAAACTGTTTCATTTCTAAATGCATGATGAGTTTTCATTAACACAACTTACTGATGAATTACAGAGGGATCTGTAAATGGTTATGAAAGCAGAACAGCAGTATCTGCAATGCTCAGAAAGGGAAGGTGTCACAGAGGTAATTAATTACCAGCTACATGACCTTAGTAGTGATGTAGAGTTCAGGGAGACTGATGCTTAGGGGAAGTGATGCCAGAGGCTGCTGGCAGTGTGTGTACGTTCCCTGTTAGCAGCCTCCTAAGCTGCTGGAGCATGCAGCTGTTGAGGCAATCAAGTATTTGACTAAGTATCTTTGCTAAAAAAGAGTTTAATTTGCACCACAGCTGCTAGGCTGTATTTAGTTATTCTATTTAGATAGAAGTTGGACTTCCTATATTTTCTCAGGTTTAAGTTCATTGCTTCAGCAGGTAGCCCTTTATAATCACTTTTCCCAGTTACATGGGATAGGAGGAGTGGTAAACAATATAATTGCTCTAGCTTCTTTCCTGTTTGTAATAAATGAAACTTGGCTGCTGGTTGAGGTCTTCTTTCTCCATGCCTTTTTCTTATGAGCTATCTCTCCAGCAGCTGTTTTCCCATGACTACTCTATCCAGTTATCTTTCTGAGTTACTGATGTTTATTTTCTCTGCAGCTGTATTTCTTCAGTTAAAAGTTATGGGTGCAATTCTCTAGGGCTGAGTGGTTTTATAAATGCAATGTATAAATGATGTCAAGATGTAAGATAGTGGGTTTCCTCACTCCTGAAGAATTAAGTGGGAGGAGTGGGGGCTCTGGAACAAACACTTAGATGGGAGTAACTCTTGTTATATAAAACAAAAAAAAACAGATTTCAGATTTATTGTTAGTGCTCTGTACGCCACCTGCTTGGTGAAGGCAGAATTCTGAAATATACTTGACCTTAGTTTGTCTTCTCCACGGAGTCTCCAAGAGGTTGTAAGAAGTTCAGCATCTCAGCAGATCAAGGTCTTGATGATGGTGTTGGCAAACAGTCTGCAAAGCAGGATGTTGCTGCAGTCCAATAACTACTCCCATTGCCACCACCTCAGTATTGAACATTTATTGGATGTACTGTTTAGATATTTACAGACATATCAATGGGTCATCCAAATGCAGATGAACCCTTTTGTTGCTTACCTAAAGGGGAAGCCCAGAAGCCTTAGTGGGATACCATCTCCTTTCAGGCTTCCTGTTGTGCAGACTAATTGAATTGCTGGCTGTGACCTGCTTCTTGCCAGACTGCAGCTGCTTGGCCTGTAGTGCTTCCCATAGCACCGTCATTTTGAAATGCACAAGCTGAATTGAATATACTGCATTGTGTTTCTAACTATGATACTGAGTTTCTGAAGGGAACTCACCTGTTACAATGATAACCAGGATGACAGATTAAACAGCTGGCATCCCTCTAACTCCTTTGGTCAGCTGTAAATGTTTGGCATCTCCTGTCAAGGCAAGTTGTCCTCCTCCTTCAACTGAAAACGTCATTGTAGTCTTGAAGTTATTTTTTATTTTTATTTATTTAAACTTTTATTTATTTACTTTCAGACTTAGACTCTACCTTCTTGTGCTCTTGTATAATAGCTGGAAAATTTTTGGTAACTTTGATAAGACAAACACAGCAACTTTCAAGGTCCAAGCCTGGCAACTGGGAGGACTAAGCTAGACACTGGCTTGTGCTACAACAAAAGATGTATTTGTTCCATTCAGTCTTTAATTTCTACACACCAGAAAAAAACGCAAAAAACCCAACAAAAAACCCAAAAACCAAAAGACCGCCAGAACAACAAAAAACAAATCCCAACAAAACAAAACCCAAAAAAGCCCTTGGCTTCAAGACCTAGGAATTTTATTCAGTTTTTTGTTTTTTTCTTTCTGGATGCAAAGCCTTCTACTTATATTCATTCTATATATTCAGTTATTGGCCAGTGCCTGGAGCTGCTCTTGACCTGGGAGTAGATGAATGCATTAGTTATTCTATAGTTATTCCTCTCCTCCTTTCCTCTCTTAAAATGAGGTTAGAGATAGGATAGCACTCACTCTGCCAAAATAAAAATATAATCTAGGGAAACAAAGCTGGTTGAGTTAACTTAATTCTGTAATTGCCTGCTATCCACAGCATATGTCTTTGCCTGCCATAATCCTGCAGTCACTGCATGAATGGTGCTCTTAAGGCTCAGTCTCTCTCTCTCATGAATGAATTTCTGTGTGCTTTTAGACATGTGAGAGCCTTAAGTCTTGGGCCTCTCCGTGTAAAAACTGACAAGGTGTGGTTTTTTTGTTTCTTGGTTTGTTTTTTATTTTCTGCTTCAGCATGTTGTTTATCCTTCCCACAGTAAAGATTTTCTGCTTAAGGTGCAAGCAGCATAATCTCTAACTGACTTGAAAACCAAAATTGCAGGAACAACCAGTAGCAGGGGAAAAGCCTGATGTAAGAGGGAGCAGAAAGTCTGTGGCTGCATCACTGCTGTGCTGTTCTCACTCCTCCCTGAGCTATACATCCATAGGGGGATATAGCAAAATCTATAAGGCATGGAGTAGAGGGTGTTTTCAAGCAAGCATCTGAAATAAATGTTTAAAACTGTGCAATTGCTTTCCCTCAGGGCAGAAGCAGTTCATATAATTAACTTGGCTAAGATGGACTATTGCATGTGCCTTTCTCTTTGGAGTAACAGGTCAGAGAATGTTTATTCCTTTCCTATACACACTGTAGGCTTGCCTACATCCTGGCCCTGGTCCCAGCTATTACTCATTTCCTTAGAGAGAAGGGGTATGTTATGCCTGAAAGATGATAGCCTGAATAAAGTTGGATCCCCTTGCTGGGGATCCTTGCACTGAATCTCGCAGCTGACTGTCCTTTATTAACCCAGCATTTGTCTTGAGAAGTCCTGGTGAGGTCATTAGTCTGGAAGGTCACTAAACAGACTTTGAGGAGAATTGCTTTTCAGGCCAGGAAGGGAGACTGAATTGTACATTGAAAAGTTGAGCAGTGCAAGAAGAAGTTTGTATTAACCCTTAGAGTATTGTTTGGTACAGTATTGTAAGAGTGAAATTTTTGATGCCACCTGCACCGATTTTTTTTCCCCCCCATCCAGTCTGACTGATGGCAATTCAAGAGGGAAACCATTAATTCTGGCCTTTGCTAAACAGCCACATATGTACTTTGGCAACTGCCTCTGTGTGCACAGACATACTCACCTATTCAGATGATTAAAGGAGGATAAGGGTTCTTCCATGACCACTAGAGTATCAAGTAAAGGACATCTTTACATAATTTGCCTGATACCATCACTCAAGGCTGTCCCTTTGACTTTCTGCTGACATGTAATGGGAAGGTTTAAAGCAAAAAGAAGGACAGTACAGACATCTTGTTTTCTCTGCACAAGCTGAGAGCAGTACAGAGGGAATTTTATTGTCTAAGTGTCAAAGGAAGCTGGAAGAAGTATCAACATGAAGGCCATGGGAAGTGCAGTAAAAACCTAAATCTAAATAAAAATTCTGTGTTGGCTACGTAAGAACACAGAACCACACTGATTAATTACAAAAAGACACACATGATTACTGTTTTTAAAGAAAGAAACTTTCAATTTCTTAGTTCTGAGCTGTACCAGTGATAAAGATGTGAATGGTTTTGGAGCACCCTATCAGTGCTAGAGTAGAATACTGGTGTGCATGGAAGGGGACTGCTCTGGTCCCACTAGCACCATCTCAACCCTGACCTGGAGGGAAACTCTGCTCTGCAGAGAGTGTGGGGGATTCAGGAGCCTTCTGAGCCTAAACTGAGTTGTTCTTGAGCAGAAAGGGCCAGGGCACCACTGAAGGAGAGTGGTTGTGGTACAAGTAAACACCTGCTCAGAAGACACACAAAAATATTAAATTCTAAGGAGTTCAGCTTGGCTGTAGAGGGGCCATCTCCACCATTCTCTGGGAGAGCAAACATCAAGCCAGAATAGCACTTGCTTTTTTAAGGAAAGTTATAAATCCATAATGCAGGTCTAAATGTTGTCAGGACAACAGTGCAAGGCCACTGGGATGTGTGGTGTTATTTCAGCTAGACTTCACACACAATGCACCTGGGACGCCCCCTGCCTATACCTACTGTTTGATCATCAGGACCACTTGATATACTTCAGAAGAAGCAGATAGCTAAAGCAACCACCTGAAGTGACTAGCCAGAGCCACTGGAGCAAGGCCAAGCCAATCTAATCCAGACTCTTGCCCTTTGGCTAACAGGACCTTTCTTCTGTTCTTTATGGTTTCTTAAACTCTGAAATTTTAAGGACAGTCATGTTCCAGTCTACACCACACATGATTCTGCCTTAGGGGGCAGGCACCTGATTAAGGCTTTCACCTGAAATACTTATAAGAAAATTCATCCTATTAAGCAGATTTGAAAACAGCAATAAAGCTACAATGTGAACAGACTCCACTCCCACCTAAAACACTTGCTAACACACACCAATTTCCTAAAGACTCCTTTAGCTTCTACCAGTAAAAAAAAAGGTTAGTGTGTCACAGACTGGTGGACACCCAAACCTGCTCTTTAATATACAAAGTTTGTATTAGAGTGATGCTGTAGCTGAAAGTTTTGCTCACTAATAAATCTGTCCATTAAAAAAATTGCAGTTGGCCATGTATCAAGGGACTTGTCTACATAAAGTATAAAGAGGGCCTCTTATTTCAAGGTTTGCATTACATTTAGAATAGTTTTGCCAGTAATAGGTCAGCATTTGTTGAAGTCTTTCAAAGCGCACCTCAGTTTCACATAAAATGCAGGCAGTGTCTATCCATTCCTAGTGCACAAACACAGTTCCTTTCCACAGAGTTCACAGGACTTGTACTGCAAGAACAGACATCATGTGAGACCTACTGAACAGTGAAATTTACATCACAGAGCTACATGAGTGACCCTATTAATATTAAAAAAATAATAGGACTCCTTGAGATCCATCGTCCTTGTTCTGCTGGCACTAAAGGAGAATGACTTACATTATCATTCCTTCTGTGTAGCTCTAAAGCCTGCAGAAGTGAAAAAGACTCTCATCACCAGCCTTTTTTCCTTATGGTTAAAGCCAGACAGACCAGAAACCAGACCAAGTAGGTGGAGGAGGAAAGAAGTCGAAGTGCTAAACTTTGTCTTGCACTGTACCCTCAGCTTTCTTACAGCATAAAGCTAGATTGCATTAATCCTCTCTGTCATGGAAGGATGTGGTTTTGTTAGGAAGGAAACTAAGCTTTGTATTGAAGTGATTCATCCTGTTACAAAGATGGGGGGAGCAAGAGGGGGAAAACTCTATGGTCCTTTTACAGTTTCTTGTACCATCTCCTGAACTGGAGACACAGAAACAGTAAGGAGCAGGAATTCTACACGGAGAAATGCAGTAGAAGGCTTGAAATGGTAACACTAGCAGAGCACACCTGTCTGCTCCTGTGTCCATCTTGAGAAGTTAATCAACATTAGATACAAGCAAAGAATTAAATACTTCCTAACATATATAATTGTGCAACTAGATCTTGAAAGAGGATGTTCTTGCCTAGCTGCAGCTGAGGATTAAGAGACCTTGAACTCTACCTGTCATTCATATCTTAAACATCCATTTCCTTTGCTTTTTCTAAGCTAAATAGCTTTTCTAAGCTATTGGCCTCAGTTACATCCTGCAGGAAAGCTCTTAATTACAAAGTCAAACAAAGCATTTTGTTTTAAGCCATTCTGCCTTGGTGATCTAACACTGCTGAACACCCCTGTTGCCCTGCTCTCATGAAAGCATCAATAAATTGCAGCTGACCCTTCACTTGTCTCATCTGTTGTAAAGTCTTCCTCCCACCCCCACATTTCCCCTTTCCATCTAACAAAGCTCAAGTCTGTCCAGTTATTCAATGTTCTCTGTATTAAACTACTAATTACTCTCAAGAGCTCTCCAGTTACTCTGAATTAACTAACCAATTGACTAAACAAAATCATAGTGAAGATGCATTCTAGGCATCTTTTATAATTTTCTTTAAGTTCTGGATTTCATCCACTTTATAATAAAACCTGACAGTCAGTTTCCCTTGCTGACTGCTGCTTGTATTTATCATATGATTCACAGTGGCATCTGAACTTTCAGTCTGCTGCATAGTAAACATTATGCAAAGGCAGTTTGTGGCTTCCAAGTGGCCCATATTATTTACAGGTAGCTGTGGTGCCTTTACAGCTAACATCATGGTTAGCATCCAGACACTAAATATGTTACTTTACAGCCACACAAAAATGACCAGAGGACATGTTCAATGGGTGCTTGGCTCACTGCTGCTGTTAACTTCAGTTGTTGCATGTAGCTGGAATATAAGGGAGTGGACAGGTGTTGCACTGTACTGTGGAAACTGGCATCCTCTTCTGGATTACTTTCTCTTGGCTCAGCAGCAAGTTCTGCCACCTTCTTACAGATTTTTCTCCTGGTTGTACAGCACAGCAGAAAAGTACAGACTACAAAGGGAGATTGGAAGGACTGACTGCAGTGGTATGGATACACCTTGCAAGTTACATCACAGTTAAGGACGTGCAATTAGGAACCTGTAAGGTCTGAGTTAAATCGCTTGTGGGTGGTGCTTCGAGGATTAACTGCTTTAACTAGGCAGAAGAGCTGATTTGTTTGGGGTTAAGAATCCATTCTCTGCCACCAAAATAGCTCTACTTATTATGAGGATGAGGCACAGGAATACCGTAACAAAAAAACTAGTAGAGCTAAGTTCCATCATGTTTCTAACAAAGAAAGAAAGGAAAGAATTAGCTCAGTTCTAACAAAATTAAATATGTGGTATTTCAGAAAGTGTACCTCCTTGTCAGTGCTGTGATAAAACAAGACTGTTTCTCTCCGGGATACTCCCACTCCCAAGATCAGTTTATGCATCCCCCAGATTCATGCATCCAAATCACTTTAAGACCATGCTGTTCTGGCTTCTGGAAATCCCACTGTTCCCATGGCCTAGGCGTCAAACAGAGAGATCCTGACAATACTCCAGATTTCTGACAAGCATTACACTGCTGAATCAGTAATACAACAATTCCCCAAAAGAAGCATAGGAAGTAAAGGCCACAAGTGGCAGAAAGGCCCAGCCCAGCCCTTTGGGAAAGGTTAGTGTAAGTGGTGCTGTTACATACTGCAGCTGTGCAAAGAGCCAGAACACAAGCACAGCACTGGCACTGGGGTGGGGAACTGCTTTCAGGAGGCTCCAGGGTGAGCTGTCAGGAAGGCAGCTGCAATTTCCTTGAGCAGAGCTTCTCACAAACAGGTGTGTGCAACTCTGGCACTAACACAACCCAAAGGAAGGAGCAAGAGCCTTGTGGAAAGGAAAAAATGCTTGTAAAACCTGTTCACATTATTACATCCTTCTTTAACTTTTTACTCTTAAAACTCGTACCTCAGTGACTGAAGTGCCTGCCATAAGCTTTCTGAGTAGCAGCCACTAGAAGTTAATAGAGAGAAGGCTGATGAACAGATGGTGTGAAGTTCAGGTTTTCCACCAGCCCCCACCTGCCCCATCTCCCCCATTGCTGGAACAATTGAGCTCTCTATGCCTGCTTTCATGTAGCTGTGGTATAGGCATATCCTGATCCACTCAACCACCAAAGGACCTACAGCAACAATTCACCAGCATTCCACTGTCTACCCCCTCAGAGACAATGAAATACTTTGAAATAGGCAGGACTAAGCATACAAAATGTGTTTTTTCTGGATGAGAAGACTTTGTATGGTCAATAAATCAGGCTGAGGAAATTCAGACCTACTCTCACAAGAGCAATGATAAACAAAGTGTTCATAATGACAAAACCAGGAGTTTTTGTACAAGATTCAGGGGCCATCCCATTCCAGCATCACTTCTCCTTCAGCCCTGCAGGACTTGCAGGGGTTGAAAACTGTGCACACAGGGAAGAAGTACTGTTGACAAGATGCTCCATCTGCTTGCTGTCAAGGCAAAGATAGTAAGTCCACTGACCCCACTCACTTAATATTCTTCCTGAAGCAAACTCCCACTAATGTACATATTTTTTCTTTTTTTTCTTTTTTTTAAAAAATATTTAAATGAATTAAGATGATCACCTCTCCCAGAAACAGGCAGGCGAATCCTCTGGGACCCATGGGATCCAGCTCTGGGACTGGCCCACTAGTAAGCACCTGGGAAAATCAGCACTCTCTTTTGCTCCCACTCCCCTGTCCCATTTGTCAGAATCACAGTAGGTGGATCCAGGTCCTAACTGTGGCCAGCAAGAAGTCCATAGAGCCAGGCACACAAGGCACAGCTCTCTTCATACCCGGATCTGGTACCCATTGAGGTCTGGCATGGCTTTGGAATCGGCAGGCTTCTTCTCACCAGATGGCCTGTGAGCAAAGAAGGTAACAGCTCTTCAGAAACTGTTTTCAGTCAGGTGATGCTGCACATAGAGATAGCAGCACAGGAAAAGGTACACAGAGCTTTAGCCTTAGTCCTGCACTACTGAGGACAGAACTATTCTGCAGCCTCCAGTAATTCTCCCAATGATCTCAACAGAATGCAGGTTAGGAAGTAGGAGGACCATTCTGGAATCCCAGGTTATCAGGAAAACAATCTTGCTGACAGCAGAATAATTTTTGGAATCTCTTTGAGGCACAGGTCTGTGAGACACCAGAGCTCAGACCCATGTGTAAGGTTAAAAGTCAGCTACCAACATCACTGTCTCTTTTAGCTGCCTCCTCCTCCCTGCCAAAACAAGCAAGCAAAAAACCCCAACTGTCCCCTCAAATCCCTAAGCAATGATAAATTCACAATGGTACTGACTAGGGAAGAATGCTACTGCAGGTCAGAGAAATATCCACTGTTCTAAAGAAACACAGTAGGACATCAAAATGATCCAAAACCAAACAGCAACATGGAGTCTGAGTAAAACAGATGTTCTAGATAGATCTCCTGCCCAGCAGTCCCACTCACCGTCGGTCCCCACGGCTGTTTCGCCGATGGGGGCTGGCCTGACCTCTTTGTGGGGAGGAGACATCTTTCTTTCTGTCCTTGGTGGGAGATGGTGGTCCAGTTCCTTTCCCAATCTGCCAGAAAAATAAAATTAAGAGCTGCATGAGCAGAAAGCCAACGTGAGTAATAACAAAAGCCACAAAAACTAACAATGATTTATTATTAAAAAGAAGACAAAAAGGCAAGGCAAGTGCATCAAAAATGCAAAAGCCAGAAAAAACAAGTTACAGTGACAGCTATGGCTCCAAGGACTGTATACAGTCCAGCCTAATCACAGCTGCAGCACTGCACACAAGCATCCATTAGGGGACCAGCCTGTATAAAGTGGGTGATATTCAGTAAGAAAGAGGCCCCAGCCTCCAATTCACTTTCCACTCCAGACATCTAGAAGTAAAAGTTTCCTGTCACTTCATTCTCCCAGTACATCAGCACCCAGGCAGGGCAGAGGACGTAGCAGTGAGCTACTTCATCCTTGCTGCTTACCTTCAGCCTCATATCACGGGCATGTCTCTCAAGCTCTTTGCGAAAGTCTTCCCGTGTTAGCTTATCTAGATCCAGGATGGAGCGCTTCCACTCAATCTGCTCCACACTGTGTGGGTCATGGGACACGCAGTGGCCCAGCTTCACCTTTTTCAGAGTGTGCCAGCAGCGGCGATACGCCTCCTCGAAGTCAAAGATGAGTTCGCTCAGTGTGCGGAAGACAGGTGCTTTGTACATCAGTTCCTCACGGCGGCTGATGCCCAGTGCCCCATAGCGGCCGCCAAAGTTCACCCCCAGCACGATGTGTCGGAAGTAGTTCCCTGAGAAGTGGGTTTTGAAGCTGATGGGGAAACGGTCCAGTGTGGTCATGTTGTTGGTGAGGTAACTGACAGCAGCCATTATTCAGGAAATAACTGGTGGTAACAGTTTCCTGACAAGAATGTCCTACCTGCTCCAGACCCTCCCAGCCTGCTTAACAGACTCCCCATTGATTCAGGCATCACATAGACAGGATTTGTTCTCCAGGTCAAGAGCCCAGCTCATTGTAAGCTGCCCTACTTTCATCTGGGTTATGGGGAAAACAGATTTGGCCTCTTTAAGGAGACAGCAAACAAAGAGAAGTTAATTTTGATGCAGTTCTGTGATGCAGAAGTTGCAATGCTAGCACCTTAAGTGTACTGTATTCCATAGCCCCCAAACTGTTAACACTGCAGCATTATTCCTTGGTTTGTTTTAATCTGTTTCACTAGCTACTGTTTCATACACTTTCAGGATAAAAACTCACCAACCTCAATTTTTGAACCATTCACTCACCATCTCTGCCCCTCCAGGTGCATGAAGAACCTACAGCCCAAGTACCACAAACTAAATCTGGAAGATGGCTAGGAAAGATGTGTACTTAAAAGATAACATACATCTAGAACTAATAAAGGTATTGCCTAAGCTAGTAAGTGACATACACCATAATTAGAAGTTGGGGAGGATCCATAAGTTATTTTAATGCAGAACACATACAGGCAGTAAGGGAACAATGCTATCCACAAAGGGTTTCTTGACCAAACTCTAGCTAGTGTTTATGCTCCTCTTTAGCTGCTCTTTTGTCTTTTACAATCTTATATGGCTGACCAGAGCAGCACCACCCTTCTTGGTGGAGGAGCAACTCCAAAGTTGTTCTGATACTTTAGAGAATTGCTTGGATTTGGATTTCATTGGTGGGCTTTTGTGGGAGAACTGGGGAGGAAAAAAAGAGGAATGTGGGGCTTGGTGACAATATTATCACCACCCTCAAAGTGTCACAAGCAAGAGAGCAGAGGCAAAAACACAAGGATGGGCAGACATGCACAACTCCAAGAGGAAAGGATACATTCCCAGGATCACAGCTTCCAGGCATTTTATTGGCAGGGCCTCTTTGGTCATTTCTTTGGCCAGGTCCATCAGCCTGCAGAGTGGGACAAGGGAAAGATGAGGACAATTAGAGGGCTTGTGCTATGCACTGTGTTCAGTTCAGCCCTTTTGTACTAGGTTTGCAAGGTAGGTTTGCAAGGTAGGTTTCCAGGAGAGAGGGTGGCTCACAGAGGAGAGGAAACAGAACAAAGTATCTTCTTTAAGAAGATATTAAATCCAAGCCAGGTCTCTGCTACATGCTGTTGTTGCTTCCAAGGAATTCATTTCAGTGAGTTGCAGCAAAACTGCTTACTGGCCAACCTGGATTCTCAGGGAGACCACAGCACCACTGTGCCAACAAGTAAACCCTCAAAGGACCTAGAGCTAGCTTTGCCACACAAGGCTCAAGGACAATAAGGCCTTCTTCTCTGGCATTAACCCTAGTCTCTACTCAGTGAGTACCATGGAGGAGAGATTGGACTGATTACAAAACAAGGCATTTAGACCCACATAAATCTATGGACTAGACCAAGAGTAAGAAGTCAGTCTTGGGAGATTCTCCATATGCTCTTCAAGAGAGTCACAGGTGCTTATTGCCAGGAACTTCTGGGCCACAGCAGTTCCCAAAATCTGCAACAAGGGGATTTCTTGTTCAAAGTATGAGTCACCAAAAGCTTAGTGAGCCTAGATTCTGCAAAAGCACTCACAGGCGCTATGAAATCAGACCTGTAAAGATATTTCGCTTTAACAAAGCTTCTGTAGGGTAGGACCTAATTTCAGAATCCCTCAGAAGTTCATATTCCAATTAGAAACGCACATTTTTGCAATACATTATCTTTGGTCTACTGGATTTACTGATTCATGACAAAAAATCCTTACTCTCTTTCTTGAGAAAGACCACACACAGCTATGCCCCAGGCAAAAGTTACCCTAAGCAGGATGCAGCTGCAGTAATGAAAGCCCCAAGTGCCACTAGACCTTGGGCAGGGGATGGAGAAAACGCAGTGTGTATAGCAGGGCTCCAACAACAAAGAAAGGATTAAATGCTGTAGAGGCTGCCAGTACTTACCCAGTCAGAGGTCTGCTCTTCTTAATCTCAAAGAATTGTGTCCCAGTGTGATTGTACCTGGAAGCAAGAAGTTAAGGGCTTGGCAGCTTGGAAAGTAGAGCTTGAAGAAAACTTGTCAGAAAGATGTTCATGTTATTTACTATTCTCACAGCAAAGTCATGATTCCACATATGTAGCAGCAACAAAAGAAAATCCCTACCTCCCTTTCCTACATTTATCCCACTTACACATCCTCCTTATTTCCACTGTATTTCCTTGTCAGTTATTCTCTTCCTCATACCCACACAAGGGTTTCCACTCCAATTCCCAAAGGTTTATGCTGACAACACATGCTCTGCTCAGCTTTCCAGTTACCAGGGCAGAACAGTTTGATAAATCTCTTCCTGCTCCAGTCTGCACATAATACATGGAGCAACTCACGGTACCTTATTCTAAGATTGACTGGGATCCAATCTACAGCACAACCACCCTGGATGGGTGAAAGATGCCAAAAGGTCAACCTTCTTACCTTGAATTAGGGCTGAAGCCAGAGATAGATCTGTATCTCATCAGTGAGATTAGACTGTGTTTGCATGGCATATACCTCCTCTCCAGCACAACAGGAATGGAGAAATCTCATTCTCAGAACACAGCCACACAGGCAGCTCTGCATAGAAAGGGGCAGCACACCACAGATACACAAAAGCAGGGTGGCTGAATGTTGTTTAGACAGAGAGGAGTGATTGAGTAGGATGACCTGAGGAGGTTTGCCCATCACCATAACTCACCCACACCTTAACAATGAGGTGATGCAGTTTGTAGTACATCTGACACTTGGCTGTCAGGATCTCAGATATGTGTGTTTTTAATGAAATACCACTGTAAAGCCACTGACCTAGAAGAATGGGTAGTGGGGAAAGGCCTTTGACAACATGCTCATTTGTTACATGCAGTGAACAGAACCAGAAGGCAACTTGGGCAAAAAAAGAAAAGAAATGGAGCAGCAAAACAAAACATTATCCCAAGTCCAGGTTCCTGTTTTCAGGGAACAAGTTTCACTTCTCCTCCAGCCACAACTAGAGGAGCTTTTCTGTTTGTCACAGGGAAAGAAAGTCCTCTTGCTCTTTCTTCCCGGGTTATCACCCCGGTGAGTAAGGTAACAGCAAAGGATACTGAAGCTCCCTGATGTAGCGCTGTACAGCTTCCAGGCGCTCAGGGATGGGGGTAGACGGCTGGAACACAGGCACACTTGGTATGGGAATCTGAAATGAGGAGCAGAACATAAATCACTTCTTCCAAACCTCTCCAGCTTCTTGCTGAACTCAGCGGCACATAGCTATAGGGAGCATGTTCCTCTGAAACCAGACCTTTTTTGCTGCCCTAAGTGACCACACCAGAAATATTCCTCTATTTCCACAATGGAAACTGGGAAGGGATTCAGAATGAGGCATCACCACAGAGCTGCAAGAGAAACTATGTGAAAAGGTCCTGCATTTATGCAATGTTACATTGGACAAAATAGATAGAATTAACTGACAAGGCAAGATACAAGACAGGAAAGCAATCATCAGAGGGAGCGTGGCCTTATTTGAGTATGGAAACTGAAAGGCACAAAACAAAAATAAAAGAAAGAGGCAAAAATGGACAATGAGTTTTCCAATATCACCAGAGGGTGGAACAGTCCTGCAAGCAAAGGTAGAAAGGTCCTTCACTGCTTCCTGGCATTTCAGATGAGTTGGCACTGACTAGAAGACAGGCTTGACAGCATGACTCCCTGCCCTGCAGTGTCTGCTGTTTTAAATTACATGGTCAGAGAATGACTTCTGGATGTTCACCTTTCAGACTGCTGTCCCATTCTGAGGCCTCAGCCTTATGGGTCCAGTCAGATTTTCCTCACCATTTTCACCATTTGCTCTTCAGGGGATAACCATAGTCTTGTCAGCAGCTGAGAAAATGTGTCCAGGGAAAAAGAAGGGACCTGCCTACAGGACAAATAAAAAGAAGACACAAGTTTGGGATGACTGATAGGCTTGGAGAAACAGCCCAATATTTTCTCCCTGAAAGATATCTCATGCCTTGCTAATATGAGACTGCATCTTTTCTTAGCTGTTTGGCTTTTAACATTTCAGTTCCTCCTCAGACTTCCCCCAGAGCTGGCCTATCCACAGCTATGAAAGAGTGAGTCAGAGCCAGTTCTTCCTTTGAGCCTTCCACTCTGCTGTGCACACCTGCCTCTTCTGGACATGGTTTCATAGCCAGTGGTACTGCTTAGTGCACCCTTCACGTGTATTTCTGTGGCCACTCATTTCCATATACTTCCTTCTTCTCTCCTGTGTTGGTACAAGTGACTGGTGAACCAGGTCAGGCACCTGGACCAGCTGAAAGCTGAGCCAGCGAGCATGGGTAGTTTTCAGCCAGTTTAGTTCCCTTTCCTGGCTGGCCCCATGGCTGCACTCTGCTTGGGCTCCCCCATGGTACAAGGGCCGTGTACAGAGACCACTTAACCTTGAGGTGCTGCCTCTCGCATGGCACAGAGGCACCGGCTGCCTCACTCGCAGGGGGCAGCACAGGCATGGTGGGAGCAGATGTGAAACTGGGTTTGTTCAGCTGCAGCAGGAGCAGGGAAGGCTCCAGAGAGTGGCACAGGAATGGAGCCATCTCTGGTAGTGCATGAGCTGAGTCAGTCTGGATGCTGTGAGCTGACACACTGAGTCATAGGAAATAATTTCCAGGCAGAAACAACGAAAGAGGTAACAATCAGGGCAGGCTGACTATTTAATTTTGGTTTTTTTTCTTCAGCATGAAGACTTTAATGCTTTTCAGAGACAGACAGATTAAGTGCATGCTGACAGCGGAGACTAATGATTCTGGGTAGTTCCTCCTCCCTTTACTAGTACAGACCCCCAGTCTCCTTTTCCTCAAAGGACTGCGCAACACTGAGACAGCATAATGGCAATCAGTTCAGCAGGGGACTAGTTAATGTGGAAGAGCCTCCTGCACCTCAAGTAATTAAACTGATGAAAGTACACTGTGCTCTCTCTCAGATCTGGGCCTGCAGCCCAGACTGGGCTACAGTTTCTTTTTGCATCAGGTCTATAGCATTTTAATAGGACAATAGAAGCAGAAGTAGAGGAATAAGGTCTCCATCCCTCAATTCCACACTGACAGGACAAGAGATCCTTATACTTTTTTTTTTTTTCCCCAGCATCATCCAGGGCATATCTCCAAAGAGCTATAAATATTAGTTAGTTTTCACAATCCTTCAGAAAGCAGAGAAGAATTTATTTATAACAGAAAAGATAGGCAATCAGATCTATTTTGACTTCCCTCTAGCTATTATGAAAGCTGAAGAGAGCCTAGATTTCCCAAAGTATATAACTTCTGCCAGGCTTAGCAGACCAAATGAACACATCCCTCCCTTGATCCCTCATCACTTATGTGGAGTAGCTGCATTACTCCACTCCTAGATTCATGCACCCTGGCAGGCTGTCTATATGCATGGAATTGGGACTCTGCTTTTAGAAAGGGGATCCTAAGAACAATCAAGATTTTCATATACAAGTGGGCCATGCTGTATGTGAGGAAAGGCAGACGGGAGCGAGGCACAGGCAAAGCTCCACCCTTTTCGGTATCACAGAGGTGCTCTTCTGACCAGCCTAGTTTAGCAACAGTTTCTTTTATGGTACTTATGTGTATCCAAGCTCCTCCCTCTACTCTTCCTCCTGCAAATAACACAGGAGCAGTATCAGCCTTGATTGAGAGCCTGACTGAAAAAAAAAAAAAAGATTATATTTTCTGGTCTCTTGTTCTGAATCCATTAGATGCAACTCTTCCTGTCGTTGGCCTCATAAGCATCTCATTTAAAAACCATTATTTCTTTATGAGCCAAGCACACATCACTTTGTATTTCCAGCTTGGACCCATTTGATGGTTCCAGCAGCTTGAAGCAAGGCAGTACTCCACCCTGTTGCTGGAAAAAACACAACCTATAGAAGAGTGGCACTCACCCCAAGTCTACTGGAAGGAAATAGAGACTATAGGAGCTCTCTGTGCTCTCAGACTCCAGTGAGAGACACAGCACCTGAAGCTGATCTGTAAACATGTGTCTAATCACAGCCTCCTCCAGCCATCATTTTATAGTATTTTAGTTTATTGAAAGCTTTTTTGAGAGCTATTTCCCCCAACACCCAATGCTGGCTATGAACCATGGCCAAAATTTTGGAGTAGGTAAGTCACTGTCCCATTCCTAACACCTAAAAAGGACTCTTCACCCTCCAGCACGTGGAGAGAACCTGGCTTTTAAAAGGAGCTAGCCTTGCAGAGTACACTTACTGCCCTGATTCTCATCTGTTGCACCAGCCTTTCAAAGAAACTTGATGGCACGGAGACAAGTAATGATAAGCACCCCTTAAAGAAAAAAAAAAACATCACTACAGGGGAGAAGGAGCTAAGGAAACAGAGGTCATCCATCCTTGTGGTTTCCTGAACTCCAGTATCCTCACAGATATATGGTGAGTGAGCTTGGGAATGGCATCTCAGATGGCAGAGTGCTGAATACAGCTTACAGATCTATTTCCCAGGGTTGCTAAAAGATGCAAAAAAACCCTCAACAACCCAAAACCCAACAACCCTCAAAACAAAACAGCCCAATTTTGCCTCTTACCACAAGACCTCAGACCACTGGTGTCCCCTAATTGTAACTGTATTGGATGAAGACTCTAAAGTGAGAACAGTGGAACTTCTTCACCTAAGACCAAAACAAGGGACTGAACACTGTACCTCCCCACCCATCATTCACTGGAGTCTTGTTTGTCAGCTTTTTTCTTCCATTTCCCTCACCTTTTTTGACCAAATCAATCCTTATGGTTAGGAAATTAGGTAGTGTGTGTTCTGACTGATCTGAAACATGTTTTCAGCCTTCACCTAGGCTCAGGACAAAGTCACAGGAAAGGAAGGAAATCTGAAAAGGAAGGAAAAGTCTAATGGAGTTAGAATAGGGACTGTAATCAGGACTCAGGATTTGTTCTAGCTGCTGCCACTGATGCCTCTGACTCTGCTGCACAAAGGATGTTGTATCACATACTTCTCCAGAATTCCTCATGAAAAGCAGTATGGATTATGTGTAGTATATAACAGCATGTTCTTCCATACTTCAAATTACCTTCCCAAGGAGGTAAGTCCTTGCTAAAAAAGCCCGAGATGAAAAAGCATCATCTTTTTGTATCTGAATTTCCACTATTAGAGTGATGGGAATACTCTTACAACCTGCCAGTGGAGTGACACACCAAATGTTTGCAGTGTCCTTTGTTCACAGTATGCCAATAAAAGGGAGAGATTTTTCTCCAGCTGAGATGCAATACAGATAGCAACAATCACAAGAGTTCACACTGAAATGTTTCAGTATGGTACAAGGCTCAGTGAAATGGTCAGTGGTTCCTCTTTCCGTAGAGTTCTCTGCAGCAAGGTCAGGAATGTGCTTAGAAATCTCACCTGACCCTCTACCAGCAACAAGCTCTGCAAGCGTTTGCTAACTCCTCTTAAAACATTTGGCATCAAAAGTCTTTTCTGACAGACAGTTCTGTTTCAGCCTTTTGGTGTGGGAGACTGTACCCAAATCAAATTTCTTCAGGTGCAAAGTCTCATCTCCGTCTGTCTCAATCCCCTACCTCAAGTATTTGGGCTCCTCTAAATTTAACTCTCCTCATCTTTTCATCATTTATCCAGTCTTTCTCTTTAGCCACTGCCCTTTCCCAATTTCGCCCTCCAAGCTGCTCACACATTAGCTACCTGAAGTCCGTTTTCCAGCAAGGCCGCAGAAGAAGAGGGTGCTGCTGGCGCACCAGGCACGGCAGAGCCCCGCAGATACCCTCTCGCACTCCAAGTTAAAGTGTGGCTTTCCTTCCAGCAAGAGCAGTCCCGGGGCCCGTTTTTCCCAGGGATCGCTCCCGAGCCGGGGAGAGCAGCCTCCTAAGGGGACAGGCGGGCGCCTCCTCCCAGCGGGACGCCGCCGTTTCCCCCTTCCCTTCGTCCGCCCTGTGGGGGACGGTCCGCTCCGGGAGCTTCCTCTGGGACCTCGCGCCGCACCAGCTCCGGAGTGGGGTGGGGGGGGGGTCTCACCTTGGGCAGGTCGGCGGCGCCCCGGATCCTCTGCGCCACCCGGTCCCCCTCGGGGTGGATCCTGCCCACATGCCGCCACATCCGCTCCCAGGTGGGCTCATCCACGGGCAGCCCGCCGCGGTTGACGAAGAAGGGGACGCCGCCGTCGCGAAGATCCTCCTCGCCCTCCTCCTCCTGCTGCTCCTCGTCCCGCGGTGCCGCCGCCTCGCCGGACGGGGGCTGCCTGGCCGCCGCGGCCCCGTCGCCCCCCGGCATCGGCATCGCCGCGCCCGCACTCAGCGCCTGCCGCCCGCCGCCGGGCCGCCGGGGGCCGCGCCCCGCATGGCCGGCGGTCCGGGCACGGGGCGTCACCGCCCCCGCCTCGCCCCCGGAGATATCAGAGCGCAGGGATCGCCGCGAGAAAGGGAGAAAAAGCCGGGCGGGGCGGTGCCGGGTGCCGCATCAGGCCGCCGCCGCGGCGGGGGAGGCGCCGGCGGCCCGAGCGCCCGCGGCAGTGACGGCGGGCACCGCGCGGGGCGGGCCTGCCGCCGGGGCGACCCCACCGCGCCGCCTCCCGGGCGCTCCGCGGGGCGGGCGGGCACAGCCACCTCCCAAGCGGGGGCTGCATGCGGGGGAACAAAGCCCCGCGCAGGGCGGGGCTGGGCGGGGCCGTGCCGGGCCGGGCGCCGCTCCCCTCCGCCCTGCTCCGCCCTGGGCCGGGTCTCAGCGTGCGCCCACCGCCGTGGCGGAGCCGGGCTGCCGCTGGCGGGGCGCTGCCGGGCGAGCAGCGGTGTCGCTGTCCTCGGGCGATAAGGCAGATAGGGGCGATAAGGGAGACGGCTGCGGCCCGGCGATAAGGGGGCGGGCCGGCGGGCGGGAGCGGGCCCGGGGGGCTGGGGCGGGGCCGTGAAGCGGCAGCTGAAGGGTCGCCGTGAGGGGCAGCGGGGCCACGCCTGCCCGCCGGGGGTCTGCGCTCGGGCTGCGGGGGCGTGAGGGACGGGCGGGGCGGCTGGCCGGGCTCAGGGGCGGCCCCGCAGGCGATAAAACACTGCTGGGAGCCAGGGGTAGGTATCCGTGTTGACATAGCTTTGAGGAACAGAAGTGCTGGGATGAGCTTTCCAGGTAGGAAGCAGTGGGGGTGGAGAGCGTATTTGGATGCTCCTGTAGCACAAAGCAATGATGAAGGATGGGCTCTTGTGGAACCGCGCCGCTTGTCCAGGGCTGTGCTATATGTAGCCAGTACCCTTTAAGGGAGGGGCCCACCAGGGCTCTTCTGCCTGGGAAGAGACAAAATACACCGTACCTAATTAAGCTCTGGAGATGCACCACAAATGGAAGACCGAGTGTTTTGCTCTGCTTCATCATCTGGTTTTGTTTCAGCTCTTGTAGTGCTGAGAAGTGTGAACTCTCATAGGAGGTTCTCCACATGCTGTAGATTTGTGAGCCTATTCTCTAGCGTGTATCTGCTGCAATGGTTGTGAGCCAGGCTATGTCTCTAACGCTGGCCGTGTTTTCTCACCACCCTGTGGTATTAATCCGCGTTGAAAACTCTAACATAAAAACATTCTGTAATTTAAGCACCAAGTACAAGAAATGTGTACAAATTACTGGGTCAGCTGCTGAGGAACCCTCTGAAGGACATCTCAAAATACTTGCATTTAGCCCTCCAAACAAAAGGCTGTGGTTCTGCATCAGTGTGGGGAAATACATGCCGGTTGCCATGGAATTTGATGTGCCCTGAGAACAGGCTTTAGCATTTACAGAGCTTGGTAGAGGATTTCAGAGAGAAATTCCACTTCTGTGGTGCTCTGTAGGCTGTTGCTCACATGAGCAATTTCTGAAGGCACAATAGTTGAACACAGTTTTTTGTTGAATTCAACATTGCCCAAAATGCTGAAAGGTTGATTTTTTTTTTAAGGAAAATTAGGCTAAATGTATATCTCTGCTTCTGCCTTCCAAACAAATTACCAGCATCACTTCATAGAGTCTACATTAACTTCTGTAATATTTAAACATATAAGTCACTGAATAAGGATTTCTTTTGAATGGGGACCTTAAACACTGCAAATTTATCACCTCTGTAAAGTTTTTATTGCCTTTGCCTTTTACTTGTGAGCAGGTGATGGTTGGTTGAAATTGACCCCTTATATCTAAAGAGGCAGCAAAGCCTGTGACAGGAATTACTCTACAGCCTCTGAATGGACATATTTTGTAAGAACAGTTCATAACCTTCCATGTCCTCAGTCCCTTCTGCCCCAGTGGTCCTCAGTCCCTCTAGACATGGGATTGGGAGCATACCAGCCATGCAATGGCACAGGCCTACTGGGGGACATCATCTGCATTTTGCTTCAGGGGCAGGTGTATTTCCAGTAACAGCACTGTGGAAAGGACAGGGAGCAAGGAGTTTAAATGCTTCTTTTAGAGCTGTATTGCCTCACCTGGCTGAAATTAGGCACAGCTGTCCAAGGAGGCAAGGATGCTTGCTTTGATTCTGAGCTCCAGCACTAATTCAGGGCTGGTAGTTCATTTTGCCTTCTGTACCTCAGCTTTTTCTACCTGATAGAGGGAAATGCTAATAACCCTGACTCTGGCAAGCAGAGATTTTGTAAAGATTAGTTGGCATTTTTAGCACATTAACAACTATTCTTTCTTAGAAGTAAAAATAGTCATAGTAGAAGTGAAATAAAATTCTTGCATGTTTCATGTCTTAAAATCTCAGCTGGAGGAAATGTAGCTGATAAGTATCAGCAGACCTCAAAATAAGTTTATCAAGGGATTTTTGTTTCAGTTTGTATTGGATAATTATTAGGCAGCATCCCTCCATTCTGACCATCACTCAAATAATTAGTCTGTAGCAGGAGATCTGTATTTTAAGGTAGTACCATGGCACTAAGTTTGCCAGCTGAAAAAAGATAGAGCAGAGCCATGCCAAGTGAGCCAGTCCCTGTAGCGGGAACTGGACAGAACTGAGGTGACAGCAGAGGACAGAGACTTCACTTCCCCTTCTGCACAGCTTGTGCTTCCGTGCCATGGGGTGCTGCTGCCTGCAGTGCAGGGTGTAAAATGTGCATTAAACACTGCCTTTCATTTCTGGCAGCACACTGGCTAGGATGATGAGGGACCAGAAGGCATGCAATTTCTGTTCAATAACAACATAAATTGTTCACTTACCTGTGTTCTGTAGAGGAAGACTGTGCAAATGCTCTGTGTGTATCACATCTGAGAATAGTTTAAATGGGTGAAACTTTGTTAAGACAGAGTTAAGTTTTGCTGTTAGCGAAAAAATAAAAAACATTGATAAAGGATTGAAATAAAGGCAGAAATTATTGCACTATGACTATATACGTTATTTTTTAATATATAAAATATTTAATAGAAGTATGCAAGTGGCATACAGACCATTGGAAAAATAAATTCTTTCCTCTGTTCTTCTGTGAGGTGGGAGTTTTGTCTCTATTAGAGAGGATCTGATATTAGTTTCTGGGAACACGGACTACATGGATAGTGAATGATATGTTCCCTTTGTTCTATACTGTCTTCTAGATTTTTGTTAATATTGAGGGTTTTTTTGCTTCTGACAATCATTTGTTCTTATGGCGTCATTTTGGTTTTGGGTATTGTTGTTTTGTTTTTTTTTTTGGTCTTCAAATACAGTGTCTTTGTGACCTTGCATAAAACCAATTAAAACACTTAGTAGAGATTTCTTCTTAATGGCCATTTTAGGCCACTGTTTAGTTGCATTTTCTTATTGTGAACTGGAACATCACAATGATCTTAAGGGTTTTTCCCAAAGTACATGATTCTATGTAACACTGAATGTTGCTTAGAGCATGAGTAGGGGTTGTGCTGTCTTTATCCAACTTGGCCTAACTTTTTGTGATCTAAGGTTCTCTGTGGCACTAACTTCCTTCTTCTGTAACTGTTTCAGACTGAGTTCCCTTTTCTGTATTCCTGAAAGAGCTCTGTGAAAAACCTTATGTGACAAATCAGCATTTTTCTGAATTTATTTCCCAGAGTACTTAGCTTTGAGGCTATTTCGTTCCCCTTCCTTCCCCTTCCGTCCCCTTCCTTCCCCTTCCTTCCCCTTCCTTCCCCTTCCTTCCCCTTCCTTCCCCTTCCTTCCCCTTCCTTCCCCTTCCTTCCCCTTCCTTCCCCTTCCTTCCCCTTCCTTTTTTCTTTTTTTTACTTTTCACTTGAAGATGGGGGTTTGAAACTCATTGTCTAAATGGTGTTTATTTGTGTGTTTTCTTCCCCTGTGTTTAGTTTTCTCCAACTCACAGTACTCCCTTTAGCCTATTCATACAACTGTCTTTACGAGCAGTGAAATTCTCTGCTGTGCAGAAATCCGTGCTGAGATCACTGTGCTGCAGTAGACCTTTGTCCTGAGCAGGAATTCTACCTTTGCCCCTAAATTTGTTCTTGCCTTGGCTCTAATCAGGGACTACCTATGCAGATAACAGTAAAGCTTTTGTTATTTGATTACAGCACATGTAATATTTTGTCTGGGAGATCAACTGGCATAGCAGTTCCAGAATAGCCCTCTTTTGTTGGCAGTGAGGAATGACTTCAACAGAGACTGATATAGTGACTCCACACATTTTTCTCTTCAGGTGCAGTCATTCTGATTTCTTTTCATGTGTAGATCACACCTAAGAGAGAGGAGATTTAGATCCAATCAAGCTTTAAAATGTCAGCAAATATTTATGAGACTTCTGTATTAGTCATAGAATGGTTTGGGTTGGAAGGGACCATAAAGATCATTTAGTTCAACTCCCATGCACTGGACAGGGACACCTTCCACTAGATCAAGTTGTTCAGAGACCCATCCAGCCTGGTCTTGAACACAGATGGGGCATCCACGACTTCTCTGGGCAATCTGTTTCAATGCCTCACCACTCTCACAGTAAAGATTTTTTTCCTAATATCTGATCTAAACCTACCCCCTATCAGTTTGAAACCATTCCCTTTATCCTGTCACTACATGCACTTGTAAAAAAGTCTTCTCCAGATCTCTTGTAGCTAATCCAGCTTTGAGTGGGTCTACAGGAAAGACCACAGACTGATATGATTTCACATCAAACTTTACTGAAAGGAATATGTTTATAAATATAACAGGTATAAAGTGCTGTGCTTAGCTGGGAAGGAAAAGGACTTTTTTTCTGAAGGGACTGTGGAACACAAATTGCAAAAAATTGTACTTGTTTTAAAGTTCATTAACTTTTCCAGTGAGCTTTTGAATAAAGGTAGAATTTTATCATAAAATTCCTAATTTCCTTTTTGTCTATCTGATATTATTTTCTAGAGATGGAGAGGAAATGAGCTCCTATCCCATAAAACATTTTTCCTGTTCTACTCTGGTACGGAACAGACGCTTCTGAAAGATTTAACTAGAAACAGAATAATGAATGCATCAACAGACAGGGTATTTATTTTTTATTTTTGAAAGAACTGCTTTCAAATCCCAACAATGCTTTGTGTGAAATAGAAATCTAAATGTAAGATTCCTTACTTCCAAACTAGTGTGCTGAGCTTGGTCTAGCATGTGAGCCTTTCTTACAGGGGTTACAGTGAGCATTCAGTTGCACGTGCAAAAGACACCACTCCTGTACTAGCCAGGTCAGGAACTTAGGTGGAGCCACAGGTTTAATTCCCTGTGCCAAGTCTCGTGCATGCAGTTTGAACTGCTGTCTGTCTAATCATTAATGCTGCAGATTGTCAGTACATTCTGGAATTTGTGCTGACATTTTTTATAATTTTCCAAGTCAAATTAATCCTTATCAGTTTTCTCTTCACAGCTTGGTCCTTAGTGTCTCCAGTTCTAACTTTATCATTTAGTAGTAATAGATTTTTAAAAAAAAATTTTCCCCTGATGCCTCAGATAAAATTATTGCAGGAAAGCAACTTTCAAGTGCTGCATGGGTTTTAGAATTCTGCATGCATTCTCTCCTCTCTGGTACTCAGTTCTGTCTGCACTTCCCTAGTTTTCTTGTTTGTATGCCTGCAACATCTTTACAAAACATCGGAGGGCTACTCTTCTCACTCTTCAAATGGAGAAAAGAGATAAAGAACCACAAGTGCTTTTATTGTTGGTGAAAAGACACCTGAGCAGGTTGTGTGATCACTGATCTCATGAGCCAGGCAACCACCTCCATGCAATGATACCTTAATGTACCAGTACTGACTGGTTCATAGAGGTTCAGCAGTGCTGTGCTGTGTGTGTTTCCTGGCTTGGGAATCTGCAGTTCAGAGCACTCTGCATTGTTCTCTGCTGTGAACTGTAAACATGTCCTGAATGGCTTGTCCACGATCCTGAAGGAAGACAGTGGCAGACCAGGGACGTAATGTGAGTTTTCTCCTAAGCAGCAAGCCAACCTTCTTTATTTTGGTTTCTAGGCTACATAAATTGTAAGTGAATGAAAATTCTGTGCGTGTGGAAAGACTTCAATATTTTTTTGAAAGTAGGTTAATTCCTATAGCACGGTAGGTTTGGGGGACTGGAGAGGACTGATTACAAAAGAATTAGCTATGCTAAATAAATAGTTTATTTTCACTGTTGGAAATGCTTTACTGATGTTGGAGTAGAAATGTGTAGATCAGTAGAGCTATACTGATCTGCTCTGTTATGTCATAAACTGAAAAGAAGACAGGAATTTATTAATATTCTAATACATTGAGGAATGTATTAGAACAGTATGAATAAAAAGTTTCATGGAAAAAAGGGTCTATCACTATTAACAAATGGCACATTGTTTTCATCAGTGTTAATCCTGGTTCTTGATTTCCCCTCCTTTCCTTTCCCTGTTACTGTTTCACAGTCTTATCATATGTTCCCTGGTTTGCCGAAAACTGCTAATCTAGTAATTACACTTTCACATTCTGTTCTGCATAACATTTTTTTAGGCATCATTTGAAATGTTCTTGATGCCACACAATGGCATCTGTTTGTACAGGGGAGAGAATTCATCATTGCAGGTTTTGCAGGTAGGGCTGAGGTTTCATGAAAGTTAAGATATAGTACAAAGAGCTGAATTCATTTTTTAAACTGGCTGTAAACAAAAAAGATATCTTTGCCAAGGGAATATTTTATAAGGTATGTGGAGAGAGACAGCAGGTAGTTGTCTTCACTAGGATGGCATGGGGTGCTCAACTGAAATGCATCTATGCAATTGCACGCAGTGTGGGAATTAATGAGAGGAATTGGAGATGTGTAGGTGCCTGTGGGGCTATGATCTTACTGGCATCACAGAGATGTGGTATATGCCTATATATAGTGACTTTGTCCCTCTGGTCTGCTCTGGTGAGATGGTGGGGGCCCATAAAAGGTCCATGAAGATGATCAGAGGGCTGTAGCACCTCTCCTGTGAAATCAGGCAGACAGAGCTGGGGCTGTTCAGCCTGGGAAAGGGAAGGCTCTGGGGAGAACTAGCAGCTTTCTGGTACCTAAAGACTATAAGAAAGCTTGAAGAGGGACTTCTGACATGGGCATGTAGTTACAGGACAAGGAGGAATGGCTTCAAACTGAAAGAAGAAGGTTTTGATACTAGGAAGAAATTCTTTATTATGAGTTGTGGCTGCCCTTCACAAAAGTGGTCGAGGAAAGCTGTGTTGGAAGGAGCTCTGAGCAGCCTGTTCTAGTGGAAGGTGTCCCTGCCCATGGCAGGAGGCTGGAACTGGATGATCTCTAACGTCCGTTCCCGCTCAAAACATTTTAAGATTCTATGATTAGAAATATACACCAGGGATCAAGGCTCACACTTTGGGAATATAGTGGACTTTGCAGAGGCTTAAGAGCCGATTCTCTCCATCTAAGTTGTTAACTTTGTTGCTGTTTGAATTTGAAATAAATTGAACTGTTCATAAGTCTGTGCCTGTAACTATGGAGTTGATCTTTTTACCCTCTCCTTCTGAAAGTGGTGCTGAATCTGTCTCAGCTTCCACACGTCTTGACCTATGCATATTTGAAAGCTACTTCAGGCTTACAAAGAAACTTTGTGTGCACTGTGGGACATGTTCTGTTTTTCTCCGTAGCGATTCTTTAGCCTTTTTTTTTTTTGTTTTACACGTTTTATTTCCCTCGGGAGTAAATTACCGAGGTAGTGGGCATGAGACAGAAATGGGTTGAGTGACATCTAGTGGTTAGGAATGAATATGTGTAATGTGTAGGATCAAGTGTTTTCCCTGCAGGACAATGAAAAGTAAAGCAATTCCTAAAAATGGACGGGGATTAACTTAGAATCTAGAAAACATGAAATTTAGACAATGTTTCCAATAAATGCAACTTCTTCTGTCTGCCTCTGTAAGCAGTAACTTTCCTGCATGATGTCTGATGCCAAGGAATGACTTTGATATCTCATGCCCGGGCCTGGTTACTTTCAACCCATTCTAGTGTCTCCTAATGTCTCTTTCCCATTTCATTGCTTGTTTGGTTTTAGGGTTCTTTTTTACATTAATCTCCTTTGCCACAACCAGAATGACTTTAAGATCATACAGTTTTCTGATTATTAAATTTTTTTAGGCCATTTGAGACAGGTGATCTCATTAATAGTGCAGTTGTGTGAAGCTGATCTTGGTAAAGATCTGCTGTTTTGTACTGCTGAGAACCCAATTGTCTTATTTGTTACTCCCAGTTTTAGAAGAGTTGACGCTGTCCACTGTTCACTTCCACTGGCAAGGATTCTAGTCCAGTTCTCTGCTGTCTCAGACAACCTTATCAAATCGATTCTGTCTAAGGGCACAGAGTGGATTATACCTTTATGATGCCTAGGGGAGGAAATGATGGCTTTAATAATTTATTTCCTCTTGTAATTTCCAATGATTTCTTTTCTAGGCAACTGGACCAGTGTAACTCATCTTGCTATCAAATAAATACTTATGAACAACTTCCAGCTGGCCAGTTGCCATTGAAATGGGAGCTAGATAAAATCTCTATCACTGCAGGACATTGCTTGTCTTCTTGTGTTATACAACACTATGCTTTCCAGTTTTATTTGGAATGCTGAGAAATGAGCTAGTGTATTGTCATAATTTTTAGATTTCAATGATGAAAATGTTGTGCCTTCCTACTTGCCTTGCAGGCTTCAGAGAAAATGGAAACAGATTTTTCCTCAAACTTGAGAAAAGAGTGGGCTCCACTAAAATTATATCCATCTTTCTTATGGCTTCCTGGGAAATCATAAGAATATTCAGAAATCCACCCACCCATCCACTACAGTATGAAGCTGGGTAAGTTGTAGTCAAGTTTAGACTAGTGCCCACTGCATATGTTATGGAAAATTCTGGGAAAAGAGGTGGCATTTAATACGTAGGAGGAGCAGTAGCTACTGTCAATCTGTCTGGTGTCATGACTGACTGGGCCCTGCATACATCCACATAACTCTGGCCAGCTCAATTTCCTCTCAGTACTTCAGGGGTGTAGAAATGGAAAGAGGAAGATAAAGGGACATATGGCACATGTGCTGTGTGTGTTAGTAACATATCCGTCACAGCTGTGGGATCTGAAAGGAAAAGGAAGGAAACAGGTGAAATCTGTTGTGCTCAGAGGAAGCCAGCATGTGTTTGAGTGCTAGCAAATGACAGATTTTTTCTTTAAAATTCTCTGCTCTCACATTTTGAGAGTGGGGCGGGCATGCCATTATTAGATACCACCTTTATGAAGCTGTAAGTTGAGATTACTTGTTTGGTTGCAAGTTTTGAGGAGAAATTCTTACTGTAACAGGGACAAAGCCTGGTGCCATCACTGAGTTCCTCTGGAGCAGGGAGTATTATGGGCAGGAGCTGCATGTAAGGAAAAACAGCAAAGGAATTTTTGCAAAAGTTCAGTACTTACAGCTACCAAGATATAACAGAAACAATTCTGAATTTGGCTTCAATGCTCTTGGGGGCAGAAGCAGTTCTTCAATGTGTATGCTTATTGCATTATAACTTCTGCACAGGTTTCTGAAGTACATGTGGTCTGACAGATTTCAGGGGAAGCCACGCCAGCTGCTTCTCCTGCAGTGAGTTGGGCTCTTAGCCCTAAAGTGGCAATGACTTTCTCCAGTCATGGCTTCATGCATAAAAGTGTAAGAAAGACCTTATTTTGTCAAACCTAAGGCCCACCTAGACAGGTATCTTTGCTTGGACAGTAACAGCAGGTAATACTACATGGAGCTAGAACATGCTCCTGACCATTCATTTGTGCATTCCCAGCATCCACAGTCACTGGATTAAAATCTCTGGGAGGTACACCTCCCAGAGGCCATTCCCTTACCTATTTTGGAATTGCTGTCCATAAAAAAATTCTCTTTTTGTAGCCTGCTTTTTTGGTCTAGCCTGCTGATATTGTTGGTCTCCTAGTCCCACATCACCAAAATTTCACTACAGTTGTGTTTGCAAAATAATTTTTTTCTCTGAAACCTATCTTGCATGCAGTTTGAGTGAGTGCCCATACTTGTAGTATTACAAGGTTTGGTAACTAACAATCTGCTCTCACTTTCTCAACTGCCTTCATTATTTTGCAGTTTTCAGTTGTATCTCCCTCAGCCTGCATGTCTTCAAATTAGGGAGAGAAATCTCTCCTCATAATGCAGCTGCTCCATCCCCTAAATTCCTGCTGTACAATTTATGTGCTCGATGAAACACGAGTGCTTAAATGTGGATGCAATTCAGTCTCTTGGTAGCTGCATTTCCCAGCTGTCAGTCACAAGCCAGAGCTGGCTGCCCAGTTAAAACAGCCAGAGTGATCACAGCATAACTCTTTTTTGAGCACCTTCTATCTGACCTTTTTTAAAGCTGTAGCAAGCAAATTCCAAGAACACTTGTGGAATGAATGGCAGCAGCTTTTTCTGTTTGTAGGTGGAGACTGGCCAATTCACAGCCATCCCTGCGGATGTTCAGCTTTTTCTTTGCCTGAAACCAGCTGTTACAAAGGGACAGATCCTCATTAGCTGCTTGTGGAGTTTCTGGTCATTTTGTTTACGGTGCTGGCCAGACACCCATTTGCACTTTTTGTGGTGATTCCTGCTGGTCTCAGTGCTGAGCAAGGAAAGTAACTTCTACTTCCTGGTGGTTAGTATGCTTGCTGTGTGTGATGGGATACCCACAGTGAGAATGTGGTCAGCTGCAGGGCAGATCCATGTAGCAGATCCATGTAGTATCCTGATTTTGTCCAGAACATTGCTGCCTTCTATCCTGAGAAGTGGACCTTTGGAAGAAGTTGGTGTTGCAGGCAGCATCTATCAGTTCACTGGTCCTTGGAAAGGGTGGAAGTTACCTTCCAGTGGTGTGGTTATGACTAAACTGGTTATTATATGTTATAATTCTTGACTTCTAGCAGTTTATTTTATATTAAGATGTCTTGGTTTATTGAAAATAACCAAAATATTTTTTAACAAATCAATTTTAATAAATTGATGAGTTATTTCTTTTATTGATGACTGAGTTGCTCTTCTTGGGAACCCATGCTGAGGAAAGATCTGTTTCTCAGTTTTAGATCCTGTAACTGATTTGACTGAATAGCAAAGGGAAGGCCAAAATGTTAAATTTTATTATATTAGTGGGAATCAAAGGGTGCAAAAGAAAAGATAGCTAAGACTAACACTTGGTATAACTATGTCTAGTCTGGTAGGCAGAAGAACTGCAAATGGAAATTTGCAGTATTTTTTCTGTTTTAGAAAAGTAAAGATTTAAAGAATGGATTGAGGGCAAGCATCACCTTTAGATATTAATACAAATCACTCAATGTGTCCATCTGCTCTCATTTTATTGCTGATTTTACTGTGTTCATGTGTGAACAGTGTGAGCCACAATGTCTTGCATTCCAGTGACCCTAATTGTGTAAGGCATGAGACACATCTTCTCTGTGAGGTTCTATAAACACAGTGCTGTGAAACCTGCAGCACATTTTCTAGATGCATTCTGAATTGGAGGGTCTTCCTGTTTGTTAATATGAATGATACACCCCATGTCTCTAGCTGCTACATTCTCCCTGCCAAGAATGTACCTTGTTCAGCCTTTGCACCAAATGGTGTCCTGGAAGCTTTGTAGGTCAAGAAATGACTATACACCAGAATAAACTCTCACAGAAAACTAGCGAAGAAAAAACACATACACAGTTGGTTTACCCCTGTTCTCATGTCTTTTGTTCTCAAAACACCTTCTATATCTTAGAATATAAAACTGTCACTATCAACTGTAGACTCAGCATAGTTATTATAATGAATGATAATTTCCCTTCTCACAAACTCTCACTATTTCACACTAGCAATTATCTCTCTCTTTTCCTGAACAGAGACCAGCTGCCTTTTCTCTTGGATGCTTTACCAATGCCTATCAAAGTCAATGCAGAGTTCTTGTACTCAGCTGTACTCAGAGGATTTTTGATCTTGCAGGGCTGTTTTTATTTATTTTTTTTTGTTTCAGTTCTCATCTTTCCTCTAATAAGAGCTACTATGTTGGTGTACAAACTCATCTTTGAATAATTTGCAGCTACAGCAATGCTAATGCTGTAAGGAATAAAAGTGAGTCAATTGCTTCTGTGGTGAAGGGCAATTGCTCCCTCTGCTGTGTAATTCTACTGCCAGAAGCTCTGCACTTGCAGTAGTCATTCAACTTTGCTTTTCCTGTGACACAGTTGTGTTGCTGGGTGTTGGTACCTTGTGCATAGTAGAAATTTTGTGAAGCCCTCAATCCCTAGACTTTCAATAACATAACGTGAATTTTTTAGTCGCAGTTAAAAGATAATCACATTTTTATATTTATAAATATTAGCATAATTTTAAAAACCCCAATAAAATAACTGTAAAATATTTTGAATTCTGCAAGGTATCACATTTATGAATCTTTTAAATACATAATTTCTAGGATTTTGGTTGTATGAAGTAACACTACACAAAGACATTTTTGATTTACATGAAAATGGAAAAATCCAGTACTTTCAGCAGATTTTCATGTGCAGAAAATGCACTGCTCCTTGAGAACCTTCCATATAGCATAGACAGTGTTAATAAAATCCCTCATTTTTATTTATGTAGCACAGACAGAGCTAAAAGGCTAATAATTCCTTAGTGGTGGTGGGTTTTGGGTTTGAGTATTCTTAGCTTTTAGTACTTTCCTTTTGTCATCTTTGTTCTGGGAAAGCTTGGTTTTTGAGGAACAGACAAGCATCTCAATCTTGTTAATGTGATTCCTGTGGTAGACAAGACATTTCAAAAGGGGAATGACATTTCCTGGAATGTCATGTAGCAACCACCTTATCTCTTGAAGACTGTTTTCCAGGCAGATGCCCAAGGAAGAACACACTCAACTCTTGCAAGTTCCTTGCCCTGGTACTTGTGAGCTGCATTGACACAGGGGCGTGCAGCTTCAGAAGGCCGGAGTTCTAGGTATGCTTCAGATGCATCCAACATACAAAGAGCCACAGAAGTCTGAAGCAGAAACTTGTTCTCACTACTGCAAAACCCACCAGTGTGTCCTGAGCAATCATGTACCATTAGATGGCTCTCAAACTGAAAAGAACACTCTCAACATAGAGTCATAGCATAGTCTGGGTTAGAATGGTCCTTATAAGGTCATATTGTCCACACCCTTCCAATGAGCACGGACATCAGCCAGAATAGGTGCTCAGAATTGCATCCAACCTGACCTTGAATGTTTCCAGGAACAGTGCATCTACCACCTCTGTGGGTAACCTGTGCTTATGTTTTACTGCCTTCATAATATAAAAAAATCTTCCTTATAACTATTCTAAATTTATGCTCTTTTAATTTAAAAATGTTATCTCTTGTCCTTTAGTAACAGGACTTACTAAAAAGTCTGTCCCTATCTTTCTTGTAAGCCCCCTGTAACTACTTTAAGGTCAAAATAAGGTCTTAGAGCCTTCTCTTCTCCAGGCTGAACAACCCCAGCTCTCAGCCTTTCCTCACAAGAGAGGCATTTCATCCTTCTGATCATTTTTGTGCCCCTTCTCTGGACCCACTCCAACAGGACAAGTTCCCTCCTGTGCTGCAGACCCCAGAGTGGATTCAGTGTTCCAGGTGGGGTCTCAATGGAGTGAAGCAGAGGGGAGAAATCACCCCCTCAGCCTGCTGGCTACACTGCCTTTGATGCAGCCTGGGATATATTTGGCTTTCTGGACTGCAGGTGAGTGTTGTCAGTTCATGTGCAGCCTCTCATCCACCAGCACCCTCAATTCCTTTTCCTTCTCAGACACTCTAAATTCCTTCATCCCCCAGTCTGTATTGATACTGGGGGTTGCCTCAGCTCAGGTGCAGCATCTTGCACTTGGGTTTGTGAGGTTCCATGGACCTACTTGAGTTTGTCCAGGTCCCTCTGAATGGCATTCTGTCCCCCTGGCACGTCACCTATATCACTCAGCTTGGTTCTTGCAGTCAAACTTGCTGAAGGTGCACTCAATGCCACTGTCTATGTCATTGATGAAGATAAATAACTGTGCTCATCCCAGTCATCTGAGGGACACCACTTGTCACTGATCTCTGTCTGGACAGTGAGCCATTGTCCACTTCAGCCAATTCCTCATCTGCCAAACAGTCCATCCATCAAATCCATATCTCTCCAATTTAGAGAGAAGGGTGTTGTGAGGGACTGTGTCAAAGGCCTTACAAATGTCCAGATAACAACCATAGCTCTTCCCTTGTCCACTGATGTTTTCCCTTCATCACAGAATGCCACTGGGGCTCACTTGTCTTCTTGTTGACAGATTTCCAGTTTCCACTTCAGGCTGGGGACTCCTCACAGGTGTATGAGCACAGCATTTTTATCATGATGTTCTTCTTGGCTTATGATCATAATGGGATCTGGAATGGGAGAGGATATTGGTGCTAGGATATTTTGATTTGTGTTAAATACATCCATGCTTGTCTTTGAAGTTAATGCCTTAAAAACCATAGTGTAATACAGACTCACTGGAATATCTTCTTCCACAAGCCACAATTAGTTACTTTGAAAGTTTTAGAGCAGGCTCCTCTCATATGCTTAGGATGTCTTATGCCTTTCACTTGGTATCCACCTCTGGTCTCTGTTCACAGTAGCACAGACAGTAAGATGAGTTCTTAACTTGCCTCTATTCAGGCTGACTGTTCCAGGGTTGATTCTGCTCTGGGATTCAGTGACTGTGAGGTAGTGTAGGAGACAAGTTAGCAGGCTAGACTGGCCTTTGGTCTGACCCAGAACAGTTCTTGTACCTTCTGTATCTGTTCTTTCTGTTGGGTGAACTTTGCCAAATACCCTGTACTTGGCAGGGTATAATAAACTAATTCTGTAGGTTAGCCGAAGGTTAGCCAAAGGTGTAGTAGCCAAAGAATAGAAATGTTTTATTTCAAGACCCATCTCAATGAACATTTTCTTTGTAGTCACCTGACATTTTGCTTTTTTATTTCCATTAACGTGGCCGTAGTCTTTCCATCTGGCTTTTCCAGGAATGAAAGTTTTACCCAGAGGGTAGATTGTATCTGTGACAAGTAAAGATCCACTCTCTGTTTTTATTCACCTCCCCCATTGTATTGCAGGAGTTTTTACATTCAATGGACTGAAAACTAAACAAATACTGAATCGAGTCCGCTGATAATAAAAAATTATCTCACAAAGACAGGTGCTGAGGATATGTGTACTTGAATAAGGGATTAGCAAAAAGACCTGTGATATCAGCCTAAGGAGACATTTGTAGGTGGTTTCGGTGGTTTGAGTTTTCTGCATTTTTCCTTAGTATGGTGCTGTATTTGCTGGAAATGTGAAAAGTGAAGATGAAGAAAAATTTAAAGATCAGTTAGTAAAAACTAACTATATTGTTTTCTTTTAGATTTAGAGGGGTAAAATAATGCCAGAGTAGCTGAAGATATAGTTCTACCCAATTTACAAACTACAGTTTGATATAAAAATTCCTTTATTATAGTATCTACTTCTCTTTCTGTTTCTGAATAACCTCCAAGAGTTCAGTGAATTCAGAACTGACATAAACTTAGCTAGATGTCAATGTTATTTGGATGTTTCATATTCTGACGCTCTGAGAATACAAGGTTGTGATGGCTTAAAAAGTTGAATCTGGAGCATTGCTGAATGCTTATATACATGTAAAAATATATGGAGGTGTCAGCCAGAGCACACAAAAGCATGGAATCCACAGCCATTGATTAAAGTTATGTTGAAATAGTGTGTTTGAGTGTTTGCCCACCATCACACTGAACTTTTCTTATGTTTAAATGGAGCTTCCTGTGTTTCACTGTGTGCTCATTGCCTTCTGTCCTGTCACCGGATGCCACTGAGAAGAATCTGGTTCTGTCTTCTTTCCTCTTTCTGAATAGGTATTTTTGCACATTTGTAAGATTCTCCTTGCATCTTCTTTTCTCCAGGTTAAACAATTTCACCTCTCTCAACCTCTCCTTGTATGATAGGTGCTTCAGACCCTAAATGGTTTTTGTGGCTCTCATGCTGGATTTGCTACACTCTATTCATGTCTCTTGTCCTGGAAAGCTCAGTCCTGGATGCAGCACTCCACGTAGGATCTTGCCAGTGCTAAGCAGAATGGAAGGAACACCATCCTCAAGCTGCTGGCAATGCTCATCCAGTCCTGGAGGCCATTTGCTTTCTTTGCCACAAGGGCACATTGCTGGCTCATGCTCAGTATCCCTAGATCCCTTTCTTCAAAGAGTCTTTCCAGCTAGTCAGCCCCATCTTGCACTGGTGTGTGGGGTTATTTCACCCTTGATGCAGGATTTGGCATTTTGCTGTTAATTTTCATGACCTATTGAACCAGGGCCCTTCTGATGGCAGCACTAATCTCTGGTGTGTCAACCACTCCTCCCTATTTTGTACCGTCTGCAAAATTGCAGAGGGTGCACCCTGCCACATTATCCAGGCCATAAATGAAGATGTAAAATACTACTGGCCCCAGTACCAACCCCTGATGTACACTATTAGTGACTGGCCTCCAGCCTTGACAGTTCAGCAGGTTTTCATTCCACCTTACAACCCATTTATCCAGCCCATGCTTTATCACCTTCTGAGGAATTTCACAGAGTTAGCTAACAATTGCCAAGTATGAATAGGAAATTGAATCTGTGTTCTCCTAAGATATATAACATTTTTATTGGTTAGACAGTAGCAATGTGTTTCTGCTGAATTTGTTTGATTTTCAGTTAACAGAGAAATTCACAACTCCTACTTTGTTATTTTTGTATGGCTGAGAGCAGTGTGAGGTTAATTTTGTTGCAAAGAGTGAATTGATCGCTATACACTGCATAGAAAGTGAAAATGTGAATTCAGTTATATAAATCATTTAGGTATATGTGTTGCATGTAGAAAGCTGTGTGAACAATATTAATAAAATCAACCATGTGAGGATTTCCCTCAACTTTAAAAGTAGTTCTATTTTCAACAGTTTAATTGTCCTTTTTGTCAGGGCAGATCATGAGTGAGCTGATGTGAGTGAACTAATATTACTGTATCACCTGGAGGGCAGAGAGTTTTACATGAGATCTCTGTACAGAATAACAGCAAAAGCAGAATTAGTGCCCTTTCTGAGAGCACTTGTTTGATATCCTAATCTCCTCTGTGGGGGGCATCAAGAGCTGTTTCTAGGACCCATCTAACTGAGCCACAGCTAGATCTCAAAGAACTAGCTCCTCCAAACTGTGTGAGGTCTCCACACACTTTGATGCTTTCCAAGTGAATTTTTCACTGTCACAAAGATTGCTGCTTGCTATTTTAAAGTGTTACTTCTGATTCTCAAATTTAGGAGTGATAATCTGTTCTTCTTTAGGTGTTGGATGATATGATTGAAACCCTTTTGTCCCCAAATGGAAAAGAAAGGTCAAAACCTTTCAAAGTACTTCTTCCAGGGGGCTGATGCAATGCAGTTTGCTCTGAGATAAGCCTTGTGCTAAGAGATTCTGGTTTTGGAAAAGGACTGTGCTTGAATGTTGCAACTCTGGACAGCCTTTGTTAAGACCAATGTGATTTCAGGCATTAGTTGCTGTCAGATACAGTGAGAGAACTTAGTGGCCCTGATCTGTGAAAGCCTGCAGTTAGCACTGTATTGTGAGCTCTGCCAAGAGGCTGAGGTGCTCAGGCAGGAGGAATCCAGAAGCAGTGCAGCTGTTCCAGCTGCCACCAGGTGCTGCTCTGCAGGTAGGCTTTCTTGCTCTCTTCCTATCACCCAGGCTGGGTAGAGGAGCCAGCAATTAGAGACTGGGGCTCGCAGTACTCTAGGCTAGGCTTGGGCTTAGACCAGGCTCCACATGTCTTGTGAGTCAGTACAATTGCTCCCAGGGATAATCCCCTGTTTTCCCCCAGCAGAGCTCAGCCTGGTAACCCTTCAGCAGGCTCTGACCTGAGCACCTCTAGTACCCACTGGATTAAGTACCTCTAACCAGCTTCCCTTTCACCACGTGTCTCAGCTTTCTCTATGGATATGTAGAGCCTGCTTATGTACACAATGCTTGGTACTAATGGAGAAGACAATGAAAAAGTTATTGGAAGTGCTTGAGTGGATGCTGATCTATTCCTGTGGTTGCCTCACCCCTCCATAAAGGCAGGCAAATACTGAGAGCAGCTCTGGTTTACTAATATAAAACCTGAAATGCACTTGCCTTTTTAGTTTTTGTTGGTTTTGAAACCACTTTCTAGTGGAAGATTCTCTGCCCATGGCAGGGAGGGGGGACTAGGTGATTTGAAGGTCCCTTCCAACCCAAACCATTCTATGATTCCATGAAACTGTATGGTTGTGAACAGGTTGATCTCATTGGAAATAGTGAGTATAATGTGGAATGGTCCCACAAAGCAACAATGGAGCTTCTTGGCAAGAAATTATTCCAAAACTGCATTATTTTTTGCAGGAGAATGGAAGAAACATTATTTGTGTAACAAAACACAAGTAAGGAAGTCATTGTACATAGGTTCCAGATCAAGACTATTCATATGGATTATTCAGTGGATTGTTTTATTTGTATAAAACTGGGTAACAAAGGACAGGTGTGAGCTATCAAATGTTTGGAGACAAATTCCACTTTAGTGAACAATCTTCGTGTTTGCTTGATTTTGCTTATTTTCTCTTCTGTGAGAAAATTTTAGTGTGGTCTTGTGAATAGGGCCATGGGACTCCTATTAATTGACTTCTGCAGGTTTTTATTCCTTTATAAACTGCATTATGAGTCCATTTTATTTTCAAAACTATTTTCTTTACAGTTGTGACTGTTTTCATTATGGGAAGCAGTGGATTAAGAGAAGATGGTGAGATTATAAGTGACAGGTCTGAAGCTAAAGAGGGAATTGGTCATTGAAACGACTGGTACTGAAGGTTTGTGTCACTTAGGACCACTTCTGACCAGGAATTTGTTTGTGAGAAGTTACAGAGAGGGCAACACTGAGAAAAATAAGGGAATTTGGGAAGATTAATAGGTTTCTTGTCAAGGAAGAGCTGAGAAATATGCAGCCTCAACTTTCTAGTCCTCCATAATAAAAAAAAAAAAAAGAAAGAAAGGTAGTATTTTTCCAGAAAAAAAGCATTAGCAGGCATATCCTGATTCTGCCATGAATACAAACAATTTTCTTTGTGTATCAGTTTCTTATTTGCAAAACAGGACAAGGGTATTGGGCAGTGGTTTGAGATCTGTACCAGGAAGTGCAGGCTAAGACAGCACTACTCTCCTTTGATGCTGGATGCTCACCCTGATGCAGGACTAACAAGTTGCTGGCTAAATGGTCATAGGACATTGGAGCATGTGACACAAACAGTGACATTTCTGATTTTGCATAAATTTGTGGTTTTTTTTTTTCTGCTCCCTTTCATATTTCTTTCCCATAGGAGAAAATCAGGCAATTGTTTTTTCCAGTGCTTCCACAATAAGCTACAAAGCTAATTCTGATGAAAAAATAGACTATGATCTCTTGATGATTGATCAAAGCAGGTGATTTTGAACTTGGTTTTAATCTATTATTTAAACAATATGCTAAATAAAAAACCACTTGAATAACTTCACATTTGTTTTACCTTTATAGTTCTTAGTGCTTTTTTAAAAACAAAAATTATATTCACTGTAAACAAGTAAATTTGTAGCTTTTACTCTGACTTTCACAGGCCTGTTGACATCACTTCTTGAGCCATTGCACATAGGAGTACAGTTCACATGGTACCACCTAACAGCTCTCTGTTTCCCACAAGGGTCAGATCTCCTGTGTGAATGTTGGAAAGCCTCTTCTGTGTGGGTGTGAATGGATTCCATAGGTATTTATGTATGAGGGGTAGAAAGGGACACCAGAAGATAGTGAGTCAAAGAGGGCAAAAGAGCATGCTAAGAGGTCATGTCTGAAAGTCTCTCAAAACCTGATTAGCTCTGGAGTCAGTAATGCTGTTGCATCCATAAGCACGGATGTATTAGCATGTGAGGCAGACAAATTTGTTGAAGGCCACCAGGCCTCCAGCAAACATCAGGATCAACAGCAGGATGCCAGAGTCACATGGTGACTGAGGCAGTGGTGGCTGCTCTCTGCAGAAAGCAGCTACAGGTCCAATACCAGCTGAGACAAGGGACCACTTGAAATGCTGTCTGAACCCCTGCCAGCCCTTGTTGTACCAGTGCAGTTTTCTGTTTCTGATGGAATGGCTGATGTTGGCCTCCCAGCTGTTGCTCCAGTCTAGGAACTACCAATTAATGTTTTGCTGTGAGCTTTCTGAAGGGAATATATTGCATGTAGTTATCTGTCATTGAAAATAATAGCTTGATTCTATTATTAACAACTGCTTTATTTTAAAAAAAAGTGTCCTTGTAAATATGGGTTGTGATGTTTGTCTTGCTTCAACTTGATATTTTCAACATATGCAGTGAGTAATCCAGGCACACAGATAAATCTTCCCAAGTTCCTTAATGATTTCTGGTAGGTAATGGGATCAGAACAGGCCTGGAGGACCAGGCAGGGTACTGCAGCTGACACATACAGGGTCTATATGTCATGGATGGGGCCTTCCTGTCATTCTGTACATATACATTTGTCAAATTAATTATACAGACTTATCTAGACTGATCACGTTATTTTTCTGGGTGCCACATCTCTTACTCCACACTTACCCACTAAGATGTGGGTGGCTTGTTTTTTTGTTTTTTGGGGTTTTTTTTTGTTTTGGTTTTTTTTTTTTGGGGGTGTGTGGGGTTTTTTGGTGTTTAAAAAAATTAGTTCTTGTTGTTGTTTTGTTTTGCTTTCTTTTGTTTTAATTTGGCAAGCTGTATTTTGGATAAAAACTATAATTTATTAAAAATTAGCACTAAAGCATTAAAATTTTTTTAAGTATGTGGAATATGTTAGGCACATTCACTGGCTTAAAAGGTATTAAAATTTTAAATTTATTTAATTAATTTTAAATTTAATTTTAAATTTATTAAATTTTATTTGTAGGCATTTTATTAGTATTTGGACATTTCCTTAATAGATAACTAAATCCTGAAGAGCAGAAGTAACAGCGACATGCTGGAGTACAGAAAATGTTATATGAAAGAAAGAAGGACATCAACAGATGAAAATAGTGTTGGAATATATAGGGGAATAGACTGGAAATGCTGGGCCTTAGTGTGCCATATTTTGGTAGTGATAGATGCCACTTTCTTCTCTCTGGCTCTTAGATGTGACTGGAAATAGGAATATTAGTTTCTTTCTTTTTCAATTCCTAAGTGAATTTCAACTGTCATTCAGTTAATGCATCTGATGAAATTTCTTTTTTTTCACTTTCTAGCTAGCAATAGCAAAACTAATTAAGGCATAATTTTTTTGTACAATGAGAGCTGGAAGTACTGGAACAATGAAAACACAAGGTTTTGTTCTGTGGTGAAGACTGGAAATATGCTTGTCATGAATAAGTATGGTTTATAAAAATGAAAGATTATTATGTAAATTTGTATTTGTCAGAGCTGCAAAATGGAGAGTAAGTACCAGCTCTGCTGCCAGTGTTATACAGACCTTTGATTGTGAAAGGCTGAGTTCTGTGGAGCACACCAGTGCACAAGAGACAGGCTGGTTGGAGAAAAAAACTCAAGACTTTTATTCCCTGCAAAGGCAGCTCATTCAAAGAGATGTTCAGACTGCTGGGAATATCTATTTCACCCTAGGCATGCTTTTACTGTGTGCTTCACAATAGGGCATAGTTTTAGCAGTCCTCTGAAAATTTTAAATCTGCATGAAACAAGGCACAAGCTTGCAGAGGTGGTTGGATGGCTTTGAGGAGATCAAAGAGCAGCTTTTAATATTCAAATGCTATGACTGTGTATCCACAAAAAAAAAAAAAATTCTCATAAAATCATTAACCTTAAATTTTAATGGAAAAAGCAAAACCTGTTAGTTCTCCAGACTCTTACAGTCAGATTTCAATTGACTTTGAGGCAAGGATTTTGCTCAGTAATAAAACTGTTAACTGATTCAGTTGCTACAGTAATTACTTGTTTGTGTTTTGCTGAAAGGTGATCTAGCTGAACATGTCTATCTGAAATTCTCAGTATGATGCCTATGAAGAGCCATGTAGGGGTAAGTTTAAAATGGAAAAGAAAAAAATTTGTTTTTTTTTTACTAAAGATTTAATTTTCCTTTTACTATTGCAGCATAAATGTAAGCACCTTACAATTAATGAAAATATTCATGATTTGCAAAGCTGTGTAAGGCAGAAAAAAAGCTAATTTTTCTATTAGGTGTGTCTCACTTATTCACCATCATGTGAATTAATCCAACATTAGGCACCAAAGCATCAAATGTAACACTAACTACTGGGGGATGTTATTTGCCTCATATTGCTCACCTACTGTAATCTTAAATGAAAAAACCTAATAGAATCCAGCTCATGAGAGAGCCCTTCACTGACAAAAAGTCAGTGTTAATTCAGGATCTTCCCCATGATTGAACAAGTCTCTGTAGGAAACTGAGCGGAAACAAAATTTGCTGCAGACCTCATAGTGAGGAAATGCTTCCCTAGATGAATAATTCCAGTGTTCATCAGCTCAAAGACCTGTGTGGCAGATGTGTGAGGAGAGAAACAAGGTGTCTAAGTACACAAGGTTCACCTCATAAAGGGAGGTCTCAGACAGTGATGGGTTGTGTTATCTTCTGTGATGGCTACAGCTGATTTTTCTCCTGGCCCTTCCTTGAATACACTTTCTCCTTGAATAAAAATTATCAAGTGCATACATATTAAAGAAAAAGGGTAAAATGTTCTAAATTGGTTTTATTAGCTAATTTAGAATCTTCATAACCTATTTGAGATGTAAAGATCTGAAATATTGTACTCATAAGAAGGGCTTTTCCAACATTCATAACTGAATTCAAGTTCTTCATCTTCCAGGATAAAACTTTGAGTGTGCTATTATGAGAAATACAGGATGAGCACAAGAAGAAAACTGTTGACACCAAAATCGCAGATTTGCTCACTCACCTGTGTTCCAGACCAAGCATCATCCCCAGAGAAATAATTTCTCCCTTGTCTTCTTTTACAAATTAAATCCATACACAAAGCATTCTTTGTTGATGCTCTTAGTCTGGTGACTTATCATCTGTAAGTTTGTGGTCCCCAAGACAGATCAGAATATTGGTGTTG
Organism: Serinus canaria; assembly: GCF_022539315.1. Taxonomy (NCBI): domain Eukaryota; kingdom Metazoa; phylum Chordata; class Aves; order Passeriformes; family Fringillidae; genus Serinus; species Serinus canaria. The sequence continues at coordinate 40,153,132 of NC_066319.1, read as the reverse complement.
TTCATGTCCTTGTGAATCAAAAGACCTTCAGCTCTGTGGGGTTTAACCTGTTTTACTTACGGGAGGCATGGCTGCAATTGTGTATCAGGTTTTTCCTGTATTTTTCCCACATTATTGTGTTTTGACACTAAGGACAAGTCTATGATGAGCTACGGAGGATGGGAATTTGGTGACTAATGACTTTTAATTCCTTCTGCTGTAGTGTGGGTCTGTAAAAAGAGAAAATCTTAGCAGAGCATGTTGTTCAGTAGCAAGGTAAGGTTTGGATAGGGTGATAGGGTCCTTCCAAGTCTTGTGGTACCTGTCTATCTGAGTTAAATGACACCTAACCTTGGTCAAGCCTGGAAGGACACTTTTTGTTCAAAAAAATAAAAAAATGTACACGGTGATAAGACCATTTCCTTTCTCACAGTGTCTCCTTTAATGTCAGGCCTGAAATATGAAGTCATTAGGGGATATTAAAACAGTGCTGACAAACTAATTAACAAAAGACATTACGCCGGATGGGCTCAATTTATCCTTTTTAATGGTTCTTATAAATGGGTGCCGCCAATTAAAATTAATAAAGATTTACCAGCGATTGCCCAGCATACACTGTTAAAGAGCTTCACTGAAGGTCGCCTTAAAGTCAGCCTTGTCAAAGCTGCAAGTTCAGCTCCCAACACCAAGCCATGCTGAGCTACTCTCAGTTACATTTTCCCAGGCAGTTTCTCTTTCTTTGTGTTTGGCTGAAGTTTACACACTTCTGTCTCTGCCTGTCTAAAATCTCATCCATCTGCCTGTTGACTCTATTAAAAAATATCCCCCCATGCACTATTAGATTTGTCACAGTTTCACAAAGGAGAATCTCAACAGTCAGTATAATGAGAACTTTGTTCTTTCCAAATCTGTCTGTTATGACGAAATCCTTGACTAACAGCTTTCCTTTTAAGCCACTCTTTATTTTCTTGCTGTCAAATTAAGGTACAACAGTGTCCCTGCTTAGGGGAAGAGTATGGATGATTGAGAATGCCCTGTGTGGCTATAGCTTTGTTCAGTCTAGACCAGACTGAATTCTGCCAGGCCATGCTCTTATGGCTTCCAGCATTTTTCCATGTGTAGGTGATAAGATATTAAAAATATGAACTGTGGATGCATCAAGGGAGAAGTCTGCTAGTACCCCAGTGACGAAAACTTGGTGACAAATAATAATTTCTTTGCAATCTGTCCACCAAAGGAAAACAGCTAGGAGACTAGGCATGCAGCCACGAGCTCACCTCTGATGTTCTGCCCTCCATTTCCATTTTGTAAGGCAGTAGGGCAGGCAAACTAGCTGAATGCCACCCTTTTTTCACTCTTGATAGAAAAGCTGTCAGAAAGACAGTTAAGTGGATAGATGTAGATGCAGCTGTATCTGGTGCTGGGCTATGTTGGCAGGTCTGTGCTGATCTCTTTGTCATGGGAATTTGTCAGCTGTAATGGGCAGGAGACTGTGGAAGAAGGTGGAGTTGTCTGCTTAAGAACTGAATTCTCTGGCACATCCTTTTGGTGTTGTTGCTCTTAAGGATTCCCCAGAAGGCAGCACTAAGGGCCAGCTGCTGTTGTCTTCTCATGCCTATTTAGGTCTAGGTTGTCAGTGTGAGATGGCAAGACATGCTGATGCTTTTGGAGAATAGCAAACAGTTCCAGATGCATTACTCTTCAGTTCCTGGGAAGCAACTGCTTAGGTCAGAAGGGGGACCCCAGAAATTGTATCCTCTGTTTTGTTCTTGTAAAAACATTGCTGAAGCACAGTAAATTAACAGTTCAAGAAAAAAAAAGAAAAAAGGAAAGAGACCTAGGGGAGCAATGCTAAACGTAGTGTTACATGAGCTAGAGAAACAGCTCAACTGAGAGAGAGACCACCTCAGATTTATTGTGAGAGACCACCTCAGATTGCCACAACCAGGGCAAGGTGACCCTGCTGGGTAAGTTGATTAATCCTTCATCAATGAGAAGGATTAATCTCTGAGAACTTCAAGAGAGCTGAAGCTTCATGTTGGTGTATAACTGTAACTATCTCACTGGAGCTGGTTCCGTATTTTTTTTGACTTTTGCCACCTCCTTCCCCCATTTTGAGTATTCTAAGAACATGCAGGGAATCTATACATTATATTCCAGGAGTGAACATGTCCCCATTGTGAAGCTTAAAGGATATGATAACAGAGAAAAAGTTTGCAGGTTTTCTAAGCAGGAAGAGAGGGAGGGTGTTGGAAGGAGAAGAAGGAGAAAGAGAAGAAATAAAATCTAAAGAGGAATTGGAAAGAAAGTTAAGCTGAATAATTGTTACTGCGTAGTCTTTCAAATTGCTCTTAACCCTTGTCTGATATTTTAGTAACTCCTCGAGACGAACACTTATAAATCCTTTTCTCACTTACAAGCAGAAAGGTACATGATTTTTTCCAATTAGGAGTATGACACATGGGGACTAAGGGTCAAACTTTGGATTTTGGAAGCAAATTCTCTGCTCTATTGAAACAAATTAACTGCAAAATGATAGGACTAGAAATGTGAGTCTATCCAAGGTTTTTCAGAAATGACTTGTGGGTTCAACCTGTCTCAATATCTGTATGTATTTCTCTTATATTTGCTGTGTGAAAAGACATCAGACTCAGTTCTGGAGCATAGACAGGGTAGAGTGGTACGGCAGTGGATGGAAACTCTAAAGCCATTTATTCTAAGTGGAGAAGGGCTAAATCTGTTACCAGGCTGCCTGCAGAGTGAAGCTCTCATTTATGGCTAACTCTGATGATTTCAAAACACATCTCATTACAGAGCTCTCAGAATTCCTCGAGTTGACTGAATACCTAAAAGCCCCAGTAGATGCAACAGCTATGGGGACCAGTTGCCCAACACAAATTCTGTTTGTTTGTCTAGTGAGTCCATATTTAAGTTGATGACAACAAGGTGCTTGCACACCACTTCAGCATTGAGTTTAGTAGTATGCAGAGTCTGTACTTTTCCTATTCCACTTGTTTAAAATCTCCATTTCTGTAGTGTTGCAAATGTCCTTGAAACAAGAATTTTGTTAAATTCAGTTACTACCTTGTGTCCTATTACACTTAATGTGACAGGACTATAAATTGTTCACTGTCTCATAGTAAAATTTTGGCACAGATATTTATGGCAGAGGTCCTAATCTTTGTAAATCTCCTTAAATGTCTTTTCCTGTGCTATATTAAAATAAGCATAGTCCTTAAAGCTTCTGATGCCTAATAATGGTGCCTAGAACAAAGCTGGTCTTCAGATAATTAATTTTTCCTCTTAATTTTCTTTCTTCTATTTCTGATGCATATGTAAGACTTGTAGTGTCCCTGTAAGCTGTTCCATGTTTGTTACTCACTTTTCATGTTAATCTGGAGAAGGGAAAATGAAGAAAGAAAATGCATCTTCAATTTAAGAAATATTCACCTAATGGCAAGAATTGTATTTGGGGTTAAGACTTCTCTTACCCAATCCCCTACCTGCCCTGCAGTAGAAGATGTTGCATTTTTTTCTAGCTTTGTACTCCTCAATCTTCTCTAATTTTCAGTTGTTTTGCAGGTTTGCTTGAGCTAGATCCCCACTAAAAATATCAAGTTAAACAGGCAGAAAAAACAACAGGTGAGAGCTAAAAGTGAAAAGCAGCAGAGCATTGTGATTTCAAAAAGTCTAAATAGCAGGAAAGAAAATAGAATGTGAGAGATTTCACTCTGTCATCAAGTTTTGTTCCTACAAACAGTGGCTATTCTGGAGCTTCCTTGGCTTCACCTCCCACAGTGTGTAGAGCTGGAGGGACATGGTGATTAATGGTGGCAGATCTCTCAGTTCCTGTGGATCTTTGCATCCTCACGGGCCATGTCACCTAAACTCCCTGGCATCCTGGAATCTTCTCATGCAATGAGCATACAAAACTCCCTGCTAGTCAGGAACAGCCATATACAAGCTTTAGTCTTCTCTGGCTTGGAAGTTTGCTTGTGTACATTTGGGTATGAGCTCTCATCCTCCCATATGCAGTGACTGCCAACCAGACTTTTTCAGGGTGTGTTAGAGGGGAATATTGGGGTATATGTTCTGCAACCTGGTTCCAGGCTGCTAAGGTTTTCAGTTCCCTCAAACAACCCTGCACTGAGGGATCAGCAGCTTTTGCCTGCGCTCTTGATGTACAGCACATTAATCGTGCCCTCCCTAATTCCTGCTTCAAGATAAATCTCTTGCGCTCCCATTATTGGGCTAATTGCTGTGGATTATATGGCAGTCAGTAGCTCTTTGGCAGGGAAAGATTAATGGAGGACACTTCCTTTGTTTTGATTTCATTTGCTAATTGCTGTATGGAGAAGTGGTTATGTTAATTCATCCTCTCCCCCTGTTAGATAGCAGGGTTTTGTTTAGCATGTGCTGGGAGATGAGTAGTTGCCAGGAATCCTAAACATTTCTTTGTCTTGTTCTGTGGATTTGGGACAGTTTTAGCAATTCACAGAGAGAGTGCTCATATGTTTATGTGATTTTTTCTCTGTTTCCAGGCATAGGATGTGCTAATTACAAGTGCACAAAATAAGGAATAAAGAATTTTCTGCATTTTTGGTAGGGGCTGAATCGTCTGGTTGGTCACTTTGTACCAACTCTGTCAGACTCATGGCAGAAAGTCAGGACCCCACTGAAAAACCCGGGCCTTTTAACTGAGCATGTATGTCACCATTCTGGCCCCTGGACAAGAGGCAGAGGCAGAGCCTATGAGCAGCTAAGCACCTGGGAATTGAGTGTTGTTACTACCATTGTTTTTATTACATAATTTAAAAAACAACTGTCACCAAGTGTGCAGTTTTCTCAGCTTTAGATAGATGCAGAGGTCTGAGAGAACTGGGACAGATAATGAAGCCATTCACACTTGTTAACCAGAAAGGAGTCCAAGCCAGTCACTAGTGAATGAAAATTTCTGCCATCTGTTGCTTGTTCTTTGGCTTTTGCGAAGTGTCTGGATGTCACTGTTTCCTGCTGAGGCAGATGTTTCCCACTGCACATCTGCAGTCCAGGATTTGTGCTGTCAGCCTCTCCACAGCAGAGATGCCTCAGAACAGAGATTTTATTTGAGTAACAACTAAGAGGCGTACTTGTGGGGAATCTGCCCAGTGCCTTCTATAATTTAATTGCTCTATGAATAAATGAGACCCCTCAGTCTCCAGAGTTATCAGCTTGACAGTTTTTACTAGAATAAAATTCTTTTGATCCAGTGGCTGCAGCTATTAATTTAGGGATCCAGACATAAAGTCTTTATTATAGAAGACTGCCAGTCTTTTTACCAAGAAACCTGTCAGCCAGTTCTCTTAGTTTGGAGAAGATGAACAATCTAGGCGTCTTTAGATCTGGAAGTTTTAAAGACCTTTAAATTGGGCACAATAAAATCAACCATGGATAGTGACAGAAATAATTGTGCTAAGCTATTTATGTTTCTGATTGTTTGTAGCAAAAATGGAGGGAGAGGATTTAGTTATATTTGGATTTATTATTATTATTATTATTATTATTATTATTATTATTATTATTATTATTATTATTATTATTATTATTATTATTATTAAAATTCCAGTGGAAGCCTGTCTTCACTTTATAAGAGTATAGAGCATACTTGCCTGCTCCAGACTGTTCATTATTTTTCTATTGCTATGAAAGCATCCTCTTTTTGATAAACTCTTCAGAAGGAAACATTTTGGGGCCTCTCACAATTTTGTTGCTCCATTGTTATTGCTATTGCTTCAAGGTAGGCTCCCTGCATTATGTCACTTGCAATGCTGCTGTGCCTGCATTACTTTTTGCATCCTTTTTAATCTTCTCCCCATTGCTGTGAGCTTAGCCTGCAGAGGATCTTCTTGGCTGAGCAGTAAAATTCCACTTCCTATAATGTCCATACTTCAAATAAACATGAAATATCTTATCTTGGATATTGCTGGATTACAAATTAGGACTCTTCAGGTACTTCCTTGATCTTCTTCAAAAAACCATAATTTTGTGTTCAGAGTTCATCCTGGATGCCAGCTGTCAAAATTACTTTGTGTAGGTCTTCAAATTGTATCTCATGTCTCCAGGAGGATGCTGATTTCAAGAATTTGCCAGGAGGCCTTAAGACACTGCCCTGTTTCATGTCTCCCAGAAGATGGCTGGGCAGGCTAAGCTCTGCTCTGTTCTACATAGTTCCATTTGGAGCACTTGGAATTTCTCCCATGTCAGGTTGACAAATTCAGCCTCAAGCAGGTTCCTTGGTATAAAGGTAGTCATTGTCTGGAATGTGAAAAGTGGTTTTCAGAAATCTCTTCACAGCTACTGAGAGCATTAGAATTTACCACTCATAATGTAGCTGGGAAAGCTGCTTTATTTTGCCATATATATCACTACTAGACTGTTTCTGCAATTATGAGTGAGGATGGGGGAAACATGAAACATTACAGGATGTTTCATGTTAGAAATGAGTTTGAGATAGGCTGTGTCTAAGAGTGTTTTACAGTGGGTGTCTGAGAGAAGGCCCACTATGAACTAAGTCATGTGGAAATGATTCCAAGACACTTAATGTATTTTGCAATTCATAGTACTTATTATCCATGGCTCTCAAAGCACTTTCAAGAAAGGTTAATGCTGTGAGAAGCCTTTAACTCTGGGGCTGCTGTTTTGCATGGAATAAACTCACAAAATCACAGAATATTGAACAGGGCAAGCTGACTGAGAAATACAGAGAGGAAAGTTGGTTAGGAAAAAGATGAGGCTCAGCTCCTCAGATGATTAAATAAGCTGTAGTGTACATTTACTCATTTGCTCCAAATAAACTGATTTTGCCCCAGGAGTCCTAGCTCTTAGTTAATGTCTAAACTCTGGCTATTGCTCCCTGCTGTGAACCATCAATGAAACAATTGCAAGGCTAGACAGGGGAGATACAGTTCAATAGCAGGGAACAATAGCATCAGCACACCAGGACCTCTTCAACCTAAGGGATGTAACAGTCAGAGGCCTGTGAAGACTCTTATGGCCCTCAGAACAACAGACAGCATTGCCATCATGGCATTGAAGCCATGAAGCCTAAAGGTTAAGTAGCTAGTGGTCCCTTGAAATAGCAAAGAAAGAAATGTGCTACAGTGACCTAGCAGTTAGCTAGAAGTGGCCTTCAGGGTGCACATGTGTGTGCATCTGATGAGTTAACTGAGATTACACATTTTTTAGTGCACTACTGGAAACATGAGCTTGCAGCACAGGTTGCTGCTGGGAGTATGGTCTGGCACCAGTCATCTGGAAAGGAGTTCTTAATGAAACATCATTAGCAGCAAATTCACCAGGAGAGTGGAAATTATTTCCATAAGCCACAGGATGAAACCCAATCTTGCTTAGTATTGGTCCCAGTTCCTGGCAGTTTCTGATAAACTTGAAAGCTTCTCTTGTAAAGGGAAAGGGTTTAGAGCATTTAGTCACATGTCTCTACTACTTTGCCAGCTGTTGTTAGTTCTAGTAATAACTGATTCCTCAGGGTGACTTTCCTGATCTCCTAATCTTTTAATTACCCAGAACTGATAACAAGGAGGTGACCTCTATAGACAGGGCAATGGAAATTATACTGAATCCCAAACAGAGGGGAGACTTACACTATTGAAGAGTTGAAAACTTTTATTATTTAAGGTATCATTCATTGTTCAGAATATGGCATTTCCCCTATGAAATGGCACACAGGTGGAGGACACAACCATGCAGCTTTGAAAGACAGCTGAGGTATTGTTAATGTAGGTGCTACAGGAACAGATAATGATATCCCATGCATACCCACACTACACAGACATTTTATTTGTGCCCTGTGTAGAAGAAATACCATCTGTAGCAATGGAAGGATGGGGGTTTTTGATAAAGTCTGCTAACTGCGCTGGATGTTTGGACTTCCTCTGCCTTACTTCCTTCCTGCTTCTGTGCTAAAATTTGCAATTCATTTAATGTAGAGATGACTCCCAGTGTTTGTTGAGAAGTCACTGGAATCTAAGCAAATGCTTTTGATGAAGCTGATGCTGATTACCTAAAAAAGGAAATCTGTCTCTCCCATAATGCTCTACACTGTTTCATCTTCCAAGCCAGCTTCCACAGGAAGTGAGCTTGTGGACATCCTCCTTCCCAAGTCAAAGAACCCAGAGAAATTAGTAGTTGCTTTCTGATGTGCTCTCTGATCTTGTGGATCTTTGTAAACTAGCAACCTTGTAAAGCAGGAACCAGCTAATATTCTCTAAGGAAGGCAGTGGGGAATCACTGTTATGTACCTATTGATATGTAAGAGAACATAACAGAAAGGGATTTACTTTCCATGCTTTTCTGTTTCCTCTTTGAAAATTAAAAGAAAAATCTGGTCAAGGGAATGTAGAAATTATCATCATTGTATGTTTCTGCCTCTAAAGTATGTGATGGGTGTTTCAGGCAGTTTTCTCCTCACCGAGGAGAGACCTAAGGGCAGATATGGAGTCATATGAAACCATTTTACTTCTCTAGAAGTGTTGCTACAGCTATGGCTTTGCTTAACATGGCTGTGGATGGCTGTTGTACAGCTGTGATGTATCACATCTCACCAGCTGCTGCCATGGGGAGAGCCCATTCCCAAGGCTCAGTAGTATCTGTGCCTTATTAGGCTAGAAGTGCAGGATGTATGGGAAGCCCTTTATGTTATAGTACTTTGTCTTCCAAGGAGGGTTGGCGTTGAGCAGCCAGGAGGCAGACAGGGAATTCAGTGGTGAGTCTTTCATGGCAGGATGTGGAGAACACAAGGTTATCTTGGAGTTTTGAAATAGATCTGTGGAGCTTTTGTTTTGCTGCTATTCCTATCAACCTGTGTTTTAAGCAATTGTTAAAGCTGTGCTTCCTGCTTGCTTTTAGAACAGTGAGCTAATTGGGTTGTACACATCCAGTGAGGTGGAAATGTGTGTATGGTGTTATTCTTTTGATTTACTTACTCATGCAGAGGAGGTAGAGATGAGCTGTGACCACATGGGTCCAGTCACTACAGAAGCCCAAAACATACTGAGCCTTACCCTAAAGCTGTTATAGTTTGTATGTAACTGAGTTGATTTTTAGGAGAAAATGATGATTTGTCACGAAGTATTTGAAATACTTGAAGATTCTTCCAGCTCTGTAAAATATATGAAATTCTCAATGGAGACTATAATGCCCAGTTGTGCAACACCTTGGGTGATTACTAGGGCCTGATTGTGAGAAATTATTTAGACCGTGGAAGTTAAAGGAGCATAAGCAAAGCAGTTCCATAATTTCCCATAGTTTCAGAAGGAATGCCATTAAAAATTTAACTTTGTTGCAAAATGAAATTTAAAATCTCACTGCAGAATGCAGTGAGACAGTATCCTTAATAGAGTCCAGAAGGGTCATATCCATTGATTTTTATTTTTCTCCATGGGATGTTGCCATCTGAGAATACTGTCATGTCCCAAGCTGAGTTTTGAAATAGGGAGTTTGCAAGTTCATTTAATCAATCTGTAATTATTGTTTTGGTTTCAGAGGGGAATGTATGGTCAGTGAAATGACAGGCTGGCTGTGCTTTCTATTCTCCTCCCAGAACCTAAGGGAACACCATGATAGCCCAAGATTATTGCCAGAATCTGTCTGGCTGTTTACAATGACTGCCCTATCTTCAATGATTCCTGCATTGAAATAAGGAACAAAAAAAAAAAGATTTCTTGTTCTCATACATGTTCTGCTCACTTGCTTGAACCCTCAGAAAGAAATTTCCTCCAATACAGCAGCTGGCAGGTGTCCAAAATGTATTATAACCAGAACCACTGCCCCAAGAGAGCATCTGCTCTTTCTGGGAAACAGAAAATGCACATCAATCAGAAAAGCACACACAAAAGGCAGGCCATAAAATGTTAGTAGATGTGACCACAGATGAAGCTTTCTGGCCTTGATACAAATACAACTATGTCATGCAAAATCAGTTCTTGAGCTCCCAACTCATCATAACCAACAAATTCATCTTGGGTAGGTGCACCTCTCCCAGCTTGTGCAACAGCATAAACCCTACTGTTCTTAAACTGTTGATTCTGCCATCAACAGTTTGTGACTGATCCTGTTCCTTCATCAGTTCATTGGAACATGTTTACAGAAATAAAAATATGTGGACTGAAATAAATGTAGTGCTGACACAGTGAGAAGAAGTACCAAGTTACCTGTAAATGAGTCAATCTAATCCTACAGACCTGTCAAATTAAGACTGGATGGATCAATGAGCCTGAGAGAATAAAGTACAAAGGAACATAAAATGTCCAGCAGAAATTTGGTCTCACACATTTTAAGCCAAAAATAAAGAGATTCTGAAACATGTAGTGAAAAGATGAAGCTTGTAAACAAATAGAATTGAAGCAAAGAATGGTAGGGAAATATACTTACTTATACTGTAAGAAAGTTGCAAGGGAAGGGAACAGTAGATTTTTCAGTAGATTAGAAGGATTATATTATCTGAGGGTATTACTATGTTTTTTTTGAGTCACATGGACAAAGCATCACAGAGACAAAGACTTCTTAAAGACTAACAATGTGAGATCAGTCTACACAAAAGACAGGAAAGAGTTCCCAACAATCAATGTAACTGCTAATAAAGTAGTACAGACAAATGTATTTAGGCTTTATTTAAGCATCAGCTAGTGCTTGCACAGAGATAATATGGACAATGGGATCTTTAGGTGAAGAGTCTGGGGTCTGCAGTAAAAGTGAATGGCTCCAGTGAGGGATTCTGAGTGTCTGTTTTTACAGAGCACTCCTCTTCAAACTGCTGTCCCTATCAATAAAAAAAAAAAAAAAAATTTAAAAAAAAAAAAAAAAAAAAGAGCATACTTCACAAAGCCTGGGTGGGCCCTTGGAGTTAGTTCCTGGATCTGCTAAGCTCTGAAGGAGTTGCCTGATTTTCTTAGCTGATGCATACCTCTTGCTTCAGCTGGGATGAAACCCAGGGTGGGCCACATTCTGCTGGAGACACCATAAGGCCAAGGGAGACACTAGGGAAGAAAAGTAAACTAGTAAGATTGATATCTCCAGAGAAAATTCAACTTTCAGTGCTTAGATACCCACTGCTTGAATTGATTCTCAGAGTCCCCTGGCATTGTTTGGGTGGATGTTTGCTGGGAAGTGTTTTCACTGTTCTTGGAGTCTATGGAGAAATGAAAATGATTTATTCTAACAGATAACAGTTTGGACACAAAAAGAACCATTTCCATCTGGCTGTAAATGAGGTAACAAACCTTTCATTAGAACACTTATTTTTGATCTAAAATATTAAATTATTCAACTTGTTGACTATTAAAAGCCTGACAGTTTAAGATACAGAATCAGGACATTTCTGGAAGCTGGAATTTTCTCTCTGTAGGCTGTTCTAGTCTTAGACATGTATAATTTGTGATTTTTCAGTACAATTTGAAAAATGCAGTTCTTCATGGTTTTTTTCTCTGTTTAATAAAATTTCATGTATTTTTGAGTTTAGTGCTAATGTGATTTTATTTTAACTGCCAGCTATCTGAAAGACACATCTAAGTGATTTCAATGACTCCTTTTAGCTGTAGCAATCTGGGAGATCAGCCTGTCAGGTAGAAAAATTTAATTTCCAGTGTGTTTACATGCATAGGCAAACCCCTTTTTTCTTGTTTTTCCAGTGTGCCAGGGATCAGGAAGAATGTTGGTACTTAGCAAGACTTCCCAGTTTTCTGGGGTAAAGAAAGGAAATGGCCTCTGCATTTGTTCTTCTTGATTGACTTCTGTTTTCCTGAGTAGAAGTTTAAAAATCCATTGCAAATCAAGAGTTTTCTCACTGTCGAGCAACATGTAATTCCAGGAAGATTAATGTAATCCATCAGATCCATTCTTTTGTTCTTTGGATTAGTAAATTTACCTAAAATCTAATTTCTTAGTCCAATTTTATGTCTACTCCAGGAGTTTGCAAGGTTATATGGATTCAATATTCAATAAGATTGAAGACTTAAACTGAGGAACAGGAAATATGATCTTAAATCTCTTTTAATCTTGTAGTGCAATTTTACATTTTGAATTTCTGTGGAAATACTGATTTTATTTTGGTGTTCACCATTGAACATACATGCTGGTATACTCTGTATGATAGTTCCCCTGAACAAGAGGATAGATTATACCTATACCACCCTGAGTCAAGCAACGGTGCAATTTAATGTGCTCTCATTTAAGATTCTAATTTTTGCATTTTATTATACTAAAAAATCATGGCTTCATTTTTTATCAGAAGATTAATTTGTGTCAAGATCTAATTTGATTAAAATTGGAATTCAATTACAATCCACAAATAACTTTAAATGTTTTATTTTTGCTACCTAGCCAGACTGTTGGTGGTAGTTTTACTCAAAGCTAAAAATTAATTTTTACTGAAAACTGAGTATTAAAAATCCATCTATACTTAGGGAATTGAACAGGTTGTTTCTGTTTGTTCATGTCTTTTGGTATTTTAAACTTGCTTAATTTCCCATCACATGTTATTTTTCTTAATATTTTGTAAAAGAAAAAGAAACTTTCCTGGCTTTTCAGCTCCCAGTTGATTTTTCAGCTTTCAGTGAACAAGTCTTTGAACTGAACTAGTTGAATAAGCCAAAACAGTTCCCTGTACTAAGAAAAAAGGCTCCCGTTGTCAAAATAAGATTCCTTATCTTTTAACAAGCCATGAATCTAGAAGTTTGGACTGTGGGTTATGTGGATTTAGTGGTTTGGTTTAAAGTGCCAACTGAGAACCTGTCCTACTTGCTCTTTTCAAGCTGATTTTTAAACAGGTTATTTAAGAAAATCCCAGAAGGGAATGTGCTTCTGCACTTCAGATGATTTGGTTTACAGTCCAACAGAAGTTTAAATTACCTATATTTGTAATGTTTCCTGCATGTCCAGTGACAGCAGCAGTGGCTGATAAAGAAGCAGGTACTGAGTAGGTTACAGGCATACATATTATGCTGAAAGCAGTAAAAATGTAATCTCCCTCCCACTACTGCTGCAAGATAGGTGTTCATAATTTCATTATATTCTTTCTGCCTAGAGCTGGGTGTGCTTTCTTCTAAGATAATTCTAGGGTTTTTTTTTTCCCCCTCTTCATTGTGGAGCATGAGAATAGATTAAGGAAGCCCATTACACACTGAAAGTCTTGGTTTGGTCAAAAATTAGATTAGAATTAGGGCGAAGGTGTTCAGGTACTAAATGGTACAAATCCTGACTTGTAAAACCAGCCCTAGACTCACCACTCCAGTAGTGTCTTCAGCTATTCTAACAAGATGAATCGTGTTCATTCAAAGAGAGGCCATGTTCAGGTTTTCTTAAAATGCAGCCTGCATCATTCTTTGTTTTTTGTCACCTGTAAGGCCATCCTCTTGCATTATTATACTGCTAGCTGAATTTAGTTTAATTTTCTCTCTCTTTATAAATTTCTACTGCCAAACAGTTGACAGCAGGACCGAGCTGTGAGTATTGTGGAGTAATCCCAGGAGATGAATGGCTGTCCCTGTTTCACACTGGCATGTCTGTAGTCCTGTACATGGGATACCTGCATTGTACTGTGAACCCCCTCTTCCTTCCTTCTGGGTTCCACTTTTATCCAGGGAGCCTTCCTGCTTTCAGGCTGAGTACCCCTGCTGAGTGTGTAATATGGTTTTGTTTTATTTTTTATCCCCACAGCTCCCTTTGAATTCTCTCATTTAATGTCTGGAGCTCTTTTCAGTCAGCTATTCAGTCAGCAAAATTTACAACTACATACTGCTTTCCCCTGAGTTTTTCCTGTAGGTGTGTTTAAAGGGTGGTTTGAAGGAAATCAGGATGGTGACTCTTGCTCTTTTTATGATGAATAAATGTCACAAAAAAACAATAACAACAAGAAAACCACAAACGTGTTCTCTCCCCTCTCTCCCTGCTTCCAGAAAAAAAAAGCCTGCATCCTTTGCTATGTTTGCTACGGGAGGGCTCTTTGGAGAGGTCGAAAACAGGGAGCTTTCACCATCCTTCATAATAGAGCTGTTGAAGCCTTTTTATCCTAGCCAACAAAAATTCTTTGCTGCGTTTTCCACTGCTGCTTAGAAGCAGTGCAAAGTTAGAGCCGTGTGCTTCTGCTGCCGAGGAGAAGCTCCAGGGCTCCTCGGAGCGAGGGTGCGGAGCTCCCGCGGGCCGCCCCGGGGCTGCTCCTGCCGCTCGGTCTGTGCCCACGGGGCGGCGCCAGAGCACCGCGCTTGGCGCGCCGGGGCCGCGGAGCTCCGGAGAGCCGCGGGCCCGGCCGGGCTTCCCTGTGCCCCGGTGGAGCCCCGCTCTCCCCGCCGAGGGGCGGCCCGGGGGCACGGCCGGGCTTCCCTGTGCCCCGGTGGAGCCCCGCTCTCCCCGCCGAGGGGCGGCCCGCGGGCAGCGCTGGAGGAGGGACACCGGGAGCCGCTGACGGCCCGGCCCCTGGTCTTTCGCCGCTCCCTGGCGCGGCCGTTCCGCGGCTGCCCTGCTCTGCTCCCTGCGGCGTCGCAGCCATCGAGCCCACGCCAAGGGAATGCTGCGAGCTCCGGCTGCAGGCCTGCATTTGTTACCCGGCTGATGGGCAGAGAAAAGCCCAATAGGATAGCGTGTCTTCCGTGGGAGGCTTGTCTCGTAGCCCCGCACAGTACTCGGGTGCTGCCTTCAGCCATCACCGTCTCTCAGAGTGCCTCCTGCCAATCTCTTCTGCATCGTGTTTTGATGCCACACTTAAAAATTACTCAGAAATCTGGAAAAGCTTTTCAAAGTAATGTCTTTAAACAATCTTCCTTATCATCTGAGATTGGCAGACATTTAGTGAAGACCAGTCCAGGATCCCAAGGGTGTGACACAACTGTGCAACCATTCCATGTTGATTATGATACAGACTCATAGAAATATATGTGGTATGAGTCTGGCCCTTGTTACTCCTGTAGCTCTATGGGACGACAGCTGGGAGAGCCTGATGCTGCACAATGTCTGAATGTGACAGAGCATATGAATGTTGGCTACTTTGGGGACACTGGAAAGTACAGTGGACATCTTTGAAAATCACTGTCTTACGGTTTCCGTCCATTAGATGCAACTGTTTTGCTAAAAAGAGATGTAGGGAAGCTCTAGTGTGCCTGTTGCCATCCATTTAGTGTACAGCAGCTAGCTTGGTGGAGAGGCACAAGGAGGTGCTGGTGGATGGTCATGTAGGACAAGGTGGCAAGGGAATCCTTGATTATAGTTTGGTCCTATGTGTAACTGTGGGAGGGAACTGATCAAGTTTTTGCATCTGAGGGAGGTTGAACAGAAGACAAGCTAACATAAAATGTATTGATAAAAGGTCTTTCTATTGCATGAAAATTGTTGATGCTCAGGCTCCACGAGTCACAACCCACAAGCTCTGTCTCCAGTGACATTGCTCCGATGGTGCAGCTCAGAACATCGATGTTCCTGCTGGTGCTGGCAAACAAGCTGGGCTCAAAGAGCCAGCTTTAGCCCAGTGTATTCTTTGGCTTCTCAGACCTCTGTGGATTGTGAGGGAGTGTGGGAGCACCTGGGAACAAACACATCCCTGGACACTAGTGGAGAATGTAAAAAATAGATGGCATGTTATGAGAAAGCAGCTTAGCAGTTGTGGTATTGAAGAGCGTGTACTTGTATTTGCTTGCACAGAGTTTGATAGCTCAAGCAAGATTGTGAATGGCTTCTGGTAACTTGTCCAAGCACCATTGCCCTCTGTCTTGCTTTCTATCTCAATGGAAGGTTTTCTTCCCAAATCCTTGCTGTTTAGCCATTGTAGTAACAGATGGTCATGGAAATGCTGAGTGTTCAGATGCAGCAGAGTAGTAGAATTCCTTCATCTCTTGATGTAAATGCCAAAAGCTGCAGTGAGGAGTAGGAAGGGCAGTTTGGGGCTTCAACCTTCTTACAGGAGCTACCTGATGACACCAGTCTATTTAGTTTTGAGGCCCTCCTGGAAACTGAGAAACATGCTGAGAGATTGAATTCCAGAGTACAGGTTTCTATTCAGGGGATAAATCTCGCAGAAAACTCTTTTGCTGTTTGGTGCATGAACCCTGATATCCTGCAATCCTGTAGTATCTTTCTCAGAGCACCCCAAAGTTCTTAGCTATGTTTTTAAATGCTCCACTGACCTATTAGTTGGTCCAGAGTTTAAAGTCTTGACTGACTGATGGGGGCCTCAAGGTGTAGAACTAGGTTACAGGATTGTTGCAAGGTCATACTAGTTTATTAGCTCCCATTTGCTGGCTTAAAACTTTAAAGGTTTTAAAGCTTCAGAGCTTAAATCCCCTTTCAATTCTTTGTCTCTGTGATTTTTGCCTTTATTTTTTTTTTCATGTAAACCTATTAAATCTCCTATGGGCAGCCTTTTCTGTTTGTAGAAGATCACATAATCTAACTCATGGTGGGAGGAGGCTTCCAAAGCTGTACATGCTAGACAAAAATCCTGCTGAGTTCTGTGTATTTATTTAACCTCTGCAGAACCTGACACATGCAGAAAACACTTTTGTCCTATGTCTGAAAAGAACAGTGTGCTTGTCAACCATGTGAGGATCCATTAGCTCTTCTGTTCCATTAGTTACCACAAGTGAGTGTTAAACAACATTCAAAATGAGAAAATCCTTTAAAATAAGCAAGTTGTGGGTCTTAGGAAATCTCTGAATTACTGATACTAGCTTTTGTTCCATTTGGGTATTTCTTTATTGTTTGAAGGACTGTAAGATCACCTGGAGAAGATTCACCCTGGATATGGAATGGAAGACAGCCAGGGAGGCTTCAATTTCCTCTTAGAACTGTTTGGCGGTGCCTTTGGGAAAGACAGTATCACCACGTATCTCTTCTCTTGCACTTCTCCCATTCCCAGCCATGCTGTGACTGCATCTTGCCCTGCCTTTGTATGCCAGAAGTCAAAAAAGAACAAGGGAGTAATGGGAAATCTGATATGGAAGTGAGTTGCTAAAGAATAGGGATATAATTAATGCCAGTCGACATAGTTTTATGGAAACTAGGTCTTGTCAAACAAACTTGATCTCAATAATGTAATCTCAAAGAATGGATTGTTAAAGGCAATTGTATAGATGTGAGGTACTTATACTTTCATAAAGCATTTGGCTTAGTACTGCGTGATAGTCTGGCTAAAATTTTAGTATTACATGATATCAGTAAAGTGCCTGTTAAATGGATTAGGAACTGGTTAGTGAAGAGAGCTCAAAGGCATCATTTGTGGGAAGTATCACTGAATGAGAGAGTGTCCAGGGGATTTGGCAAGAACTGATATCAAGTTCAGTGCTATTCAACAGGTTTGTCTATGATTTGGAAGTAACTATCAGCCATAGCTGAGTGTTAAGTTTTGCAATGTCACAAGATAGGGTGATAAATAGTGAGAAAAACTATAATATAAAGTGATTAGCATCACAAGGGAAGTTAATTCTACCAAAATGTGTATTAGCAGTCATGTTCAAAGTAATACACTTGGGAGCAAGTATCTTTCAGTCCTCCATTCTGTAGCTTTATATTTAAAAAAAAGTTATTGCATTCCTTTGAGTTGACCACAGGATCAGGAAGTGGGAGTGCTCTGTAACCTCTGTATATAGCCCTGACAAACTGCTAGTAGAATGTCACATATACCTCAGTTTGTAGTTTTTAAAGGAAAGTAGAAAAACTTAAGAGATCAAAGCAGAGGAGCCAAGATGATTTGGAATGAGAAAATAGATCTCAGCTAGTTTCAAAAAAATAGAAAATGGTAGTGGAGAAATACCTTAATGGATAAAAAAATCCCAGGTGTACTTTTACCCCGCCATGATCAGAGGACCCTTTCAGGACAACAGGAACCAAGATCTGGAACCTAGAACAGTTTCTATTAAAACTGCTAGAGAAATTTCTATTAAAATAAGGTACATTTATTTCAATAGAAGAATGAACAAATATTGGAAAGACTTAAAAGGATGCTTTTTTGTTTTGCATATCCTTAGCATCTCTCCAGTGCCTTGGTGAAAGTGTAGTTTTAACTCATTCAGGTCAAAGTAATTTTGTGGTCTGAAATACGTAGGAGGGCATCCACATGGACTTCACTCCCATAAGTATGAATCCATGAAGTGAACACAGTGCTAAAGTTTCTTGTTGGCTAAGCATCATCTCTGTCTTTGCATCATATGAGGTCATAGGCAGCCCTGCAGTGTTTCACTGTGCCCACATTCAAAAAGAAGAAACCACACTACCAGGTGATGTATTCTGTATACATATATACACACTCTGTATCTGTATCTAACTTGCAAAAATCCATTGTTCTTCCATCTTGTGCTCCCAAGCCACGAGTAGGTAAAAGCCTTCTGCTAACAGCTTAGGCTGCATTTCCAACCTGCTGGCTTCAGTCATCTTGCCAAGTCAGGTAGCCTGCTCTGTTCCAATCTTGTTTTCTGGCCCCTTCACCTACACCTAGAGCTCCTGACTCTTCTGAAGACTTTGTTTGGTCCATTCTGCGCTATTTCCCTCTTCCTCAACCTAGAGTTCAGGTAGGTTGTTTCTGGCCTTCTCTACTGGTAGGAGTCAATGTGGGGAGCTGTAAAAAACAAAAAGAGTTCTAAGGAAGTCTCAGTAGGTCCAAGTAAGAAAATGCGCTGCTGTGTCCCCTTTCTTTGCACCTATGAGTCTGCAGATCCAGGGGAGGGGCAATATTGGAAATACTCAGAGGTCTTGGATAAAAATTAATAAGCAAAGATGGCAACAGGCACACGAAGATATTAGATAATAGGAAGCAGAAAGAACAGAACAGAAGGTATGAGGAGGCTGATCGGAGGTCTTTCTAATTTTTTTTTTTTATTAGAAGGTTTCAGGAGAATAAGAAAAATTGTTTGCAGCCAAAGCTGCAGTTTTGAAAACCCAGAGGCTTATGTGTCTGTCTCATGAAAGAACTGCAACACCATCCTGTTTCTCTCTCATAATGGACATGGGCATGTGTCCTCTCCTCCTGTTTTGTGCTTCCTGTGGAGCTGGGTTGGCTGAGTTCAGGTAGCAGCTGATCCTGTTGTAAATACTGATGCTGCATTGCTGGCAGTGCCCCTGCGTTCCCACAGTGGTTGTGGCAAGGGTGAGTGACCCTTACAACAGCTGTGTGCCCTTTTCCCTTGCCTTCATTCTCTGCAATGGTACTACCACTGATTTAATAGCGTTAATGTTTAAGCCTCTCTCAGATCATTCTACTTCCATTGGCTCTCTTCTTTTATCTTAATTTGGCTGGAATAAAAATGGCAGCTTTTCTTGTTGTTTGCTAATGAACCTGCCTAGAGCAACTTTGCAGGTGGCAAGGAAAGTGATGTGTCTGTGGCACAGAGCAAAGCCTGCCAGTGTCTCTGTGGACCAAGACTTTTTCTCAGGTACGTTTCATGTTCTCAAATCCAATGACTTATTTTGTGAGTCATATTTTTTTCTGCTCCATGTGTGGTTAAATCAGCACTCTGTAAAGCTTTGTCAGAGGAAGAGAAAAATATTTGGCTTGTAGGATAGACAGTATTGGGCTGGTCAGGATTCTTATGTGGGACACTGCAAATATTTACTGCAGCAAATCTGAGCTGGACTTTTCCACAGGCTAGTGCAGCTGTAGGACTGTAGCAGCTGTAGGACTGAGCCCTTGCCAAAGAAGCACTTACTAATTCACACAGAATGAAAAAGTTCCAACAGGAGAGACTGTTCTCAGAAGGAGAAATTGCACTATTCAAAGTATTTAGCTATGCTGGGGAGGAGTTAAAGTCAAGTTTCAGGTCCAGAAAAGTAGACCAGGAACTCAAATCCCTCGTAATTGGTGTAGGTCTCCTTCTACATGCAGGCTTCTGTGCTGCCCAGTGCAAATTTGGGGAGCCAAAACATGTAGATTCAACAAACTGAGTATCTCCCCACTAAGCTGGTTATGCCAAAGACAGAAGAAAAAGAGCTTCACCACCCATAAGCAGTTCTGAGGATGAGATGCTGGCAAGTACGTGGAGAGGGAGATATTAAGAGAGATAATTAGATAGTTGCCCCAGCATGGGCAGACTTGTAGCAACTGCTTAACCCATGTCTCTCTTTTGAGTTCTTGCAACTGTCTTTTGTGTTTGGGCTGCAGCGTATGGTGAATGAACCAACTTTATTTGGAATCATAGGGAAGATTGGGAAGTTTAAATAATCCTCTATGCAGTCTTAGCCTACCAAATACCATACTTCCTTTCCTTTGCCAGTAGGAATGGAGCTGTTTTTTGATGTGTGGTGCTTTTATGTGCTGACATGAACTTTGAAATTTTAGCCAGTATGGAAGCAAATCCTTTCCATACATCGCTCTGCTTTTCCTGTTTTCAGTGCTGTTGTTTTGGAGCAGTTCCAAGGACTGTTTATTTCAGATTCATGGCTGCTTCTTCTTTGTGCCTGTTTGGACTGGGGCTACTAATCAGTGCTCTCAAAAGACATCTGAGTAGGTCTTTAATTCACCACCTTACCCTTCCTAGAATTATTGTTGTGGTTGCTTGTAGCTGGGAGGATGTGTTCTCTCCAGGCCCTTGGTATTGCATCATGTAAGTGCAAGGTCACTTTTACAGCACTGGTTTTCATCCAGCTCCACTACTGCTTGTAAAGCGTTCTCTAATAACTGCTTGGCCTTTGGAATGAGACAGTCTCAGTCTGTTGCCAGTGGACATCTGGATCAGAGTCATGCCTGGCATTGACCAGCCCCCTTGACAGTAGTCTTGGCAAAGAAGTCAGGAGTTGAACAGACCATTAGATAATTACAATCTACTCCAAGGCCTTGCAATTAAAGATCCTAAAGAAATGGATGCAGAGAGTCCTCTTGTACTCATAGAAGTATTAAGTCCATAAGTATAAGTAAGTCCATAATAAGTAAGGAGTAATAGTGGCTCTGAAAATGTTTTGTTTTCTCTGACACAGAATGGCAAGCTTTTACCAACTGCTATCTCTCCTAGGGGGCTTGCAAAGCCAGGAGGTTTATAGAAGACAGGCCTGGATCTTTCTATGGCTTGTTTACCATCCATATGATGGTTAAATGTTTCAATTGTAGAGTTTCCTATTGCTAGTTGAGGAATCAGAGAGAGAATAGTTCTAAAGTGTAAGCTAAGCTTAAAGTTATCTTTTCTCTCTTCTCCAGGTCGAGCATGAGAGTTTTATAAGTCTGAAAATCTGACACTGAAGTTGTTGTTCTTCTAAGGAAACAAAGGGAATGATCATAGCATCTGTTTTCAACCTTTTTTATTTTGCCAGTACTTTTAGTGAGAAATCTCAATCTTTTCCATTTCCCCTCTGCCCTCTTGCTCTCCTGTGAAAGTGAACATGATTCACAGCTGGGCCTACACACTTAGAGAAGTTTGAAACTAACACTGTAAATTGAAGCTGGATTTTCTGTAAGTATTTCCTCTTAGCAAATCAGAGGTGTTTGTGTCTACTGTTTGCAGGTCCTCAGATAAAGTGTGATGAAATATAAGTCACTAGTCAGCAACAGCCTGTCTGAATGGCCTTTAATGAGGCTTTGGTGCAGAGTGTTTTAAGACTTTGTCTTTGAAATCAGAGCCTTTGCTTGTGCTGTGTTAGCACCCTTTCATAGCCAGAATCTGTATGAAGAAACTAAACAGCTTATTACTGTCTGGTAACATGCAGAAGCCCTAATCCAGAGGGAGACCTGACTAACAGGCCCAAAATTTATTTGGAATCAAAGGTCAGGAAACTCATGTTAATTATGATGTTGAACTGTTTCAGCAGTAGTTTGTAGTGCACTTTTCTCTCTGCATCAATCCTGTGCTACATTTATTTCCTTTTCTGGTGGTTTTGACTGACACAGAAACTGCTAATGGATTTCTGTAGGAAAGACTTCACACTCCAGATAGAATCACCTTCCAAAATGACTATCACTTTTGTTGTTACAGTGACCAATGACAGAGACATTATTTTTACTTTAATTTGTGGTTTATAACAGGGGAGTTAAACAGATTTCAGGACTGTAGTTCAAACAGTCATGTAGACTGTAGTTCAAACAGCATGTAGAATATTTTTCTCACATGAATCTTGCTGATTCCCTTAATTCTTGCTTCTCTCTGCTGTTTGTCACATATCATTTCAAGAGCTAGCCCCATCTCTGACTGCAGCTATTCGTTATCAGTCCCTTAGCCTTTACCACTTCCATTTGTAATTTAAACACCCTAATTTAATAGGTTTGTCTCATTATTTTGATTAATCATATTAACTCATATTAATTAAGAGATGGATTTAGGTAATGACAGAGGTTAATGGAGTCAGTTTTCACTTTCCCCTGGTTTTTCAGGGAAGGGGGGACATTGGTAGGAAGGGAAAATAGAAAGAGAGACTAGAAAGAGCGAAAAAGAGAAACTGGGGGGGAAATCTCAGTTAGCAATCAGAAATTCCCTGCTAATTGAATGTCTGATTTTATTAATGATGAAATTTATAAAGGTCCTTAAGAAAAGAAAAGAATTTAGCCAGTTCAGCAGTTAAGTGTGAATATTAACTAACTCCAAGATAAAAGTTTAAATATCCATTTTCTTTTCTTTTCTCTAGTTCTTTAAATAAAAAGCTCTCTTTGACACTTCATCCCATTAGAGCTTTAGCTTCCTTTGCCATCCGTTGCTAAATGTCTGGAGACTATGCAGAGAATGTAATGTCCTGTATGATTTAAGAAATGCTGACCCTGGAGGGTGGGAAGTTTATACATGGATCACCTTAGTGAACTTATTTTCCTTGATTCTTGCTCTCTGATGAGGCTTTGGTAAGTGGGAGAAGGTTTTCAGCTCTGCCCTACACTCTGTCTCTGCTCTGTCACGCTCGTTTCTCTGAGGCTCGAGAAAACACAAACCCCGAGCAGAGTGTCAGATCCAGACTGAACTTTGTGTTGGTGCTGTGGGCTACATTTCTATCTTCACAAAGGCATGGGGAATCCTTTGCTTATCCAAGACCTCCATGGCAGGGTCTAGCAGTTATTATTCCCAGGCATATGCAGACTGCTCCTAATTTGTCTCTTTCCTATTTGCACCAACACTGTATAGGCAGAGAATCCCATTTGGGGAGCAGAACTCTTCATAGCCCGTCTGCCATTGTGCAAATAACAGCATGAGGGCAAGTCAGTGCAAAGGTTTTCCATCCTGTGCTCCATGACACTTCAACTGACCTGCTTCAGTCAACGTTGGAACAGAATGTAATTTTGGAGCTGGAGTCAGTTGGTAGTGAAGTGTGGGGTAGCTGTGCAAGACGCCAGAGTAAGCAGGTAACCTTTTCCCTTACCAGAAAAGACATTTCCATGACAATAGTAACATTCCAATAGTAACATTCCAATAGTAATATTTTTGTAAGAATGCTAACAAGCTATATAAAATTTAGAGACTTAACCATACAGGAACAAAATCTGTTATGCAAACCCTAAATTAATAAACACAAGTAAGCACTTTGTACAATTTGTCACAAATCTGACTCAAAAAAATTAGAAGAAAAAAGTTGGTTTGTGAACCAGCTGTTACCAAAAATATTTTAACAAAGTTGACATCTTTGTATATACTCTTCCAGCAAATGTTGCTGTTGAAATGTGGTACCCATAAGTGGCTTATGAAAGGTAACCAATGGAGTTTGTAAGACCAGGTTCTAGTCTGAAGTGCAGTGCACTGTCAGCCCAAAGATTATAGGGCAATAAATTACAAAGCAAAACAGCAGGAACGTGGGGACCATTTCCTGTGAAGTGTTTGGGGAAATACCCTTTCAGTGAGACCAATTGTAGTCATCGTATTTATGTTAAATTGGTAGAATATACTGTCTGTGGAAGGACACACAGTACCTCTTGAGTATCCAGATTGTGCATCTGTGGGACAGTCCACAATCTCATATGAGTTCTTAATTTCATCCAGCTGAAGTGCTAATATCTAACCTGACTGCCACTCAGAAAAAAATTAATATGTATTCCAGAAGTTGATTATTTTCTGGTGATCTCTCAGTAAAACTGTGGAAATCTAAAGTGAGTTTTCTCCATAATCAGTATTTCAGAGTGGATGAATGTGACACGTTATTGTTCAAAATGCACTAGAGAAGTTGAAATCTGATAGACTAAAGACTGACTGACCTTTTTTCTGACTTTGATGAGAGCATCAAAAATCAATTTTGCTTTATGTATGATGTTCCAGAACAGGTAAAAAATATGCTATATTTCAAGATTGTTGGTAGCTCGAAAATGTTGACTGTCTGTTTCTATGAAGGTAGGAAACACTATGAAATTAACATTCCATTTGTTGTAGTTTCATTTAATCTTTGCTTAATATAAGCATCATTCAGCTAAGGAATGATTTCTGTGCAAAATGGCAGGTGTCCTGAACAGTGGAGAACCACGAGTTTGAAAGAGCCAGTTGGTATTCCCAGTTTAGTGTCTTTTGGCTTGCAGATAGAGATATAAGCCTGTAGGACTTGTATTTCAAAAGCATGAGGTTCAGAAGAGAGAGAATGCTGGGTATGTACCATTAAGGGACTTCAGAAGTAGATGACTGGAAGCATCTGAATGCAGCCTGACATTATGAAATGACCCAGCAAAATTTCACTAAATTGGGAATTAGAACAATATAACTGGCAGCATGTTTTTGTTCAGAGAGCTAAGGTCTTGTTCAAGCAGGGAAAGCCTCTCAGGCAGACTTTGTCTCTGTGGAGTCTTCTTTCGTGGCTACTGGCCCATCACAGCTTCCTCTCTACCTGGGAGTATTTCTAAAACTCCAGTCTCTGAAATCCTGCTTTCCCTTGAAGAATTCTTACTTTATTAAAGCCTGCAAAGCTTTTATCTCTTCAGAAAAGCTTGAAACGGTAGGATATTCATGGCTCAGAAAATGTGAAAGCCTGACAGGAAAATACGATACTTGTATGTGGATGTGTGTGTATGTGTGTATATATATATGTAACATTCAACAGTACCTTGTGATGTTTTAAGACATTTGGGAGATTATTTTGGAAACCAACTCACACTTGAAATTTTTCATTTAGCAAAACAGCCAGTGATCTCAGTGAAGGTTCAGATGGACAGGACATCAGGAACAATATTTTCATTGTGGTATTGGAAGGACTGAAATACTCCTTTATTAAGACTCCTAATAGATACTATTTGAATTAATAAGTGTCTAAAGGGCAAGTTTGAAAAAAAAGCTTGACTTTAAAGGTTAGGATTTTTTTTTCACACTCCATCATTGTAGTTGATGTTGAGATTTTTTTTTTAATTACAGTAGACATGCAACCAGAGATTTGCATACTGAGAAAAAGTCCTAAATGGGCAAAAGCAGATTGTACTGTTGGACTCTGACTACAAATAAAGATTGAAAAAAAAAATAACACAGACAAATTCTATAAATAGGATATTTTTCACCTAAATAAACCCGTGGTAGTTTAATCCTGACTTTTTTTTGTGTTGAATTTACACCAGATGAAAGTCAGTGGAGTTGCTGCACAGTGTACAGTAGCACAAGGTTAGAGCCAAGTGCTGTATCATGAAATATTACATGTAAGTGTATACATGCTTCTTTGTGGGTGCACTGTATCTCTGTGTCTATGCATATTCAAGTGTATATATTTCACAGCTGCTGTCTGCATAATTCACTTCCAAACCCAGCATGCGTTCATTTTCATAACTTTTTGTTCTATTACAATATTAATGGGACTATCAATGGGAAAGGACAAGAGAAGCATTTTTAATGTTTATCTGACAGTTGCAAATTTCACTTGAGGTTGTTTACTGGGATCTGATTGTTGGCAAAGAGGAGTAGGAAAGGCAGCAAGATGAATGGGATCACAGGAAGAAGAGATGTGTTTATGGGTCCTCTTAGCACCATCTAAGAGTAATAAAAAGTCCTGTTTTACCCCTCCTTTACCCAGTCTTCAGTTTAAAACACCAAAAAATGAGGGATTGTTTTAATTAACTTCTATTTAATCCAGGTGGCCTGTTCAAAGTGAAACACATTGCATTTAAATATGTGAAAAATAGGTGTATATGTTTATTCTCATCCAGGATCTTTTCCCCAGTGGCAAAAATGCCAACAAAAAAGAGAGAGTTTGTGGACTTGTGGATGAATCTGCAACGTGATGTCAAACTGTGTACCAAATTACTGTCAGAGCTTGTCTTTTTTGACCTTCAGTTCTTGGACTACCCTAAGTGAGACTTATTTTCTTACAGGAGAACTAAACATTTTCCCAGTTTTGCTCTGCAGTTTTATGAACTAGGACATGGCACATCCAAATTTTCTGCTCTGCAAAAAACATTACCTCAGACAAAAAAAAAAAAAAAAAAAAAAAAAAAGGCAAAAAAAGAGCCTCCAAAACAACAAAACCAACAAACCATCTTGGAATTCCATTTGTATGTTAGTTTATGTTTTAAAGTGTTTGAGTTTTTCAACTAGAAGTTCAGAGCACCTTCAACTAGAAGTTCATGGCACTTTCCATGAGCCAGTGTTTAAGAACAGAATCAAAAATTTATAGACTATAGGTAGCACAAAAATGGTAGTGTGGTAGGCCAAGAGTATTGTGTTCTGCTCTGGTACCTCTGTCACAGACTACTGCAGAAACAGAAGAATTTTAGAGCTAGGTAGAGGGCTAAGTTGTTTGGAAAAACAGGCTGTTTATCTGTAGTGATAATGTGAGGGAAGAGTTTAATTTTTCACAGAAAATGAAATAAATTTTAACTAGTTATATAGATTTGAACTGCTAAATTTTTCTTTCTGGAAATCTCAACTCACGTGGTTCTCTTGCTGTTCTTCTCATTGGGCTGGGCTGTTTTGGTGGACTCTGTCTCCTTTGATGCACCTTTACTGCTCCACTAAGAAGCTTTTGTGATGACTTAGGCCCCCACTACAGAGCACTGTGGCAGATTTTTTCAAATAAAATGTATGAAGTTTCTAAAGGAAGCAGAACCTTTCCCCAAAATTGTAATTATGTCAAAGGTAATTAATTTGGAGGAAAGCTTGCAAGAACTTTCATTTGTCAGTATATAAAATAAAAATCGTCATAATACATAGTGCATGAATTCTTACTGTGCTTTATCAGTGGGGAAAAAATAAATTTGGAAAGGGACAGATACAAAACCCTGGAGGGAGAAATCAAACAGCTGTACAAATTGGGGCAATGGATGACTTCTACCATTTGCTGTCTTTCAACAAAGCAGCTCTCAGACAGAGTTAGACTGCTGTGTCCTGCACTGAAAATGCTGTGGTAGAAAGACGTAGCACAGGTAGTACATGGGAAAGACAGCTTGGATGGGTAATGAGGGAATTTGACCAGGAACCAGTCAACCAAAATAGTGACCTTTCCAAGATGCTGTTGTGAGCCTGCCTGGTCTGTGAGCATTTGGGCTGGATTGTTTTGGTAGGGACTCCCTTTTCTGGCATGTGGTCCTGCCTTTCCTGGATCCCTCTCTTTCCCATTCTGTGAGCAGGGGAGAGCCATGGGGGCAGACAGTGTATAGTCATGAACACAGTTCAGGTGATTGGAAAACTGTCATGTGGGAAAAGGGGGAAGGTGAGAATGTGCTTCACTGCTGCTTGTGACAGGAATCCCAGAGAGACACAGAGACATCAGTGGAATCTACACATCACTGCCCATTAACTCCACTAGCTGTTTATCAACTACCAGCACTAATTTCTGTTCAGTGTTATGTTTGGGTTAATTACAGTTAGGTTCCTTTCAGTAGTTAGATTAATTACAGTTGTGTATTCCCTGTTGTCACTGCCCCCAAAAGAGGGTCTGATCCTGGCTCGGTTTCCTACCCGCAAATTCCAAATTGAAAGTGGGACTAAGGTGGTCTGGGGCAGTGCTTTGTTAAAAAGCCAATGGAGCATCAGCCATGTTGCAGGTGTCTTTACCAAAGGCTTCCCCAGCACTTTAAAATCAATCTAGATCTAGTGTGTCCCTGTTTAGAGATCCTTCCATGCACTGTACAAAACAGGCAGTACACTTACCCCTGTGATCCATGTGCAGCTCTCTTTACAGTGCCACTGGTCCCTGCCTACCTTGAGAGCCAAAACCTCCTTTTCTGGAAGGTCTGCAGGAGGAGTCCTACCCCTTAGTTTAATAGTGAAATTGTGGGTATAGTATCCAAACATATATTAATTGGGCTGCCAGGGCCAAACCCACTCTAATTTCTCCTCAGTTTGCTGCAAACTGGCCTCTGGATTCCAGTTCTTTGTAGCAAGATGGCCTCAGCAGTCTACCACCATAAAGGTGGCATCAGCAGTGCCTTTATTCTGTCATGCAAATGTCTACATCTTCAGTCCCAATCAATGAATCTTTCTAGCCTGATTCTTTTGGTAAGAAACTAGAGTGTTTTTTGGTCATAGACACAGCCCTCTGCACACAGGACAGTCTCATCTATCGGTCTAACCATTAAACTGAAAGTCCCTTTCTGAAGTCACTTGACTTCACTGTCCCAGCTTTTTTCTTTGGGGAAAGGAATTCAGCTCCTTCTTGCAGGGCAAGGGCTGGGGAGTGCAGCTGACAGACTGACAAATGAGCCTACTGGAATGGAGTAGGCTCATTTCTTCCTTTTTGTTGTACCTGATCCTACTTTTAGGGCCCCTCTGGTAAAAAGTACAATCCGGGGACAGACACCTCTCACAGCAAAGGTGGCAAATATTTGGTAGCTTCTGGAAAAAGCTCTGCAGGAGTGCTTTCAAAAGTTGCCTTTATGAAATAAGATAACACATAGGGAAAATGGAGAACAGTTACATGTAAATTCTACCGTACTAGAACAAGGCAGAGCTCCACAATCCTGACAGGAGGTTGGTTCAAAGCAGATTAACTTCTGTGCTTGGCTGCTGGAGGCTGTGGCACCTGAGAGCACTAGGATGTTTAAAGAGGAACTAAGCAAATTTGTGGATAACAGACTAATTAAATTGGTGCCAAAGAGAACTTGGGGAGGTACTGCTGAATGTTACAGTTCTGAAGTAAGAAAGGAGCTGCAAAAGTGGAATTAGAAGAGATGGTACATGGCTCTGCTCAGCTTGCTTTGTTTTGGAGTGTTGTGTGTGACAGAAAACTGGTGTGACAGGACTAAACGTGAGGTGACCTGTGGACAGAATTACCAGAAGAACTTGTGATCCCAGTGGCCTACACGGGTTTTATGTGAAAATAGATACTTCTGCTGGCTCTGAGGTGGGTGTATTGAACAGTGAATTGTTTCCTCAGGGTGATATTGACTGACATTATTATTTATGTGCTGTAATTTTCCTTAACATATCCCAGGTTGGCAGGTGGATGAAACTGAATGGACACCAACAGCATAAGCCCATGAAAAAATATCTTCAGCAGTGCTATTTGTGCACCAAGGCTGGAGCTTGTTCTGTGGCTCAGGATGTTGGGACAGACTGTGTGCTTTCTGCCTCTTTTTATTCTTCAGAAGCCCCTTCAGCAGTGAGCACTGATGTGCAATAGGCTCTGCTGAAACATGCTGGCGGGAGTGATTCTCAGCTGGGTGACATGATGGTACCTGTTCATGCTTCATGCTTATCCTAGAAGCTTGTTTCCCAGGATCATGCCAAAATGTTGAGAACAACTATGCTTGTTAATGCCGAAATATTATTACAATGCCTTCGAAACAGTGATGCTGAAAGTCATGTTCCATGTGCTTATGTGAAGCTCTGCTCTAAGACAACTGGATGCCATTTCCAGGTCATATCCTGAGGTTGTAAAGGTGTTTGCTGTATTTATTCTCTCTTTCCAAAGGAATGTCTTGCAGCCGTACACAGCTCTTCTCAGAATAAGCTTTCATAAGACACAATGGGGAAATTTGGTAGTTATGTTTAATATATTTATAGTTACCTTTATTCATATTCATAAAGTGCTTTGCAGGCATTTACAGTGCATTTTCAGATCCTGCTCCTAAAATAAGAAAGTGGTCTGTCTAACTTGAAGGAAGGAGAATAAAGGTAAAAGAACACAAAAGGCTCTTGCTCAGGATTACTTAGTGACTCTGCAGATAGAGTCACTAGGCATTGATATCTGAAGTCTGGTGCTTTTATTTGTGCCTCAGAATTTGGGTACACTGCTGATGGCCTGGGGAATCACTAAATAATAACTTTGCTATGATTGGTAGTAATAAACATACTCTCAACTGTACTTCTTGGGAGGATGGCACTGGAGTGTGCATGATGGGAAGGTTGTACAGACTGGCAAATAAGTCCCTAGGTTTCACTGGGTACTGGGTACGTGAAGGTGAGAAGAAGGAAGAACTCTGAAGTATCAATCTGAATTTAGCACTAGAATTTATTATCACTGGATGTTGTAGGTGACCAAGAATATAAATGATATTAGGTATTCAAGTCCATTGATGGCTAATAAATGGAATGGTTTAATACAGCCTTTGGCTTTATTAACTCACTAAAGGACAGGGTACTAGAAGAGTAGGTAGACACTTTGCCAAACACCTGGCACCAGCTGCTGGATATTTGGTGTGATGGACCTTTAGTCTGTCTGCTCTTACAAACTTCACAATGCATATTTGCTATGACAATCAATATAAGCTGTAGTCTTGAGAATGATGGATAGTTAGTAATATTAAAAGCTATGACAAGGTCCTACAGCAACTCTTCTACTTCAATATTCCTTGCTCTGTCCTTGCAGCACTCTATGCAAAAGCCCAGTTCTCCAGTCTAAGAAGTTGATAAGTATCAGGTAGCACAGTCCTGCTATCAGAACTGGTGGTAGGGACTTGCTCAACCTGTGATTATATGATCTCCTACTACGCTGTGCTCGTGAAATTGCAGTGTTTCAGAAGCAGTTTAAGTCTGAGATCCTTTTGTGTTGATACACGAGCTAATGTTAAACATTGTTGTTCTAGACTTTGATAAATATGTTAATTATATTCTGTGTTCTCTAAGTGCTGTTACAGCAATACTGTTCACTTTCTGTCCTGACTTTTGCTGCCTGTGTTGTGAAGTAGCCTGACATATATCTCGTTTACAGGTGCCAGTGTTTTCAAGTAAAGTGAAATTATTCCAAGGTCTTTTTGAAATTAAATACTACATGTGCCTTGCACATAATAAACCTTTTTTCAAATGCCAATTGCACAACAAAGCTGTTGACATCTCAGTGTTTTGTATACTTTTGAGAAGTCAAATGGCTAGTATTAAGAAAAGATGTATCCTGTACCAAAAGTGTAAGACATAAATGAAGCAACTGGGGAAAAAACTTCCCCAGACCCTTCCTTATTTTCAAAAATCTTAAATACGTTTAAATTTGAAATCTGCTGTTCATTCATGGACTATGCTTGTAACATTCAGATTTGTTTCTGTGACTTACATGGCTGGGAAAGGAAGAAATTTTGGAGCATAGGGAAGGTTTTTCAGAAATCACACACCTCTGTGTCTGCTTGGGAAGAATGTAAATGTGGCTGTGTTTCCCCATGATTGTCCAGAAGATAGCCTCTTCGGCATTCCACTGGATGGCCACCTGTCCGCCTGTAATAAATGATGGCTATAAAGGGAAGTGATTGCAGCTATGATACAGCCAGAGGCATTTGTTTATATTCTTATAATATGTATCAGATTGAATAGAAATTATCACAATTGACAAATGGAGAGTGAAGATAGTTGGTGGGTATGAGGAAGCTCAGTAAGAGCTGGGCCAGCTGCGAACTTCCTCTAGTGAAGGCTGTCACCAGAAAGCAGGTGTCAAGCCAACAAGTGATGAATGGTGAAGCTGGAGGCTTGCCTGTGCTAATGATCCACAAATCTTTGTATAGCAGCTCACAGTCAGTGAAGCCTTTTGTTGCTACTCAGAAAGGCTCCTGATGGGTGAAGTCTATCACTTTGGGCATGGAGTCTGTAATTCAGTAAAAGGGAGGCAAAGCAGAGGAGTATTCTTCAGCATTTCTCCAGAAGAGTAGTACTGACATGCAGTGTTTCCCCTCATAGTTTAAGCGTTGGCAAGACCAGATGGCTGAACCCAAGCAGAGCACACTTGGCTGGATGTAGAAATGCTATTATATGTTACTATAACGATAATACTGGTGTGTGAACAGGGGAAAGGGATATTCCTCAGAACATTTTCAGATCAATAAATTACCTTACATGACTGCTTTCCTGGATGGCTGCTACTATTTCTCCCTCTTGTGTCTGTGTAGATATAACTCTTCCTTCTCCAGATCAAGAAACTCAGTATGTCCAAGTGAGAAGTCTAAGAATTTATTAGTGCCTGGAGAGAGAAAGTCCATTCAATCTGAAAACAGACTGAATGTTTTAAGCTCCCAGTAGCATCTGATCTTTTTAGCCAAGTCTTTGGAGGGATACTGGAACTAAAGAAAAATCTTGGACCAGAGATGAAAAAATGTCATGGCTTAACCCCGGCTGGCAGTGAAACACCATCCATATGCTCCCTTATTCCCCATAACAGGATGAGGGGAGAAAGGATGAGAATTAGAAGAGTAAAAGTGAGAAAACTCATGGGCTGCAGTAAAGACAGTTTAATAGGTCAAGAAAAAGCCATGCACACAAGGAAAGCAAACAAAGAATTCATTCACCACTTCCCATGATCAGGCAGGTGTTCAGCCATCTCCAGGAAAGCAGAGCTCCATCATGTGTAATGATTACTTTGGAAGACAAATACCATAATTCTGAACATCCTCCCCTTCGTTCTTCTCCCTCTCCCCTTATGTAGTGAACATGATGCCATATGATATGTGAGGTCCCTTTGATCAGTTGAGGTCAGCTGTCCTAGCTGTGTCTCCCTCCTTCTGCACGCCCAGACTCCTTGCTGCTGGGATGGTGTGAGAAGAAATTATCTGAAACAAAACCAACATAAGAAACAATTTCTCATGACAAGTAACAGCACCTGTGGTGCTAGACATAAATATAAAACAAGAGTGGCCAAATCTCTAGAATATATGCAGCTGGTAGAACCAGTGAATATATGCCCTCTGTGATTTGCAGGAGAGTGTGGTGGTGTTCGCAGGGGTCCCAGGATGAGGGAAGAGATGAGAATCTTGACTCCATGTTTCAGAAGGCTGATTTATTATTTTATGATATATATTATTTTAAAAGAAAATTATATATTAA
This sequence comes from Serinus canaria, assembly GCF_022539315.1. Lineage (NCBI taxonomy): Eukaryota > Metazoa > Chordata > Aves > Passeriformes > Fringillidae > Serinus > Serinus canaria. Next base: position 40,120,079 of record NC_066319.1, on the reverse strand, counting down.
AACTACACTAAAAGAATAGAAGAAAGGATTTCATCAGAAGGCTAGCAAGGAATAGAAAGGAATGGAAACAAAAGCTCGTGACTCTCAGAGAGTCTGAGCCAGCTGACTGTGATTGGCCATTAATTAGAAACAACCAACATGGACCAATCAAAGATGCACTTGTTGCATTCCACAGCAGCAGATAATTATTGTTTTTCTTTTCCTCTGAGGCTTCTCAGCTTCTCAGGAGAAAAATCCTGGCAAAGGGATTTTTCAGAAAATATCATGGTGACAAGAGAGCTTTTTGGGTTCTACATGTGAAGCTACATTCCTGCAGATACCTGTAATGATGTGCCATATTCTTATTTCCTGTAGGAAACTTTGGAGGTGGGATTGTTGAAAGAGATGAAGTAAGAATGGCTGCGGAAGCAAAGTGCAGGTGAGAGTGCTGCAAAACAGATCAGTTCCATTCTTTGTGTTTTTTTCCCTTTTTTGTATGAAGGAATAAAGATAGCATCACCATCTATCTTGAGTAGAGAGAAACCCCATGGATCAGGCAACAAGATCTAGAAGAACCTAATGACTTCTCACCCTTCTGTTGATCTCTGAAAATGTTCCATATAGGCCCAGTTTATTTGTGAGTCTGTGGGATACAGAGCTCACTTGACTGAGAGCTCCTCAGGAGAGAGGCTCATCACATATCTACTGTCAGGAGTAGGAATAGACTGGGTTATAAGGTGCCTTGTGCTCTTCTTCTCTTTACTAAAGTACTGCCTTGTGCCTGGTAAGGGAGGCTACCCCCTAATTCTTGGAGTCTTTCCCTAAAGCTGTATTTTCAGTTTGGTAGAAAATGTATGTCCCAAATACTCATTACTCCCGCTGGATGATAAGTTCAGGGAGTGTTGCCAGTCAACCCTATGCAAGGACTTTGAACTTGGAAAGGAATGTTCTCTCCTAATTTTCTGTCCAGATACTGAATACTACTAGGGAAAGGGTTATACATGAGCTGGGTGATTGAAAACAACATTACAGAAAAGTGAAACATTTGAAAGAAACTCCAGTTTTTTCCTCATGCATTAGCTCTGCTGACAGCTGCTACCTTTGGTTTCCCCAACAACACCGGAAGTTGTTGGATACAAATAAACTCTCCTTTCTTTTTTTGTGCTGCTTACAGTTAGAAGATGAATGGTTATTTGTCTGGCTTCAAATGGAACAGCAAACTGTTCTGACTGCAGACCCATTGGCTTTGGCCTGCTTCCTTGTCTTAAATTTCTTTTCACACTTGATGTTTGTGCAGTGAGAAGGTTCCTTTCCACGGACCTGGCTTAGATAGAGTTCGCTGCTCTACACACTGCGGTCTGCTTTTGCTAGGACAGAAAGTTCCTTGCATAAATTAATAAATCACTGAATGCCTGATGTGATCAATATATACCTTCCATAGTGAAATTTTGCTAATCAGCTTCTCCAAGAAAGGAGGAGGCTAAACTTGGTACATATACACTTCAAATCATGTTATGTCTATCAATATGCTGTTTCAGGGGATTTTGTCACAGATGCTGGCACTGTAAAGTCTCTAAAGCAGTAATTATGATGTGTTTCTGCTTATGAACCATTGTTCAACAGAAGGACATTATTTTTATCCTCATGTTTAGAATGATGTGTTTATTTTAAGTTTAATGTCACAGCTGTGGGCTTGTATTCTTAGTTCTGCCATCAACTCCTGTGGTCTGGAGGATTCACTATTGGTTTGTGTCCTGTACTTTTGATGGGACAGCAATACTTCTGAAACCACTCCAAAGTCTTTAGGCAAGATGAACCACCCAAAGAATGTTTTGTGAATAAACTACTTGGCTGAAAAGTAAAGCAGAAACTTAAAAATCCCTTTGCTGATTTCTTAATATCTTTTTGTTTTTAAAAAAAAAATCAACTCTCCTTCTTATAAAGCTTTCAACAGAATAATTTTGACACGTGTTTTAAACCTGAAAATCTTTACAATAGGAAAAAAGCCTATTTATTTCCTCATCTTTACTATACTTTTCTTTGTGTGTTACATTGACAAATTCTTGTCATCTTTTAATACAGAGAAGTACATAATGGTGTTTTAAGGCTGAATCTAAGGCAGTCTGAATTTATCCACTCAGACCTGGTACTGAGGTGATAATAAAGTACTTATAACTTTGCTTAGATAAGTGCCACTTTGTTGGGGTATCAGAAGTAAGGTCTGTGCAGTTTTAACAATTAAATTAGCTAACAGCAGTAATTAGGTGTTGTCTCTTAAATATATTTGTTAGCAGGTGTGGACACACCTAGACTTGTGATGTGTGACTGAATGAAAGATATGTCTTTAAAAGACCCCAAAAAATTGAAAACCAAAATCACGTAACAAAACAATCAGCTTCTCCTGGCTTTTGGAGGTTCACTTTCTGATGTTTGATGGAACATTATAGATCTGAAGGACAGAGCTGTTGCACTCATCTAACTGGCACTTTAGTAATAACTTAATTTGCTGCAGCTTCAGCATAGCTGTGCTTACCCACTTTTGAGTTTGACTGAGTATTATCCTTCATATTCTTACTCCGCTGTCTTCTTGTAGCTGAAGTTGAAAGTGTCTACTGCCATATTCTTTTGGGAACACTGACTTTCATTCAGAGATACATTTGAGCTACAGAAACATTTAAAATTAAATAGAAAGAGATAACAGGCAGGCAGTGGCAGCATATCTCACCAGTATAGTGCTAAATTAATTGAACACTGGGAACTCATTAGTAAAGTTATGGAAGATACAGGAGGCCATAATATATGTTGATTACATAGCTGCCACCAGGATATTTTCCTAGCTGCGAAAGCTTTTCCCTTAACACAAACTGCTGTGGGTTGGGTGTGAGTTTTCTTTTTCCAACCAGGACTTTTGTACATGGAATAATGGCCTTTACTCAAGTTTGGAAAGTCCTCTCTGTTTCATCAGCAGGGATGTATGAAAAAAAATAACCAGTGGAGAATGAGAGGAACTGAACAGGATTAAATTAGTCTGTAGAGGATACTGTCAGTGGAGGTAAAAATGAGTGTAAGCTGATAAAAGCTGTTGTAGTGCTAATGAGAAGCAATGGGCTGAGCATGGCTGCTCAATGTGCTTCCTAGAGAAGAATGTTTTTCCTCTGCTTTTGGTTGGGAAACTTTCCATCTTTGTCCTCTCTATTCACATTGACAAAATCCATGGGAACTTTGGCAGTATGAAGCAGCTGTAAATGTTTCAACAAGAATTCATGTAGCTTGGTATCATGTTTGATGATGACACTACTGCATACTTTGAGAAGAACGGTAGCATTTGGAAATCTAGCATTTGGGCTTCCTGAGCCAAAAGTTTCCTATTAACTGCTGTGATGAACTACATTCAGCAAAGCAAGAAGGGGAGCTGTGTAACTTAGATGTTCTTTGATACTTGAAATATACTCAGAAGTGAAAACAAAATACCTTTAGTCAAGTATAGAGGTGGTTGTAGGGCAACAGTGCCCTGGCTGTTTTGATGTACTTAAAAAAGCAAAGTTCGTCTTTAAAATGAATGGGAAGGAGTTAAATGAAACCCTGTGACCAGGAAGAAGGTAGGACTGGAAAATGCAATCTGTATGGATCATTGTCTCAGTCCAGAAGAGGTCTTGTTTCTTTGGTGTATGATATGAATCACAAGAGGAGCTGGTTCTCACTCCATAAATTTGTGACTTAGTTTGGACTTTGTCTTGTTCTGGAGAGAAAGTATATCCTTGTTAATATGGTTGCAAAGAGGCCTGCCACTGTGTAAAAGAGAAGTTTAATTATACCAGGGTCCCTTCAACACTTAGAGCTTTCTCAGAGCACTCAGTTTGTATGTGAAACAGAACTGATTATAGCCTTCATGTGAGACTAGAAAATTAATGGTTAATGGCTCAAACATTCAACCATTTGCAAAACAGTAGTGATTTGCTGATGATGTGCAAGGTCACAGCCCAGGTGCAGAACGGTTGAACAACCGCCATAGGATGCTATAAGCTGGGGTTTGAGCTAGATAAGGGAAGAGTCTGATAAGAAGCAGATCCTGTGAGGTGGGATTTTAGCATGTGTGCTTTTTGTCAGGGCAATATCCTTATGCAATTGGCTCAGGTGTGAAAATGCCCTGAGAAGTATCAACATTCACATGTAGACCTCAAGGTATTTGTCCCTTCTGATGAGCCCTAGTAGGCTCAACTACTGATGTGAGAGGCAGCTGTAACTTCTTAAAAGTTGTCATAAATCATCAAAGACTCTGGAAGTGCTCTGTGATCCCCCATGTGTTCCATCAGACGGTGTAAAACTCCCCACCCCAGGGGAGGTATCTGGACATTCCCACCTGGAACCTGAGCATATTAATATATGCTTTATATAACCCATAATATATGCTTTAATTATATAAACCATTGAACTTTGTGTTTTGTGGGCTTCCCCACCCCTGGATTAAGACTGTGACCATCTCTTCAGCCAATGGAAATTGCAACAATCAAGTCTCATCACTGCATTCAAGGGTGGTGAATATGTACCTTTCTACTTTTATCCTTTTTTTTCTTTTTCTTTCCTTTCCTTTATATGTTTTCTTAGGCGTTATTTTTATGCTTTTAGATTGTTGATTTTTTAACCAAAATGACTACAAGTACCTTGAACTTCTAAAGTTTGCGAGTAAAAATTTGTCATTGAACCTCTTGAGAATTTTGTTGTTTCTTTGTAGACTGTGCAGAGTAAATCAAACAACCTTCCCCTAAACTAACTGAGCAGACCAGGGCAAAACACTTCCTTGCTTGGAACTGGGCCATGAGGCTTGGAGTATGAAGAACATTTATGTGTGTGTGGCTGGGATGAAGGTGGAAAAGGGACAGTGAGGACCGGAGCCTGCACTGTTCTTGGTTGTGCATGTTAATAACCCAAAAAGGAATAGGCTATGAACAGTCCAACCAACTCGGTCTCAGCCACAGATTCCTGGCAAGTAGATGCTATTTAGGACTGGCATCTATTTTGAAGAAACGTAAATCAGAAAGCCATTACTTGTGAGACAAAGTGATAAAAAACATAGTGTGTGGGATTTCCTCTTTCTTACAGGTTTATTGCTTGTTCTTTCTACCCACCTTTTAAGGAGAATCAGGGATTTGAGTAATTTGTTGAGTTTTGCATGTGTGTTATTTTCTTCTTACTTTTTCCTGACCTGCTGGTTTCTCTTCTTTTCTCTGTATCTGGGCTTTCCAAGCTGGCATATATCTGTAGCATGAATGTGAAATCATGCAGCTAGGCCATCCCCTTTCTCCTACAAAAAACCAAAACACAACAACAACAAAAACAAAATAAAACAAAAAAAACCCACCAAAAAACAACCCAGCACTGACTTACTTCTGCTCTTCCTAGCACCCTAGGGCTCCTTGTGCAGTATTTAAGCATTATTGTCAGTAGGATGACACTCCCTTTGGGGTGCTTGGAAACCCTAAGTGGATAAGGCTTTTATGTCACTCTTGAGGGTTTCCTCCACACACACACACACACACACACACACTCCCAACTGTGTACTTATTCTCAAATTTCAATCTAGATGGTGACCTCTGCATTTTGTTCTGTTGCATCCCAGACATCCTGCATGCAGGTGAATATTCTTCCTATACAGAACTGATGGCTCTTCTCTCGAGTAAGTCAGTGTTGCCCCTACCTGGGCTGCTGGATAGGAACAGGAGGTATAACATCTCTAGTCCTCCTTTTTTAACAGTTTTGCCCCCTGTGAAGGGTGTGTCCTATGGCAATACATCTCAGCATATCCTCAGTGCATAATTTGCTCTGAAGCCTAGTTTTAACAGCAGTAATTGCCTTCCCTGTTGTTTTTCAATAAAGAACCACCACATGCTTTACATGGGTTAATGAACTGAGTACGCCATGTGACATCATTCTCTCTCATTATTTTCTGGGGGAATGAAGTAAACTAAGCATTATGATGGGAATTGACAACAACTTGTAGCCTAATGCAGACCACACAGCTCTTTCCACTAAATGAAAGGGCACATTCACTCTGAGCTGGATAGCTTTTGGGTTCTGACTTCCAGCCACTAGCTCATGACATTAGGCAATGCTTCCTCTTCTCCTTGTCTCTTTCTTTTTCACTTTGGCTCTTCCATCTGCTCACCTGAACAAAATCCAAGATAAGAGAGTTAACAACAAGCAACATGGGGTGGGAATCTTTCCACTGCACCCTCTCCCCACCCCCCCTCCTGTCCATACAAGATTGATAATGAAACCAATACCTTTCACCAGCGTAATTTTCATATTTAATGAGCGTGACTCAGAAACTATTACATTAATTAGTCAAATCCCACAAACCGTTAATGGTGCACGTGGTAATTAATATTGTATTCAATTAAAAGATGACCTGTTTCAGGTGCCTTCCCCTGGTTTGGGGGGCTATTTGCAGAAAGCGTATGTTCCAATGCCTGAGGCCAAGCCTTTGATTTTGTTCCAGTGGTGGGCAAGGGAGGTATTTTTTTTTCCTATTTAGATTTTATGGTTTTTTTCCTCCATGAACATATGCTGGTTTCTCCCCCCAGCCCCCACCCCTCCATCTCCAAACGTGCTGCTCTCACTGTACAGACAGCCTGCTTGCTGTGATTTATGGGTTAGTGCAGCGCGGGGCTCACAGACTGGAAAATTTCCAGTTTACACAAGAATTCCCTGAAAAATGAGCTTGGTTAATTTATTTCTTTCATTAACGAGTTTGAACTGTGAGATAATCTTTCTGAAACCCTCTATCCTCACCCTCACAAACACTGAGAAGCAAATAGGGTCCCTGTACTGCTTTCACAGGGCTCAAAATTGCACTTTAACTAGCTGTGGACAAGTATGTGTGGTCAAAACTTATTTTTGAAACTTATTTACAGAGGAGAGGGGTTTTTTTTTCACCTGAAGGTGTGGAGGTCCTAAGTCCTAATGTTAATGCTGCAGTTCCGCTCATCTGAGTTAACTCACTGCTATATCCTGCCTGTGGAGTTGCTGCTCCTCGGTTCTGTGGGAGGAGGATGCAGGCTTTAAGATAAGCCCCCTCTTGTTCAGCTGTGGTTCACTGGTTGCCTAAAATCCACAGACTATATCCAGGAGTTTCCTGTGCTATTTCCTCCTTCTCAGTATGAGGTGAGGAGTTGTGCACAGGTCCAGTCCTGATGCTTCTGTCTGATGATGTCATCTGAGGTTCACTGGTTACAGTTGGGGTTGTTTCTTCATATCAGTTTGGGCCATTGCATCAGAATCATTAACAACAGCATTGATTGTCTGTGGTATGCTACGACTACTACTACCACCACCACCACTGTCATTGTTTGAGCAATAATAATAATAATAATAATAATAATAATAATAATAATAATAATAATAATAATAATAATAATAATAAGTTTGTATGTTTGTTTGTTTTTGTAGTGTGTGTGTTTTGTTTGTTCGGGCTTTTTTTTAGCTTTTTCCTCTTTTGTCCTGGTCACAGTTATGGTATGTTTCCACAATACTTCTACTCCATGTTGAATGGCTTGGAGTTGTCTAGCTAGTCCCTTCAGATCATATTCCAAGATCTTGCTTGAAGTCTCTCTGATATTCCTGTGTTCTGACGTAAGAAGGATGTGGACTTGATGGAGCAAGTCCAGACAAGAGCGATAAAGTTGATGAGAGGTCTGGTGCCTATGAAGAAAAGATGTGAAATCTGGAGCAATTCAGCCTGGAGAAGAGCAGGTTATGTGGAGACCTCAAAGCAAACTTTCAGTATCTAAAGCGGGCCTACAGGAAACCCAGAGAGGGACTCTTCATCAGGAACTGCAGTGATAGACCATGGGAACAGACTGAAAAAGGAAAGGTTAGATATTAGAAAGAAATTCTTTACTGTAAATGCAATGAGACATTGGAAGAGGGTGCCCTGGAAAGTTGTGGATGCCTCAATAACAGACATGTAAAAGGCCAGGTTGGATAAGGACTTGAGCAACCTGACAGAGTAATGTCCCTAACCCTAGGTAGTAAAGGCAGCCTTGGGGCTACGACTGGTTTGAAAGAGAAAGCTATGGAGGAAGGCATGTTGTGGCAGTTTTGTGTTCCCCCTGGGATGCCTTTTGCAGCTGCAGTGTGCCTGGAGCTCTGGGCTTTGTGGTTTTGAAAACCCCAACCCTAGGCGCAACCCTAACCTTAACCCTAGTCAGTTTTGGAAGCCTTGGGCTGTGGCTGGTTCGGAGGAGAAAGCTGTGGAGAAAGGCATGTTGTAGCAGTTTTGTGTTCCCCTTGGGATGCCTTTTGCAGCTGCAGTGTGGCTGGAGCTCTGGGCTTTGTGGTTTTGAAAATCCTAGCCCTAGGCGTAACCCTAACCCTAACCCTAGGCAGTACAGGCAGCCATAGCATAGGATTGGTTGTGAGGAGAAAGCTGTGGAAGAAGGCATGTTGGGGCAGTTTTGTGTTCCCCCTGGAATGCCTTTTGCAGCTGCAGTGTGGTTGGAACTCTGGACTTTGTGGTTTTGAAAACCCCAACCCTAGGCGCAACCCTAACCCTAACCCTAGTCATTTTAGGCAGTCTTGGGCTACGTCTGGTTTGAAGGAGAAAGCTGTGGAGGAAGGCATATGTTGGCAGTTTTGTGTTCCCCTTGGGATGCCTTTTGCAGCTGCAGCATGCCTGGAGCTCTGGGCTTTGTGGTTTTGAAAACCCCAACCCTAGGCGCAACCCCAACCCTAACCCTAGTCAGAGCATTGCATTGTGCCCTCATCGATATTTTTCACAAAATCTTTGTTTCTAGATAGATTTTAAAATGGTATTTGTAGTAAAATTTCCCTTTTTTCTCCCTTTCAATTTGGTAGCTTCTCTTGCCTAAGTCTTTTTCTCTGAATCCCTTCTTTGTAAAGATATCCTGTCGTTTCTATTGCATTTTTGTTTTTTAAAGGAATATATATGCTAAATTTTTTCAGTACTGTAGATAAAAATATGCTCATCCTGAAACTATGCTATTGTTAGGTAGACTTTGTGTTTGAATTGCTTGTAATATCTCTATGGGTTTTTTCATAATAATTTTCATTTTCTTTTTGTGCAATTTTTAAAAGCCCCCTCTGAGACAAGATAATGCTGATTCTGTGTAAACACATATTATTGTCCCTTAAATGAATAGAATTTTCAAGTTTTTGGGCTTACAAAACCGTCTTCCCTGAATGTGTGTGTTCCTTTATATTTTCACTGAGCCTCCTGACAGTGGGTTTGATTCCTGTGGAAGTCTTTTGTGATTGTTTTGTGATTATTTTTAGGAATCCAGCACAGCCTGAGAACTTAGGGTGGACGATGCAGGCATGCCAATATTTGATTTCAGTGCCTTGTAGGGCAGGAAGAATGTTGCCATTTCTTCCGTGACAGGAATTACTATTTACTTTTTTAAATACCTCAAAAGTACAAGCTGAGTAAAGTATCACAAACTCTATTAACCTGCATATGCTTCCTTCTGAAGGGCAGGTTATATAGTGACCATTTTGTCCATACAGTTTTCAATGCTTGGTGTTGAACAGAGAGACAGATCTTTGATGTGGAAGTTTAGCTTACATTTCTTCCTTATATTACTGTGCTAGACCATATGGTTAGAGGAAAACAAGTGAATTTTCTCTTATTTTCAGGGGCTGGGGTTTTCCACTGAGCAACTAGTGATATTGATTAAGAAAAGTGGGGGCAGGGCAAAGTTGAGAACATATTGAAGCTGGGTTTCTGTCTGTCCTCTAGAGACTGAAGTTAGTGGGGTAGCATGTGAAATCTCCTTGGTGAACAACACTCACTGAGTGTCTGCCAGCTGTTCTCCTCCCATCATTAGGAAGCTCATTGTGCCTAAATGAAGGAAAGTCTAATTTTTTTTTTTTGGGAGAGGGGTGGGGAGAGATATATAAATGCACATACTTCATAAGAGGAAAAACATAAGATTTCTCTAAGTCTTGCTGACAGTGCTTTAGTCTCAGTCTGAGGGTAAGCTCCAAGATAGGTGGGTAAAACATTCTTTGATCATGTATTAAAGTGTGGAAGGTAACACAGCTAAACTGTGTTACCTGTTAAACAGGAGAAAACATGGGACGGGTATGCTTGATAAACTTGGGATGAAAGAGCCTTTTGCATTTGGGTTTCTTATCCTTCTCACTTAAAAGGAAATAAAAATGTGAATAGGAATATAATTTTTCTGCCTTCGATTCCTAGGACAGTCCCACTCCTCTAATGTAATTTGCAAATGAGAACAGATTTAAGTAAAACTAGTTGACAATCTCTAAAAAGAATCAGAGAAAGAAAATGCGATTCAGCTCTTCTGCCTGAGAAAAAAACATTTCTAGATCAAATTACATTAGAACAGTGGATAGCTGCTATTTTCGTTCATTGTAGAAATACCTTTATTTGATTTCAAAAAATACTGCCATGGAGAACTGAGCATATTACTTGCTAAGTAACTAATTTGGAGGATAGATGAAAAAAAAATAACTTGGATGTACCCAAAATTTTATTTTTTAGAGTTTTCCTCAGTTAGTGAACCACAAGTAATTGGACTCAATATATTTATAAAAACAAAATGTCATCCTAGAACATGGATCCAACCCGAGGCAGTTGTCTGCTTTATCTGCTTGCAAACATGATGCCGTGTTTTTAGCAGCTCTACCACAGATACCTTGCAGAGGTATTATGGCCCATGTACTGTTCTCAGCCTTCAACCATCAAAATTCAGAAAGGCAACAGGGTTCTAAAAATTATTCATATCTGAGTTTTACCCTTCTTAAATCTCTTTGCCTTGACATTTCTTTTTTCTTCATACTAATTTTCTCTTGTAAATGACTGCTTTTGCTCCTACATCCATTGAGGTCTAGCTGGCCTGGGGCTGCTAATTTGTGCCTTTCTCTTTCAACAAGTTCTTCAGGGACCTCACTGGTTCTGTCTGTAGGGAAAAGGGCATTTTTCACTGCCACTATAATATGCCAAACCTGCTGTAGTTGAGCTTCTGGAAGAGTTCCATTGACATAATCAGTTTTGTAAACCTGCCTATAATACATCTAAAGTGACAGGCATGTAAATACAGATATGAGTGCCAAAATCTGGTAATGCAAAAACCATAAGGAGGCTTTGAGAGTATAATGTTTCTGTTACTAGTTAGCTACTTTTTGTGGAACAAACCTGCAATTGAAGAACACAGCTGAAGAACTTAATGGCAGTCTTCTACCTTATCTTTTCCGTTCCAGCTCCAGCTGTTTGTTCCCTGGATGCTAATACAGCAGATTCCCTTTATAATTTCTGTGGCTCACAGTCCTTTGTCTGATGTCTACTAAATCTTCCAGCCCTGAGCCCAGAGGCTTCTCATTCATTTTTTTTTTTTCCCTAGAGATTGAATGAGTAATTCCTTGGCTGATGCCTAGTTTGTAGCTACCTGGAAATCTCCTGTTTTGGGAGTAGTTGCTTTTTTTACATATTCACATATCTTATTTCATATGTAATGTAGACAAGGACACTGTCTTGGCTTTTACCAAGAGCCCTGCAGGCCAAGTTCTGGCCTAATGGAAGATGCATGAATGTGCCCTGCCTGTGAACATTTGTGTACACCATCATGACAGGTTTCACTTGTTAGGACAGTTACTCTTTCTCTCTGTTCCATCTGAGGCTCCTCTCCCTTCATCATCTCTGTTGGTATTGATCTGCACCAAAATTGTCAGGACAGTGGTAGCTGTGATCCAAAGCACATGATTCTCTTAGTTCAAAGGAAAAGATGTCTGGGAAAATGCTGTATTTTGATTTTCTTGTTTACAAAGAAGGTACATAAAGGGCAAACATACAGGGGTTTTTTTTGTACTGGTATGACTGGATAAATCCCAGCCTGAGTCAAAGTTGTCTCTCACCTTCCTCCTGAAGCTTTCTCTCTTTAGTTCTGTGACTACCTACTACTATAAACATGTCCACCAATATAGGTGTTGCTGTTACATTTCAGTCCTCCTGGCAATCTATGCAAGAAGTAATTCAGATTCCAAAGATTATCCTTTCTAGCCCCTCATCTTGGATGGAACATCTAAGTGAGGCAAATGCAGTGGCATGCAGGATTAGGCTTGGAGTTTGCAAGGAGCCTCAAGTACAACAGAAAATTATCTGAAACTTTTTAAGAACTATTTTGAAACCTTAAAGATGAGAATCTTCACGTTACTCCTACTTGCTCAATGGTAGCTGGGTTAGAGAACACAATTTGGCTTGCTGGGCATGGTTACCTTTCAGAAAGCAGGAGACACTGCACTTTCCTGATCACAATGCTGAGAGCTGCTTGTGAGGATGTCAGTACCCATACATGAAGAAAGCATCTGTGAACTCTGTGCATCTGTGTCTCTGTGTATATCTTGTGTGTGTGTGTCTCCATTTCCAGCACAGGAGAGAATCCAACAATATTTCACCCAAATGAGAAATGTTATTCTGCAGATTAAAGCCACGCAGTGCCTGGTTTTGTCTTTATTTATGCCTTTCTATTTCCTTCTCTGCTGACATGGGTGCACATGCCGGGAAGCACTGAAGGACATAATTGGCGTTGTGAAAAATTATTGGGAAGCCAGGACGTTCCCTTGCAGTGATCCCCCCCTTCTCTTTCCCATCTGTCACCATCTAATGTGACAAAGTTTTTATCGGGCATTGAGGCAGAGGAGATTAAAAGTAAATACTGCAATCAGGAAGCAGCTGGGGGGAAAATGTAACACATTTCACACTAAGCTGAACAGCTCATCAACTTAGCCTTGTATATCTACGACGGATGGGAGAGAGAGAGGGAGGGCTGCAGAGGGATGGTGTGGTTCAACATGCTTCTCCACACTGGGAGTCTGAAGAGGATCCTGTACAAACAGGACTTGTGCTTTCTGCCACTTGCTTGCTTTGGGAAGGAAAAAGCCTCAGGAGCCCTGTAGCTCTCCATTTGCTTTTGCAACAAGCTCCTGTAAAACACTGTTTTCTCAGTCCTCAATTCATGTTTTTTGGACTCCCTTCCTGCTTTAGTGATGATCCAGGTGCTATTGTGTCCTGTTCAGATAGGAGGGCTTTACCAGACATCTATCTCTGGCTGTTGGGGGCATCCAGATTCCATGTCATCTCTGGGGAGCTACAGGATGAAAAGTTTGGGGCTAAATGGGAGATACAATAATGTTTCAGGTATATGAAACTGGACACTGAGATATTTAGTATGCACTGTGCTGGGCACTGTTCTATTCTATCCAAATGGATCTGCCTGCAAAGGCCAAGAAACTGAAAACTTTGTATCATATTGCTTTATTCTTATTTGTGTACATAAAAATTAAGGTTTTTGAGCACTAGCAGTCATATTTTCTTCTTACGAAGCTTTTGGAAGTATTTGTTTTCATTCCCAAAAATGTTGTCTACTTCATTTTTTGCTGTGATATCACATGAGCTTGGTGCTGTTGAACCTAAATAGACTGGGACATGTGGAGGACTATGAGAACCTTCTTATCCCTAGGATAAACAAAGCTTTGGAAAGTGTTTCAGACTTCCCTAGTATCCCTGCCCCTGTGAATGTGTCACCTGTTATGGAAGGTCAGGATCCTCTTACTTCAGGAGGATCTCAGTCTCCAGCATTTGTTTGGTCCTTGGCTTTATAGCTAAGTGCCAGTAAAATCTAATCTCTGTAATTTTTGCTGTCATTTCTTGTAAGGCATTTTTTCTTCAATTTTGCTGGGAAATCCCTGTTTCTTTAATTAATTTTATGTGATATCCTTAATTTACAATTACTTTGTCATTTTCATGTCACTTGCTCTTCAGCATTGATGAGATGTGCTGTCATTGTTAACAAGTTTTCTAAGGATAAAAAACCCCCTAAAATCTTTACAGCTACTTTCTGAAAAGTTAGATTGAGCAGTGTCTCCTAACATGGAAGTCCTTTTGCTGTGCTTGGTAATCTTTCAGGATTGCTAAAACTATAGACAGCCTTGGCTCTGAGGTAAGTTATTGTAGTTTTTGTAGTTTGTCCATTTGTGGTTTTTTAGTGGTGGTCTTCAGTTTCTAAACACTTCTGGTGCAGCTGTGGTGGGGAACCTCCTGTTTTGGCCTTATTTACCTTTTGGTGCCCTGCTCTGCTGGTGTCACTCTGGGGCCATCCAGCTAGAAAAACTTGACCAGGTTGTAGAACGTATGTCAGCAATAGGTATTTTGTCCATATAATAACACTTTCATTATTGGCTAAGGAACCCTTTTATCTCTGTAGTGTGAAGGTAATGAGGTAAGGATGTCAAACTGAGAAGCTTGACATGATCTAACAACATGCACTTGCACCCCAGAAAGCCAGACATAACCTGGGCTGCATCAAAAGCAGTGTACCCAGTACTCTTCTACTCTGCTGTCCTGGGGCCACACCAGGAGTCCTGCATCCAGCTCTGGGGCTCTCTGCACAAGAAAGATGCAGACTGGTTAGAGAGGGCCCAGAGTAGTGCCACAAAGAGGTTGAAAAGGAAGGAGCACCTCTCCTATGAAGATGGGCTGAGAGAGTTGGGGTTGTTCAGTCTGGAGAAGAGAAAGCTTTGGGGAGACCTTAGAGCAGCCTTCCAGTGCCTAAAGGCAGCTACAAGAAAGCTCGAGAGGGTCTTTTTACAAGGGGATGTACTAACAGAACAAGGAAGAAGGGCTTTAAAGTGAAAGGGGACAGGTTTAGATTAAATATGATAAAGAAAATTTCTGCTGCGAGGGTGGTGATACACTGAAACAGGTTGTCCAGAGAAATTGTGGATGCCCCATCCCTGGAAGCCTTCATAGTCAGGTTGGATGGGGCTCTGAGCAAGCTGGTCTAGCGGAAGGTGTCCCTGCCCAAGGCAGGGTGTTGAAACTAGATGGTCTTTAATATCCCTTCCAATCCAAACCATTCCATGATTCTATGATTTACCGTAAGGCAAAGGGCCATTATTATTCTTCCTTCAGTATCCCTGCATTATAAAAAGTAGGTAACTTACTGAGATTTTTTTTTTCTGTAGCTCATATAAAACCAATAACTGCTTGCTAGTGTTTGGCAGCTCAATTCTCATATTCCTGTCTGTAACAAGCCCTCATTATGGACTACTCATATGCTCTTCTTTTGATGCAAATACATGCTTTATCTTAGGTCAGTGGGCCTTGATCTGGTCTTCTATGTCATTGTTTCTCCAAACATCTGAAGGGCACTGTCATCTTACAGACCACAACTGGAAGCTTTACTCTTATAGTCTCCTTTAATACTGGCATCAAAGCCAGAAGGAGAAAAAGGAGCCACTGTCATGCAGAACATACAGATACAGAGGAAGTAAAGTGAGGGGGGAAGAGCTTGAGGAAAAGTGCTGGATGGGCAGAGGAATGTGTCTGGGAAAGATAAGACTGGACCCTGAAACCCTCTAAGGATGGAAGGCTTCTGTACCTACACCCTCCATAAAACCTCATTTGATGTCCAGAAGATTTTACATCTTTTGGTACAGGGTAAGGTGCTGAACAAACTCCTGGGGCTGACCAAAACTGAGATGGGACATGCATAACCTGGGGACTGACAGCAGCTACATTGGCCTTTACCTATCAAGAAACTGCTGAATAAATCCCCCCATCTTTTCCACCTGCCCCAGGAATGCATGTACATGGGACCTTTCTGGCTGATGCTGTCAATTCTCTGGAAGTATTTTTTGCCCTGTCTTAACCTGTGCCATATTTCTTTTTAGCTCTGGCACTAATAAAGGATATGGTAAACAGTCCATAATGTAATAAAGGAGGGAAAGTTTTTTTTTCTTTTTATTTTTGACTGTACTTATTCTTGCAGTATGTCAGCTAATTCTGATAGGCCAAGAAAGAAAAGACAATGGTCAACACCTGGAAGTTTTATGTAATTCTAGCACTAGATTATTACCTTTTACATTCAAATATCTGTGAGCTGTTTCTTTTTGGGTTTCAAGAGAATGAATTTTGGTTAAAATCCCTGAGGAGGTGGGTTCTCTCACCCACATTGGATAATTTGGCATGACTTGGGCTTTGGTCAGATTAGAACCAGCATTTGTACTGCAGCCATTTCAGAAGTGATATGGTGGAGAAAAGAAAATGTAGGTACTCAGCTTACACCATGGCAAGAGCCATGTCTGGTAAGAGCCACTGTTGGCCTCACACTTTCACAGGCACCATATTTATTAGACAATCTCTGGTGTTTTGTTTTAATGCACCTCACTTAATTCTCTGACAAAGTCATGGAGGTAGAGATGGTGTTGCTCCTTTAAAGCTTTTAGACTGGGTGGAGAAATATTTAAGTTGATTACCTGTCATCTCAGTCATGAGTTCCCTGCTTCACTCTGTATCCTTTAGGTTTGGAAATGTAAAGGCTAGATCCCAGATCTGAGATTCCCTTTTGGTGGGGAACAACAGCAGCTGATCAACCCAGGCACATACCTGGTGCATTTCCTTTCCCACTCCAAGTTAAACAGAGGAGAACGGAACTGGATGATTTGCCTCAAAACTTTAGTGCAGGGCATCATATTGTGCTCAATATTTGCTCAAAATTCTTGCCAGGAAGTTTGTCTGTTTAATTTTTTTTTGCAACCCTTCAGAAGCACAAGCAACATATATTGATGGCTACTGATGTTTCATTGCTAGTAGTTTTCTGTTTAATAGTATTTTTTAAAAATGGAAGGAACTATTGGGTTTTGCAGCTATTGTCTGAGGGTGCAGTCATGTGAGCTGGCAGACTCAGCTCTGGGTCATGTCCTCTCCAAGAAATGCTTTACTGCAAGAAGCCTTATTAGAAGTAGTGCAGAAAGTAGTACTTTTCTAGGGTTAGGTGGATGCTCTCCTGCTAAAGATTCTGCCTCTTAGATAAGACATAGAACTAAGTTCTGAACTCTTTCATATTTTTATAAGTATTCCCTGACTCTCTTCTGGGTGTATTGCTTGTGCTTTGTTTGGGCAATACCAAGTACTGTGATGAAGTGCAAGTAACTCAATGGGATTTATACGAGCTTATGAAGCGGAGAATAAACCCCATAGTTTGCACAGTAAATCAATTTGTAAAGTGCTTTGGGATCTTTCTGGATGAAAGGCCCTATATAAATGTAAGCCATGACCATTCATCATTATTGAATATGAAATAGAGATATACACTCTATCAAGCTAGAAGCAATAGGCTTGGGCTCATGATTGCCCACAGGACCTAATCAGTCATCAGATCACGACATAATGCAGCTAGAATAAAAAAGAAAACCCACAGCAAATCATTTCAAGCAATGCAATTAATGGGCATCCAGTATAAATAGTGATCTCAGTCAGGAAGACTGGGCTTTTCCTGAGCAGTAGAGTTGATGGCAGAGTGTTAGCAAGGGAAGGAAAGATTCCTTGCCAGCAGTACACCATATAAACCTACAGCTAGATAAGAAAACGTGTATCTATGCTTTTCAGAATTGGCTTTCCATTTGGGAAATGAAACAGAAAATGGTTTTGTAAAGAAAGTGTTAGCTTTTGTTCTACAATGCACCACAGAGATGTTCATTTTTTGCATCAAGTTGTAGTCTGGGCACCTAGTGTTGTCACCTAAACTTGGTTGTCAGATGTAGCATCAGTGGCTCTGGCAATTCAACATGCACATCCAAGGCAGAGTATATAATCTGTTTCTACTGCTTATCCTTGAAGATACTAATTGCTGTCATGTGCACTGTTTTGTGACAATTGAATCAAAATGTAGGCTGCTCCAGTCATCTGCTTCAAGAGCCAAGCAAACTGAAGGCTTTCTTCACTTGTGCTGGAGTTCTTTCTGTCTGTATATTTGCCTTCTGAGGCAAGGTAGTACTTTGTATGAACTTCCTCTCCTCCTCCTTTTGGCTGTGGTGATGTGTCTGTCTCAGACTGCTGAGATGCCATGGATATAATGTTGTACTCTCATTTGCTGTTTGTTTGTTTGTTTGTTACCTAAGAGAGATTGAGCTTTTATAAAAGAGAAGGGAAGGAGGTGAAAACTGAAATAAGCAATATGAAGGATCCTATTTCATAAAATCCATTTTACCACTGATCAGCTTATAAAGAATGGGAAATTCCCATCAGCTCTTCTGCTGCCATGATCACCAAGCTGCAGCCTCAGATTGTATATAGTCTATAGTGCCCTATATTGTCACCTGCAGCTATCTTCATCTCTTGTATAGGATTGCAGCTGACATGTTCTGAAATCACTAGATGGAGCAGATACAGTGTCTTAGACTACCCTTCTGTACCAAGAAGCTGCTAACACAATTCAATATCCCATCAGAACTATGACTGTAGGGAAGACAGGTGGAAAAGGCCTGCTTGTCCTCACTGCTCCATATTGTGGTGTCCTCTCTGGAGAGCTAGACTATTTTCTATTGCTTTCTTGACAAGGTAGGCCATCTTTCTTCTCCCTATCTCTCTGTTCATTTAAAATCAGAGTGAGAAGATGAAGGGAATGCTCAAGTCCTGACCTTTCCTCCATCCCTCACTCCCCAGCCTTAGCTTTGAACTAGATACTGTGAACCAGAGACCTTTCTTTTGCCCACAGGCTAGAGATTGTGGTTCAAAGATGTGTCCCTTTTACTTCCTTTGACTCTACTCAAATATACAAATATTTGGACCTTGTTTCCTCTCTCCAGTGAGGCACAGGTGATCAGGCTGTCCTGCTACATCTGGTCCATGTGGCCTCAGAGAAGGCAAAAGTTGTGGTGCCTGATACAACCATTTAAGGGTCAGACACTGCACTAGGAAAAAAGTAAAGTGGGAGGTGGGGGAATATAATTTGTAAATTATTCCTAAATATGCCCTAAATTTTCAGTTGCAAAGAAATTCAGCTGCCCTTGTATCTGTTTTCTGTTCTGCACATGAGGTGTATTTTCTGACCTTGAATTACAAATCACATGTTGATTTTGTGGTGTTGCTAAGGCATATCAAAATGTGTGTAATTTTTGCAAGAAGTGTGAGTCAGAATCCATGTGGTTAGAGAGCAGCTCTGCAGTAAGGGACCTGGGGGGTCAGGTACACAAGTTGAGGCGGTGAAAGCTGAGCACATACTAGCTTGCATTAATTTTATCCAGCAACTCAAGGAGTGATTATTCCCCTCTATTTGGCAATTACAGGACTATACCTGTAGTCCTGCTTCATTTTTGGGTTTCTTAGTATAGGTAAGATGACAAAGCAGAGCAAGCCCAACAATGACAAATGTGGTTAGAGTACTGGAGTACATGATATAAAATAAGAGACTGGAAGACCTGAGTTTATTCAGCTAGGAAGAAAAAGCTAAAAGAAGTCTAATTTAGTCTTCAACTGCCTAATGGATAGTTAAAGGCAGAGAGTCCCAGAGAAAGAATGAGAGGCAATGAATACAGCCTGCAACAGGTGAGTTATGATAGCTCTAAGGAAAAAGTTCTTCATAATGGGAGTGGTTACAGAGAGGCTGTCTTCTTCAGGAGAGACTCACAGTTCGCCCTAACCAGTCTGACCTAAGTCTGAAGCTGGGCCTGCTTTGAGCATGGGTTTGGATCAGAAGACCTCTAGGGTTTCTTTCCACTCCTAATTCTGTGATTCTAAGTGTGATTTATATGACAACTACACTAAATTATGCAATGAGCTAAGTAGGAACATGGCAGAGCAGACTAAAACTAGTTCTTTGCTTTAGCCAGAGAAGTGGATAAAGAGCTGAATTCTGTACATGAGTTTTGGTTTTTTCAGCCTTTGCTTGAACTGAATCAGAAGAATATACTGAAGAAAAGGCTCCCTGAAGTCAATACCTGCTTTATTTGGTATTATACAATGGGTTTTCCTTGATGGATGGTTGCATGTGTATGAGCTGCCCTCATACACCTAGCTAATGATGAGTTTCAGTGGCATTAATTAGAACCAGAGGGGACAAGTGTGCCCTTGTGAGTTTATTTGTGCTTGATAACTACCTTAGAGAACTGAGAAGCATAAATGAGGGGTCATAATCAGAGATTGAAATCCCTGCTCTGTAAAATGCCCTACTGAACAGAGAATGCCATGAAAGTTAGGCTTGCAGTCAGACGTTGTTTAATGTTCTCTTGATTGTTTTCGTGCTGCTTTATTCTGTCAGAGGGAGTATCAGAGTACCATAATCTTTCTTCAGTTCTGCTGACTGAGAGAGCTTTTGAAAACAGAAATCCTGAAGGAGTTCCTGTAGTTAGTGCTAAGTTTCAGGTAGTATGAGAAATGCATTTGTACTTTCTTTGTGAATCTGTTTCCAAATGTTTGCTTACTTTTACTCATGTTTTGCTTACCATTTTTAAAATAGTCTAGGTTGGACTTGGTCTTCTGCAAGCTGTGGCCACCAGTATATCATGTGTCTTGGCATATTCAAAGCAGGCATAGGGAAAAGTTTCCTAGGGAGCCTGTGCTGCAGTGAAAAACATTACCCATAGATATGATGGAAGTTCAGTCCTTGGAAGTTTCCAAGATTAAGCTAGACAAAGGCACAGCTGACAAGTTCCAGTGATGGTAGACATCCCACTTCACGACTGGACTAGATGTCCCCCAAAGCTTCCCTCCAAATGATTTGATGAGGTCACTGCATCATGATAGTTCCTTCTCTCTCAAGACTCCTGTTCTCACAGGAAGAGCAGATATGTTCACAGGGTAGCCAGTTTTCTTACATCAAACACTGCTGCAAGGACAGCCTGAGCTGAGTCAGGTGGACTGTGCTGCACCTTGGGGCTGGCCTGGGTTTGCTGGATAACGTGTGGTGTGGAGGTGTTTTAGGTGCTGTATTTGCTTTTTTCTGGGAAACTGCTGGCTTGCTACATCTCCACAACAGCTTGCCTCCATGTTCTCACTCTGTGTGGCAGTCATGGAGCCAGCAGCAGCCTTGGGAATTGCAAGAGAAATCAGTGTATGTTTCTCATAACTTTGCACAGCTCAACGCTTTCTTCCACTTCACTCTGGAGTTTTTGGCCTCAAGCTTAGAACCACCCTGCAAAGATCAAACTGTAGTGGGGGGGAATAACCCATTCTCTCCTGGAGATCAAGAAAAATTTGAAGGACCCATGGTTCATCCAGCCTAACAGACAATTGATAACACTTGCAGCACTCTCTAGCCCTGCTGCAAGATATAATATTTAATGGGAAGACTAAGGCCTGTTGGAGACAACTAATTAAACTGATAGATGACCTCTACGTCTGCTAGCGAAATCAGTGTTGGTTCCACTACAACATTCTTGACTGAGTGTGAGAGCAGCTCCTGGTGTTTTGGCTGGTCAAGGTAGAGAACTGGTTTAAAATGCGGTTTTGGTTGAACTGGTAAACCCTGTTCATGTATACAAGTGTTTGTGTATTATTTTCAAGACTTCACTGCTAGGTTTGTATGGATGAAAATGTTTCACAAGTCATTGCCTGGATTATCAAAAATTAATTGTTAGGAAGAGCAGTGGCGTATTACCAAGTCTGCAAATAGACATGTTCTCCTGCTATTCTTGGGTTTCATAGACAAAACCATGGAGACTGGCTGACCTCACCTTGCTGGACACAACAGTGAATATGAGACCAGTTCATGTATCACAGACCTATTCCATTGTTTTGCTTTTGTACATTTCCATGTTGTTCCACAGCTGCCCCTCATGTAGGATATGGCAACCCTTTCCAGGAGTAAGCATGATGGCTTTGCAGGGCCAAGCACTCACATGCAGTAGCTGTGCACTTGCTGGCTGTGCACTCCCTGCCTACCCAGGTTTCACACTAGGATCTCTGGAGGAACATCCCAGAGTTCTCCGTGTTGCACTAACTTGAAAATATTTTTTAAAAATTAGTTTCTACTACACCATGCAAGAACTTCCCAGACTCTCCTGAGGCTGTGTGCACAAGTGCTCTCTGTGTGCCTGTGCACCGAGTCCAAGTGTGCTTTCCCTTCAGCTCATCCCTGCCTCTTACTGAGCTGTGGGACAGCACACATGCAAGTGCTCTTCTGCTTGTGACTGCATTGCTTATTGCAAGAACATTTAAAGGAAGGTGATGGAAATGTGATTGAATGATTTAACTGAACAGTGCAGTGAGCACTGAAAGTTTGTCAGGCTTGACATCTTCCTCTTTTTAGAAAATGGATAAATTCAAGCATTGGTGAGCCCATGGCAAAAAAACTTGTGCAATGGCAAACACAAACCCAAACTTGTGCAAATATTGACAGGATTATGTTTCCGGAAACACAGACATTGAGACTTAGAGGTAGCAAAACACTCAGCCCTCAAAATTATGCTGTGCATGGAGACTATGAGAATGTCAAATGCTGGCATGAACAAGGGCTTCTTTAGCATGTTATGGCCACAGGATTTGCTTCGGGTTTTTCGGGGTGATCTTGTTGTGCTATGTAACTACATGTGTGCTGGCATGGCAGACTGATGAAGAGATCTCAGTTTGTGCTTAAATACATGACATGCTCACTGAATCAGTAACCATAACTTTAAGAAATCAGTTCAAAATAGTCTGGAATAAATCCCTCCTTGTATGTATACATTCCACCCTCACCCCTCAGCTGGAAACCATCTTGTAACACATTTGAAGAGAAAAAGCATGACTTAGCACTTTGCACGGAATCCAAAAGCTATTTTGGAAACTGTAAAGTTGTTACCTGTTGTTAAGAAGTTATTGATCAGAACTCAGGACCTTTTCCATTTATACCGCAGTTTTCTCAACATTGAAACAGAGATAAGTTTTATGCCCACTTTTTATCCCTTGGGCATGCCCCGATCAATCCTTAAAATGGAGTCACAGGACACGCCACACCCTAGTGGACTGCATGGCCTGTTCCAGGACTTCCTCTGACCCTGGGCTTTTGGAACTTTCTTCACTGTTATCTTCTTGCCTTTTTTCAGAAGCTCATATGAGTGATAGTAAGGCCTGTTCTTGGTGTGGTTTGAGCTTTCAGCCTCATTACCTGTAGAAGAGGTAGATATACCTGATCTGTTAACTTCTGCTCTGTCCCTGTGGGATCAAATCTATTGCAGGTATGTCCAATTGAAAATTGTAATTACAGTTATACATAGGAGAGTCAAATAGATTGCAGTATAGGTCAACATGGATATCTCAGAACATCCTATGTTAACCCAATTTCCAGGGACCCTTTGCAGTTGTGTAAGTTTTTTAAAATTTGTGTTTCCATTATCAAATTCATCTGACTTTTAAAATAACTGAATTTTCCTGTAATGTTGTCACAAGAGGGCAGAATCGGGGTTTGTAGATGCAGTAACATTTAGCACAACCGAACAAATTGCTGTGTATCAGCTGAGCTGTGGTAACAGCTGTGTGCACAACTAGCCTGCAGCAGACATGGAGTAATTCCACTTAACGCTGTCTTCTCCTAGGTTAAGTCAAATGACCTTGCATTTATCACATGCCAGAAGCATGCACATGCTCAATTATGAAGCTAGGATTATATGCCACAGCTTCTTAAGGCTCACTAACTTAATCATCTATTTGAGCCCTAAAGGCTGTTTGTGTACCTTGAATGGGTATCTTCCCTGTTCCCCTAAAGCCAGACTGCACAGGCAGTCACAGTAGCAGAGTCTGCCCTTTGGAATGCGCTGAAGAATCTGCAGCTCATTTCCTTACAAAAAGCTGGTTTTGGAAATCTGGGACTGTGTGGGTAGCCCTGTCCCAAACAAGGTTACCTTCACCTGCTTACTGATAGTTTCCCAGCGTGAACTACTTCCATACCCATGGCTGAGTTATTTCTACCATTGCAACAATCTCAAGGGTGACTAAAGTTGTTGACTTCAATCTGTTTGGCAACTGCAATTACCACACAGATCACTTTGAGTTAAATCATTGGCAAATACATAATTAAAAACATTTATAATTATATTATTATATATAATATAATAATATGTATAGATAAAAATTGCTGTGATTTTCTTTCCCATTGTTACTGGACTTTGAAACTGCCTTTCATTTATAAAGAAACCACTCACAATTTTGGAATTAATAAAGCACTCAATGAGAAGTGCCTACTGAACTAGTCTGAATCACTCTGCTTTCTAGGTGAGAACCATGAGGCTGTAGTCCAGAAGGGACCTAAAAACTTGTCCTTTATGATGGCTATATTTACTAGCAGCTGGTACAACTATAGGAGGTGCTGCATGTAATGTTTTCCTGTTGATCTGTTTGAAACTACAAATGAAAGGAAAAACAAATTAAAAAGAGACTAAGTTTAAAAACAGACTTCACAGCTGAGCCATCCAAGCTCCTGAATGAACCATATCATAATCAATCAAATACATTCTTCCCAAATTAGCATCTCTTCTAGTTTGTTAAGCAGAACCTGTAAGACTTATATTTGTGTCTTCTACAGCACTACATACAGCTACATCTCCAATCACCCTTACTCAAGAAGCATCTCTAAGGAGATTACATTGCACTGTGCCACCATGCAATGGAGAGGGCACTCAAATAGAGGTGACTTATTGGTGGGATTTGTAGTCTCTGGGAACAGTGCCACTGGACAGAAGAGGCATGTGTGAAGGATTTTACTCTCCTGCAGTAAAAGCTTGTCTTGAGAGCAAGTTGCTCTCATTCAGGGCAAGTTTAGATGACCTCAGTCTGAATCATGGATATTGTTCCTCCTGGTTTTGCTTTTTCCCAGCTGCTGCTGATCACTTGAGATGGCACTGGCTTGTTATCTGTTCCTCGTTGTGGGTACAGAGGAACCTGTGCTCTGTGTGAGCATGCATGTGTGTGTCTGGCTGCCTGTCATTACAGCACTAATGGAAATACTGCACGGATCACAACTCTCAATTAGCTCCTTGGGAGATTGCTGTGACAGCCAGTTACTGAACAGCAAGGCCTGAAGGAATGAATTAATTTGTAGTACACGGCAGTTAGAGTCAGAGTGTTAGCAGTGGAATAAGACAGCAACAGACCCTGATTAGACTTTGGCTGCATGGTGCAAGAAACGGTTACCTGGGGGACTGCTACCTGTTACCTTTCTTTTTTTCTTTATCACTTCTCCTTGAGTTAGAAAAGATCTTGGACCATGAATGAATGAGTCTAGAGCTCTTAGTTCAGTTCTTGGAATCACTGTCTGACTGCCTGAGGCTGTTTGGCAGCAGGCAATGGGCTTTCATTCAACACAGACAAGGGCATGCTGCTCTCCTCCTGGCCTAGACCCAGGCCACAGCCACTAAGTGAGTGGTATTCAGGGGAAGTAATCCGATCTTTCTGTCCTCTTCAAACAACACCTTTCTTCCTTATTAGTTCAGATAATTGCGTATCACAGAGGGTGTCCTAAGCCTGCTGCACCAGAGATGCTGGTGTCCTGCCTTTGCAGTAATACATTTATTCTCAGACTTAGAGGAGCAAAATGTGCCTGATAAAGTAGTCTTGGGGATCTTTCCAGTGTGCAGTTTCCAGGGCTTCTGCCCACAAACAGCCACATGTTCCCTGTACCTTGCTACCACACTGTTCAAAGATTTGCAGTCTCTTATTCTGTCATTCAGAAAGATAAGTATTAGCTTTTATCAATTGTGCAATCACTTTTTCTTAAAACTTGATTTTAGCATCTTTTATAGAGATGGCTTATTTCTGTGCAGAGAGGATTTGTCACAGTGGGACACCATCCTTACTTTACCCTTGATCAACCACCCATTGAAAAGCCATGTGAAGCCAATGTAGTTTTGCACGTGGTACTTGTTTTAGCTGGGTCAGATCCGACCCTCTGAACTCTGTGACATGCAGTGCTGGGAAGGAGTAAGGTGAAAATTAAGGAATGTTCACAGAGCAGTCCTTGTGGAAGGTAAGAAACATTAAAAGAAAGTTTCTTATGAAACTGTGTTACTCTGATAGGCTAAGTTCTTCATGTTCTAGAAAGAAAGATTTCTGAGTGGAAAGGGAAAGAGAAGTAGTTAACTGACAATGCAACCCCTAAAGGCAGTTGTCCTCTGCTTATCTGGAAAAGGATGTGGAAGCAGCACCAGCCAAGTCTTTTTATACCATCCTGGTTTTTAGGCACAAGAGGAATTTTTTGTTTGACCAACTTCCCAAGAATCAGTCTGTGGTCCCTGCACAGTCAACCGACAAATGGAGCAGTTAACATGACCTTTGTTAATAGAAGGCAGGAAATCAAGCCCAAGCTCCTCTCAGCACTGGTGTCCTTGTAGCTTGCAAGTCAGCAAAGTGGTTGCAAACAGGTTGGCAGCTCTGGCAGTGCTCCTCCCATGGGCAGTGTCACATTGATGTGCTTTTATTTTCCTTCATTTTGAGTACAAACAAAAGTCCAAACAGTTGATCTTTTTCTCTGCAGCCTGTGGCACTTCTTTGATCTTTGTGTCTGCTGTTAGTATGAAGCATGTCCCTTGCTGCACATTCTGGCCAGTAAGTGGTGCTCCCCCCTTCCTTCCTGCGGCTCCATTCTTCCTGCAGAGCTGAGAGTGCTGTCATGCACTGCTGGTGCTTTCAGGTGTGTCTCAGCCAGACGATACGTCATGCTTTGATTAGTGTATGGATATAATAATGGTATTTCTTAATGGGACTCCTAATGGTGTGTTTTTAATGACACTTCTTGGCATTATCCCGTTGTCTGTACATACTGCTACAGAGGCCCTTGGATAGGTTCCTCTGATGCAGAGCCCCAGATGAGATGTGGCCAGCTGGGTCTATGTGTGCTGTGTTGAATGCAAAGAGAACATTTATGTGGCTGGCATGGCTATAAAGAGACTAGAAATACTGGGAAAGTGAGACCTTGTGATTTGGTAATTTTTGGATTCACACATCCCAGTACTATATTCTTGCCAGTTGAAGAAACATGTTTCTTTGCAAGGCTATGTGATTTGGCTAGTATATGGGATATGCCTTCTCCACTGGCTCTTTAAGACAGGATCTTTTCAGTGACATTACTCCACAATGAATTTGGATGAACTTGGTTGTGATTTTTCGACACTTGATTACTGTTATCCTGGGGTTTTGTGCCTGGATATAAAATTCTAACATGCTGAGCTGGTACCTGTATTGAGTTTGTTTTTCTATGTAAAAAACATGACACCAGGACCAAGGCAGAAGTAGTTCATCCTTAAGTGGTGGTACAGTTTTTGAAAGTAGCAAATAGCTACCCAAATAGTTATGTGGCAGAGACAGGGAGTAAGACATAGCTGAAGAACAGGGAGGAAGAAATGGACTAAAAGAGAGAAGCAAAGAAGATAGGAGTACAGAAAGAGAGGAAAATTGATAAATAAAAAAAAGAGAAGTGACTAAAGCAAGAGGAGAGGGAGATTCTCTCCTGATTAGAATTCATGAACTCCATTCTTACATTAAGTCTATATATGACACCTGGCCTTTAATGTGAAGCTGCCTACGAGCATTAAAAATTAAAAGCAGAAGGTAGGATCCATCCATCTCGGGCAGTGCTGCTCCCCTCCTATCTGAGCTCTGCACAAAGCTATTACACATTGATAAATTATTTTGGGTAATAGCTGAGATATTACATTGTTTCTGAGTGAAGGTAAAATCTCTCCATGACATGGGCATTTATCAGGAGCGCATTTCATCCTATTTATTATGGCCGAGACGAGATCGCAGGCTGCGGGCAGAGCTGGCACGTCGTGCTGATCACCTCCCCCATCGCCTCCCTTCCCTCTGTCACTTAGATGATGGGATATTGATGGAGCTCATGACAAGTTAATTATTAACTAAAGATATGCAGTTCACCTTTGCCAGGGGAGGGGGCATAGAAGAGAGCAACAATAGTTCTTAAAAAAATAAACATATCCATTGTATCTTAGAATTCTTTTCTCCGCCTTCCTCTCCCTTCTACCTGTGGTATTTTACAGCCTCCCAAATAAATCAGATATGAATACCAGTATGGTCTAGAAGGCCAACAGAAATGGAAGAAGCTCTAAGAACCTTTCGTTTTCTTCAAAAAAATGTACACTAAAATTTTATCCACTAACTTGGCACTGGAAATAACTAGGGAGAAATTTTTGTTGTCCACTGAGTAAACAGTGATTTCTCTCACTCTTGAGAGGGCCAGAAAGCAGAGGCATGGAGTTTTGATTCTGTCCAATAAAGGAATACATTCTTTATAAGGAAGAGATGTCTTGACACCATCTGAATATTTCAGCTACTCCCTTCCACTGAGTGCTGGCTGTTCCCCTGGAGGCTGGCTGGGTTGTGCAGGAAGACGATGGCTGCAAAGATAACGCCTGCTTGTGTGCTCATCTGAGCTCCCAGGCTAAACAGGATGAGTTTGCCAGCACAGGAAGGAGAGTTGCTCAGTTGATTGGTTCTGATCTTGCAGTTTGTTGACTAAGTTGGAGCCAAGGCAGTAAAAAGCAGTGAGGTGCCAGAGGTAACTAGTACACCATTTTACACTCAGCTGCTTGTGGTTTGTTCATAAAGTATCTCAATATTATGTTGTTCAGGTAGTTCTAGAAGAAAGGAGCCATGGCTGTAAACCACCATGACAGTGGTCATTTGGAAAATAAATACAAGGCACAATGAAACAGTCTATCAAAGGAATCATTCCCTCCATATGGTCACTTAGCAAGACCTGCCAAGTAAGTTTCACCACTTAAGAGTCCTTCAGGAGAAAATGTTTGTTTTTCAAACCCCAAGCTGCTCTAGATGCCAGCCTAAACTACAGGCATGCCAAATTTCACACAGGTTAGATTTGAGCCATATCGCTCATTTAGGACCCATATAATTCCCTTCCTTAAAGAAGGCATAAGATCATTACTTCTGCATTGGAAAAAAAGAAAAAAGGTTATTTTTCTAGTTGCCCTCTTATGAGCTGTGGTAGGGGCTGCAAGATCACTACCTTTTGTGTCTGCAACAAACTGGTCCTTCCAGAGTAAAATTGTACATACTTTCTTCATCGTGTTCTGCTTGAATTATTCCAAAACTTGTGAAAGCTGCTGGTCTCTGTTGTGTGAAACATGTATGCCTGTGAAGCAGCACTGGTCAGGGTAAGGGAAGGCCAGCAGCATTCTTTGCAATCCAACAGTTCTGTTCCCTTGGATTAGTGCCTTATACAGAAATTTCAGGAGCAGACATTTTGTTTTACTGATTTTTGGCTTCTCCAATGAAATCTGAAGTTTTGGTTCTGGGCTAATCCTGAAAGTTCCTTTAAAAAATTTAATTATTTAAATAAGCGTCATTTCCTGTTCTACAGGTATGAGGACTCTCTCTTTGAAAATGCAGATCTCTAATTATTTGCTTCAAAATGGCAAATTTTAAGTACATTTAAGCAGATCAGTTTTGATTCTCAGGTGTAATTCTTCCTCCATGAGACTGTGCTAGATACACATGAGCTGAAATTGCTGTGTATAAAAGCAAAACTTTCAGAGCCCTAATTTGCTTCATATACTTTGGCTTTTTGAAATCTCTGAAAATCTAGCTGCTTGCTATCGAAGGTATGAGAAGGAGAGATGAGATTCATCTCCCATGTACAGATAAAGTGAGTGCTGTCTGAAACATGGTGGGTAGATTAGCTGTCTGGTTTCCCAGTAAGAATCTGCCCATCACTGTAGTAAGGCTAATCTCCCTGTCCTTGTCTGGTCATAGTGACCAGTTTGCCCTCTACTTAATATAATAAGATATATAATAAAAATATATTAACAACTGAGAACCACCCTCATCTCCCTTCCAAAACCCCTTGGGATCCTCCAAGGTTAGAGGATGTGCAGTATACTCACCTCAAAGTAAAGTCATGGTCATTATCTTCACCTTTTATTGCACACCTTGTCCTTGTCTGTTGCCTCTCTTGCAGCTGCTTTTTACTCTGGGCCTCAGTCTGTAGTCCCTGTCTGTGCAATGTAGCTGTGTTGACATCACTGGTAAAATACTAATGGTGTAATACCTGGTGGTCTCATTTATCTTCCAAAGATACCTTTCTAGTGAGGTTTGTGAGAGCCACATCAGTCTGTGAACATGTAAATACGTGTTCCGGGAGTCTGGGCTCATATGCTGTCTGTAATCCTCCAAGGCAGAGGCTCCAGCACAGTTTCCAAGCAACGTGCCCACCTTCTGGTTTTGGTAATGACAAGGCTTATAGCTTTTCCCTAACTTTTTTTACTTTACTTTTCTCCTAGATATCTCATAACTCAAGCTGTAATTTCTTATTCAAAGAATGTCTCTCACACTAATATAGGTAAGAGCAGGAGCTCAGTGCTCCCATGTTGTTCATTAACACACAGCTCTGTATTGGTATGAATAAGGAGGTGATGGAGAAGGGGCTGTGCTTGAACTTGGAAATCAAGTTGAAAGCCCATACGAAGAAGCCTTGTATTGAGAAATAATGGTATGAATATAATTTTTTTGAGGTCCAAAAGTACCTATCCATAAAATTAGCATTTTCTAGCAAAAAGATGGTGATGCATGGCTGTATTACCTGCTGGCTCTCAAAATATAAGAGAAATTCTGAGTTAAGCTTTACTAACTTAGCTCAGTTTTGAATGTAACTCAGAGCAGTTTAGCTGATTTTTACCTAGGAGACTGTGTTTGGCCTGGCAGTAGGGGAAATGTCACAGGGCGGAGAGCAACAGCAAATCAGAGAGACCAAGACTCATCAGAACAGGGTTCCTTCCCAAGAGCTAGAACTGAATGTGCAGTTTAATCAGTGTTGTGTCCTGATGTATGTGATAGAGTTTTCCCTGAGTGTGAGCTGTTAGGCAGGCAGCCTACTTGTTCCGCCAGGCTTTATGGCTGTGCTGCTCTAGATGGGAGGTCATGTGCTGCTGTGGTGTGCCACATCTGGTATCCTTTGCTAACCTGGTTCCTTCTCTTTTCTTGCAACTGATGCAAAATCAGCTGAGAAGGTGCAAGGACTCCAGGCAGGTGGAAAGTTAAGGAACTGCTGGACTGTAAGGTCACATCTACTGAGACTGTATATGTGGAAGTTGTGCAGGGGCTCAGCTATTGGTCTCCACAACAACACAGGTATAGATCTTTCCTTGGACCTACCTTATGTTTTTCAATTGTGCCAGGCTCCTGGCATTAATAGCAAATGAGGTGAAGATTGCACAAATTGTTTGTGTTTGGAAGTATTACTTTGTCATCTTTTCATGACATTGAATATCCCCTTCTTCCTTTTGTACTCTAGTTTAGACTAATGGAAATAACAACCCAACTCTTGGCTTTTCTTTTTCTGTTCTTTATTCCTCGATATCCTCAGCAATTTGCCCTTCATGTTTCTTACTCTTGAGGGAAACCTGGCTGATCTCTCTTCTTTGGTGTCCTTTATACTGTTTCTTTTGTATTCCCTGAAATGACTGGCAAAACCAATTCATCCTTCAAATAATTTCTTGTGATCCACTTCAGTATTTTGACGCTTTTAGCAAAATAACTGGTTCTAATGTCAGTAAGAAACTTGGTATTTATTAGTATGTATTTGTCCTACAATTTAATATTAAAAACATATTTTAAAATTGTCTTTTTTAAAAGTCATCTGCTCTTGCTTCTGGTGAGTCTGTCGCTGTATGTCACCTTGTTTCTGCCACCTGTTTCAGTCTGGCATGCTGTTCTTCAACTGAGTGTTCACATGGATTTAAGCAGTAAACTGAACAGTGAGGGACTGTTGCTTGAGGGAGGTGCGGTGGCTTTGAGTGGTATGGTACTATAAAATAAATAATTCCTACTAATTATGTGCTCTGGGCCAGACCTGGTGCTGCCTTCCAAAGATGTCAGGCACACAGTGAAATACGATGTACCACTGTGTTCATTCCGTACACCTGCAAGCCTTGGGCACCCCCATGCCCCCAACCTTCTCCCTTCCATAGCATAAATGGAGGATCATGTTCCATATGCTCCCAGGTCAAACCCAGTTTAAGCAGCTTGGAGAAACACATAACAACTTAAAGAGTTAACCCTACAGTAATTGTGAGGGAGAGGTGGAAACAGTGTAGTGGAGGGGTGAAGAGTTTCCATAAGCCCATTGCCTCAGCTCAGAGAACCTGCGAAGGGGCAGTGGTCAGAGAGAAACAGAAGGAGAGAGAGAGATATCAAGTGTAGTAATCAGAATGAAAAATGGAGCTCCGGTTACTTTAAACAAGAGCTAATTTATCACGGGAACGAGTGGATAAGTAGCTGAGTTTCAGGCGTTCAGTAAGTTCCCCGTTCTGCTCCAAAAATTATTCCACCCCTGTCTCCATGCTCCCATAAATCATCCCCTTCTTCACTTCTGCTCCGATTACCAATTACTCCTGCCTACGACACGCTTTCCCCTACCCGACACAATCTGATGGGCCCCTGCCTTTTAATTTTACAAATGCTTTTTCCTTCTTGCTTCTCAGCTCCCTGTCCCTACTCCTCCCCTCCCCAGTTTCCCTCTGTATCTTTGTTTTCACTTTCCCTTCTCATCTACTCTTTTTTTTTTTTTTTTTTTTTTTAATTTGAAGAAAGGGAGGGCAGTAATGTTTTCTGCACCTCCCCCCTGAGGTTGACTGAGCTGAAGGAAAGGAATAGAAATAAATTATTTTACCAAACCTGACCTCTCTTCAGGCTTGTGAGTCTTCTCCCTAAGCACATGATGAATTCTAGATCCAGTACAGCTGAATCAAAGGTGAAAGACTTGTTCTTGAAAGGAAATGTTGCTTTTTGTTGAATCTTTGAAGGAAAACATAGGTTTTTTTCTTTTTCTCCTTTTCTTTATTGTACACAGAACTTTTTGCAGAACAGAGATATTTTGTGAGCTGCACAGCTGCAGGCAGAATAATTTTAATTTATATTGTATTGTACAATTTTTCTGTGTATGCTTCACCACTGCTAATATTTACACTGGAGTACTTCTAGCTAGCCATCATACAAATGCAGGAGGATGGATCTGTACCAAAACACTGATAATTTAGAAAAGGCTCACACAAGAAAATTTTGTTGGCTTCAATGACTCCACACATGAAATCAACTTAAAGTTGTACTAATTAGCAAATATCTACTTTAGGAGCTTGTCTTGAATTTATTGATATAGCTACACCTTTCTAATATAAAATCCTTTCATGATGCTAGTGAATGGTAATCTAGTGTAACATAAGTCTGGTGCATTATTCAGATGCTGCATACATATGCACTTGGATTGCATATATAAAAATCCTAGAAAGATATTTCAAACATCAAATAACTGGCATACAATAATGTATTATTTTACTTCTATACATTTTCTTTTCACAACATGAATTATTTCTGAATGTTTGCCCAGACTACAGAGTGTCCAAAATCACAGTACATCACATTTATGAGTTCAGCATAGATAGACTCAACAGTTCTGTTTGGTTGTAGCAAAATAGTTTCTAGATGCTTCATTAATTGAGACTTAAATAGCCTGTGTTCAGGAGGGATAACTTGTATGAATCTAGTAGATGCTGGCAGCTGCTAAGTTGGAAGAGCCATACCAACTGAAGGCAAGTATTTATGCAGGTCATCAGTCTGGCCTAATGTGCACAGAGCTGTTATTTCCACCTGTAAGACATTCAACAAAATTGCCATGAGACTTACTGAATATGGAAAGAGAAAATTCCCTTGCCCTGCTGAGAAGAGGGTAGGCAAAGTGACAGCTCTGCCTGCTCTGCTGCAGAGAAAGTGGCTGTCCGGAGCTGATTTTTGTGCAGGATAATGGATGGAGGAGATGGATTACCAAGTGATAAATCACACAAAGGAACTGGCTGGTGCCAGAACCCATGAGCAAGAAAATAGCTGGCATGCTCTGCAGTGGGTATTACCATCTCCATCTAAGGAGCCACAGCCTTTTTGCACAAACAGTAACACAAAACAGGAGTTATAGTGCAGCTTCTTGACATAAGACTTGTACAGCAAAGCAAGAATGGCAAAGGGAATACATCAGTTCATGTTTATTGGACAGTTTATCTTTTTCTCTTCGTGGAAAGAGTTGAGGAAATCATCTCTGTTCTCATTTTCCCTTTTTATTCTCATCTCTTCTTTATTCACATTCTTTAAAGCCCTAAAAAGTGTTATTTTCTAATCAAGGATTCTTGCAGGAGTCTTTCAATAAAGAAACAGAGAAGCTAACCAAGCATGACTCAAGTCATTCCTATCCCACATGATACATATGTAGTCCCTCTGTCCTGTCAGGCAAAGAATGGCTGCTGGCATTCACTATGTAACTCAGTAATCAGTAATACTGCTCCACATCACCCTTAAGATCAGTGATACTCTGAGCTTAGAATACTCTGGGCTGGGAAATCCATCCATAAAAAAGACTTACTTGGAGATGGTGGAAATTTGGTTTCATCCTACAGCATCTTCCTGTGATCCAAAAGACAATATTAAGTTGCGTACTTGAAGTGCACCCAAAAAGTGTGCAGTTGTGCACTTTCAATGTGAAATCCTTTTCCTTTAAGAGCAATACAAGGTAATCCTTAATTCTTCTATTGACTGTGCACATGAGAGCCAAAAAGAGCACCATGCTTCTGACATGCAGGGACAGTTGCTGGCTCCAGGTCAAGACTTGTCAGGATGAAGTGTGTTCTGTTTAGCTGTCTTTAATAACAATACTTTATTATCATTAAAAGCATAATGAAGAAAGAGGTTGTTGATACTGTTTTCTAAAAAGCTGTCTTAGCTAAAGAGAGAAGAATCACAGAATCACAGACTGGGTAAGGTTGGAAGGGAACACAGTGGGTCATTTGGTCCAACCTCCCTGCTCTAGCAGGGTCATCCTAGAGCACATGGCACAAGGTTGTATCCAGACATTTCTTTAATATCTCTGGTGAGAGAAACTCCACAATCTCTCTGGACAACCTGTTTTAGTGCAAAGTCACGAACACAGTAAAGAAATTCTTCACATTTTCAGGTGGAATTTCCTGTGCATCAGTTTCTTCCTGTTTCCTCTTGTCCTGTTCCTTGGTGCCACCAAGAAGAGCCTAGCTCCATCTCTTGGCACCCTCCCTTTAAATACTTAGAGACATTGATGAGACTCCCTTTCAGTTGTTTCTTCTCAAGGCCTTAAGGCCCAGCTACCTCAGCCTTTCCTTGTAAGAGAGATGCTTCTCTCTCTTAACTGTCTTTGTTGCCCTCCCCTGGATCTGGTCCACATCTCTCTTCTACTGAGCAGCCCAGATCTGGACACAGCACTCCAGCTGTGGGCTCACTAGCTCTGAGCGGAGGGATAGGATCACCTCCCCTCAGCCTGTGGGCAATGCTCTTCCTTATGCACCCCAAGATATTTTCAGGTGTTCAATACTGGGCTGGCATCACAGTGGAAACTGTACTAAAGTAAATTGAATTATTCCTGACTTGGGAGTACCCTAGTGTGCATGGCCTGTGTAAGCATGAAGATGACAATGGTGATCCTATTTTGATAGAACTGTGGCTGAAAGTTGTTGGCAAAGAATCAGAAGGGAAAGATACACAAACGGCACTTGTGCAAGGTGTTTCCAACATGTCAAATTTCCTGAAAAGTGCAGCAAAAGTAGAGCTTATGCAGCTCTCTAGGAGGTGCTAGAAGTCACCAAAGAATTAATGAGAGCAAGTCTTTGAATTCACATTTTCAGGACAATAATCCTTCAAACTAATCTTTTCAGGACAGTTGTCCACGGACATGTAAACTTAAAAGTTTTCAATATAATGTCTAAGGCCTTGGTGACTTGATACTTTTTTTAGTAATTGTAGCCTGACACCGTTGTTTTTAATAATGTAAAACATTTGACCGAATCTTGACAAAGTCATCCATTACACATGGAATTAGCCCGTAAGTTGTTTCATGACTTGTAGAGCAAGTGAGATTCACTCTACTCAGACACATGGGCGCTGGGTTAACATCTGACACACCAGCAGGCCCTCACCAGCACGTGTCACTGACTGTCTCTTTTTGACAAAGATCCTTGGAGCTTTACCTATATATTTTGAATACAATTTTAAAAGGTAGTTTGATAGTAGATTAATCTTCCAGCTGGCTCCTCCCAAGGACCTGGCATGCACTGAACACTGACATGACAGATCCACTACCTTGCTCTGCTCATCGTTGAAAACTCTGTGTGTGATTTAATGTTCGGAGTTTTCCCCAGAAATCCTTACTATTTCACAGCAGTCTCATCCTAGAGAAAAAGAGAGTGACCTTAGTTTGCCTTGAATCAAGCATTCTTAAACTTATGTGTATTAGATGCTCTGACAGGTATACTGTTTTATAGCCTTATGAAATTTGTCATGGAAAGAACTTTTGAAAGGGTTCTTTTTTGGTTGTTATGAAGATTTGGCTGCTAGAAATCTCTGTTTCCTTCGTGCAGACTGTGTTTTTCTAGGACTACACTGACACAGTATCAAGGCAGTAAACATGCAGGGTTCATGGTCAAGCCAACAGTTGCGTTGCATAATCTGAAACCTGGTAGAGCTACCTAAGACTGCAATAAGAGACAGCTGGGCTTGCATGGACTGCCTCCCACCTGATCCCACCTGATCTCACCTTCCTCTGGATCTGACAGGGAGCTTTCCCAGGGTCCCTATCCCTTTTGTGTGACACCAGCTGTCCACTTCCCACTTCAAAATGTACTGACTCAGCTGGTTGGGAGCAAGAGCAAATCTGAGAGTTTCACTGGTAGAACACCATTCAATTTGAGGCGGAACAATTTTTTTGAAACCTAGATTTGATGTGAAGTCATAGATGTGCCTGAGGCTTTCTCTGCAGAGCGACTGTGGCAGAAGTAATGGCCATTACGCTTCTCCTGGCTTTCTGTTCTCAGTACAGTCACCTTCCAGTGAGAATACTTTGCTCAAAATCCTAGACAGAAGATTTGTCCCTCCCACCTCAGCTGGTGTGAGTGTTTATACATCAAGAAGGGGGTTGAGTACTTCCTATCAGTTTCATAGGTGACTGAATGTTTATGGTACCCTCACTGTGAGAAAGAGCCCGTCCCATATTGAGAGATCTTCAGGCTAATACTACCTGCCACAACCATTTTGTCTTGAAAACAAATCTCACTAAGGAAGGTTAGCATGGAGCTCTTTAACTGATCCCCTGGTATGTCCATCACAACAAAGGAAAACCAATTAGGCCTTCCTGCCCACTTGCCTAACCATCACTTGGGAAAGAAAGGAGCTGGCAGGATTAGGGATACACTGGGATAGAGGAAAATGGCTCTCTTTCAGAATCCTTACCTAGAAAAAGTACCCCTTTTCTTTCTCTTGGTTTTCAGTGACAGTAACACTGTGAAGGGACAGCACTTAGAACTTGATCTGCCTAAAGCATAGTTTGAATGACTCATCTAATGCATTCAGTCTCTTCCTATACCAACACTTATCTGCCATTTTCTAATTATCTGACATGGAATTTTCCAAATAATACTATATACTTAGTAATTTTCTGCAATGAATTTAGTTAAAGAAGCCCATTTTACTCCCCCAGAGGAAGAAATGGAGTTTATGTGTGCT
The DNA here is from genome assembly GCF_022539315.1 of Serinus canaria. Taxonomy (NCBI): domain Eukaryota; kingdom Metazoa; phylum Chordata; class Aves; order Passeriformes; family Fringillidae; genus Serinus; species Serinus canaria. The sequence continues at coordinate 40,082,773 of NC_066319.1, read as the reverse complement.
ATGAGGAGAGAAATACAGTTTCTTCAAACATATAGCAAGATTCCTGCTTGCAAAAACTTTAATCAGAAGGGCAGCAAGGTACAGAGAGACAAGTGGATTTCAGAAGTAATACATGAAAATTTTTCACTTAGCATTTTCTAGAAGTTGACTCTTGTATTTCTTATGACAACCACAAATGTAACATGTAACACTGACCTGTCTATAGTCTTAGAGCAGCAGAGTTTAGCTCTGTTGTGAGCAGTGTTAACACTCAAGTCTTCATTAACAGAGAGTACTGGGATACCACAGCCAAAGATACTAAAAAAAATAGAAAACACATTTCTGAAATCTGTCTTTGAATGCGTTACCTTCTTGTTAGCAGTTATGTAGTTTTGGAAGCAAAAAGAAGCATTTGTGATATTTTACACTGCAGTTTGATCAAGTCAGGAGGAAAGGAATCTGTGACTTCCCACAGGGAAGGGAGGGAGGCAGGGGAACAGTTGCATTGTGCCTGTAGCTTTAGTCAGAGGCAGACACATCTATGCAGTAGAGCATTTCTTACTGACAAGGCACAAGGAATCAGAGTACAGCATAATTTTGTGAGACTTGATTGAGTTTACTCATGACAAGTAATGATAGCTTTATGAAAACAAGCACATCAGTTTAGAAGTCATTAGGCTTCAAGTGCTCACACCTTCCCATATGGGTCTAAACCACCATTTCATTTATAGAAGTACAGGAGAGATAAATAGCTGTGTGTATGCTTTGCAGCATGCACTGATGGCCAGAAGTTTTCAACAGAAACCAGTCTGTGGTGCACCAGAGCCCAGCTATGGCTCTATGACCTTAGAGGTTCTACAGACATCATCTATTTCTTCTGCAGGAAAAGCCTCCAGGGTTTTTGGTAATAAGCTTTCAACGTCTGATTAGAAAAGATTTTGAGCTTGTGCAGCTTTAGTGAAGTAGCTGGTGCTTCCAGGTGCTCAGTGGTATTCTGACTTGGAGCTTGGCTAGACTTTGGGGTAGCCTGCCTCTTTTTATTCATGTGCTTATTAATAAGGATATTCTGGGTGGAGATTTTTTATTCCTTTCTATGAACATGCCTGGATTTTTATAAGAAGACTTGTCCTGTAAATAAACAGACAAATGTTTCTTGTGGTCACTTCAAAATTTCCCCATGGTTCACAGTACAGAAATGTGATGCTTTGTAAACCAACAGCCTGCTTAATTCAGCTTGTTTTCTCAAGTCTCTCCTGCTGTGGGAGGGCATTTCTCAGGCTACCTATCAAGCTGCGTTTTTATTATTGTTAAATGCCTTCATCCTAAGTGCTAGAAATCTCTCTCCTTTAATTCCAGATACTAGTATCTCTGGAGAAATTCTTTTTTATATTAAGTCAAAACAAGAAAAGGCTAGAAAAAAAAATTGAGAAACATGAAGAGTCTGGTTATGTAGCTGAACCCCCAAGAGTGTGTAAGAAAATATTATGATAAAGAGACCACTGCACATCACCATTGCTCACCCCAAAAAGGGGACAGAATTGCCTAATATTGTGCTGTAAACCATATACCATTAGCTGGCAATAGGGATTTTTCTTTAGCTTACACAGGAGTTTTGTCCACTTAAAGGAAAAGGACCTGCGCAAGAGCAAAACAGAAGATGGGATAAAAAGCAAGGAGATAGCTGGCTTTGATAAGATAACTGGCTAGAGCTTGTTTATCATGAGCTCAGAAAATCTTTAGATAAGGTGGCACAAGGTGATTAGTGGAGGAATCATAGGGGTGACTGAGTGGGGGGACAGCAACAGGTGCTGCTGAAAGTCAAAATATTATGCTGAAAGGAACTTCTCTCAGATCTTCTCTTCACCATTGGCCTTGGACAAAAGATCAACATGGCCCTGAGGAAAGGTCCAAAGCCAAGAAGCATTTTCATCATAGAGATGCTTCCAGTAGAGAAAAGGAGTTATTGTGCAATAGTCCAAAAGCCTGTTATGACCACTCCTGAAGCAGCACATGCAGTTCCAGTTACCACCACCCCAGAGGTATGAGTACAAAGGGAACTGAGCACAGAAAGGTACTGGGATGACCACTGATATGGAGAATGTGTTTTGCAGGATAATAAGAAATTTGCTAGTTCAGCCAGACAAAATGAGGAAAGAGGGGATATGATTTCTATCAATACAGCAAACTGCAAAACCCTCAAGAGAGAGAACAGCTATTTAAGCTTAAGGAAATGCTGGCACAAGAAAAAATGGGCACAAACTGGCTGAGAATAAATTAGCCTGGAAATTAAACAAAGGTTTCTAGCCAGCAGAAAGGGAAGTGAGATTCTGAAAAAGACTTCCAAGGGAAAAGGAGCAGAATAAATTTTAAGATATAGCTTGATCTTTTATGAAAGGTCTTCTGTAATGGAAGAGAGTAGTCTACATGACCAAGGAGTCTCTTTCAATCTGTACTCCCACTCCACTCCCTTTTCCTCATCCTGCACTGTGCACTTCTCTTCCTTGGTACTCTGAGCTCCACCTGCTCCTGCTCTGAAGGCACCATGGATCCCTTATCAAAATTCTGCACTGCAATAGGTTGTTTTTAATCCTCCCCGTATCTCCCTATTTTTTTCCTTGCCAAGCTTGCTGGGCTGTAATGTTTCCCTTCGTGTAATCCATCACAGACACAATGTCGCTTGTGCAAATTAAAATGCACCTTGGAATAATAAAAAAGGGTGGGTTTTTTTTCTTCCTTCCCAGCAGCAGTTCCTCAACACAAACCATTTGTCTCTGGAAAGAAACTCAAGAATGTTAACCCTGTGTATGCTCCTATGGGGTACACAGCACCTCCTGTGAGAACAACACTTGAAAGAGACCTTGCAGTTGTGGACCTTGGAGACGTGGACCTTGCTGATAGCTGGAACTGTAACCCACTACTTTTCTAGTGAAAACATTGGTGATAGGGTCCAGTGTAACAAATTAAAGATACCCCATGTCAGGACAAAGAGATACAATCCAGGAAAACTACACAGAAAACCTTGTGGTGCTCCACAGAACTCAAATTGGACATTGGACTTTGGGACCCTTAGAAGGAAGCATTAGAAACTATTTGAGTGACAAAAGAGTCACCAGGCTATCCCATACTGATGTAGAGTTCTGGAGGCTATAACAGGCTCATGGATCAGGCACTGGTCACTTGTGATATAGAAATAAACTTACAATGAACTGCTGCTGAATGAATTCCATCCTTGATGAGATGTGCATGTAAAAGGTTATGTCAAGGACAGTATTTTATATTTCTTCCTTCTTTCATTTCAGGGGAGGGTGTGAATTTCTCCTCAGTGGCATATAAATTCCATTAAGTTAAAGATGCATTTTAAAAATCCATTTTATGTGGTAAGAAAGGTCCAGAGTTGGATTGAGAGGTAGGCAGGCACTAGATGACTTGAATTCTTAGCCATAGAGGTGGTGTGGCATTGCACTACTATCTAAGATGCAATGACATGGAAATAACAGTGTGGACAGTAAACCAAGAGGAACTACATTCCCTGTGGAGAAGCACTGGTGCTGTGATAGAGGATGCTCTCACAAGGTCATTATTGAGAGATAGGACATCTTTTTTGTTTGTGGCATAGGCTTTTTTGGCTTATGGCTTCAGCTTTTGTGCATCCTAGATTTTGCTCAGACACAGATGGATGATTTTTCTTACTTCTGCCAAAACCTGTTTCATCCCAGACTTTGACTCCCATCACAGATGTTGTTTTATTTACTATCATATGTAATGATAGTAAATACTATCATATTTACTATCATTACATATCATATCACACTGGCCCCAGTAAGAGGGCTAGTGGGTCACCTTATACTCCCACAGAGTCAGTATTCTTTACTCTCCAGTTCTTCTCTTTCTTGCTGTTTTCCAGTTTAAGAGCTCACTAAGCTCTTCAGTGTGTGATCTAATTGGGAACTTGTTGGTGTACACTTACATGGCTTTCCATGTCAGGCACAGGGCTGGAATCATGCACTTCAACACGGGGAGAAAGCATATCCCCAAAACAGGAGCTAGACTGAGCCATGAAGGATGCAGAAAAGACAGCTGGTGTGTGAGAGAAAGAGGATCAAGCTTGGCTGGAAAAAAACAACTCAAAGCTTCAGGTCTCCAAGAGAGGGGATATCTTCATTGTTCTTCATTCCTACTTGGAATAAGATGACCAGTAGTGCTTAGACAAATGGGCATGTATTCAACAGTTTAAAATGCACAGGCATACTGAACATCACTAGCTAGGCTTCCAGAGGAAGCTTTTCTCTCTTTGGAATGGTCTGATTTTACCCTCATAATTTGAGTTTTTTTATTTTTATAGTTTTTGTAGAGGCTAGGTAGGTGGTTGGTTAATTCACTCTGTAGAGTATCAAATTGTTTTTCTATATTGTATTTTGTCTCAGTAGCAAGCCTGTTCTATTTTTCTTTTTCTTCAGGTGTCTCAAAAAAATGACATAAAATCCTGGGGGATTGTTGCTTTAGAATATTTTTTCCCCCAGTTCTTCCTACTGTGAGTCTTCCTGTTTCCATGCTTCACCATTATAATCTGAAAATAATAATTCCAAGTTCAATCTCTTCTCAAAATTTTTGTTGCAAAAGAAATAGTGCTGTTTTCTTACAGTGTGATTGTCTTCCTTAAGCTCCCTCTTATAATTCAAATTTCATAATTTAAAGAACCACTAGTTTTCTGGTTAACTTTCTATTTCCAGTGGACATAGACAAGATTTAAAGTCCTCTAAAGCCTAACTTCCAAAGGAAACAAGGCTTAAGAGATGACACTGTCTGTCCCTGACAGTCTTAATCTGTCTATTTCACTCATTCCTCACAATATGTTTTGAATTGAAACTCTCACCCACAAATAAATACACCTGAAAGAGATGCAGGGATCTTAAATGTGCTAGGTCCCATCAATTTCCCTGGACAGAAATGACAGTTTTTCACTATCAGCTCTGAATGAAAGATTCCTAATCTCACCACTTGCTAGAGAGACAAAAAGTCCTGAAAAGGGGATGCATGAACATCACAGTTGTGGGGAAAACTCTGACTGGAGTTTTGATATGCAGCATAGTAAATTCAACACAAGACACAAATCTCTAGGAAGCTGGGATTCATTCTGCTCACAAAACTACTTGTAATGGGTTCAGTAGGTGCTTTCAGGATTCCCCACACATGCTCAGTTGAGTTCTACCTGCTATGTGAATTTGTATGTTTCTTTCTATTGCTTTCTTCTAGACTGAACTTGCCTTTTCCACTGAATACTCACACTTTTCCCATTTTGCTTGTGCTCTTAATCATAGGGTGCCTTTAGCAGTGCATTCTGTTGAAGTGTTTGTGTCCATGGTCATCTTTCACAGCAGGAGGGGAAGTAGCCAGCAGTGCTCAGATCCTAAAGACAAGTCCAAGCTGGTGTGACAGAGCCTTCCTGCTTGATGGGGCCTTATAGAGTTGTGGTCTGCAGTGAGATGAGAGTGTCTGCCTAATTTATGGACAGTTAAATAAATATATCATTCGCTGTGCTGGTTTGGGCTGGAGTAGAGCTAATTTTCCTCACAGTGGCTGCTGTGGGGCTGTGTTTGGGATTTGTGCTGGATGCAGTGTTGATAATAGAGAGATGGTTTTGTTATTGCTGGGCAGGGCTTGCACAGAGCCAAGGCCTTTTCTGCTTTCCACACTGCTATGCTGGTGAGGAAGCTGGGAGGAGATTTAGTGGGGACAGATGACACCAACTGATCAAAGGGATATTCCACACTATGTGACATCATGCTCACTATTTGAAACTGAGGGAAGAAAGAGGAAAGGGGAATGTTTAGAGTGATGGCATTTGTCTTCCCAAGTCACTGTTACAGGTGATGGGGCTCTGCTCTCCTGGAGATGGCTGAACACCTGCCTGCCATGGGAAGCAGTGAATCTATTCCTTGTTTTGTTTTGCTTGTGTGTGTGGCTTTTGCTTTTCCTATTTAACTATTTTTATCTCAATCCATGAATTATCTCAATTTTACTCTTCTGTTTTTCTCCCTGATCACACTGGTGATCTCCCTGATCACACTTGGGGGAGTGAGTGAGTGGCTGCTTGGGGCTGGGTTGCTGGCTGGTGTTAAATCATGACAGCTGCTAAAAGTTTTAGGTCAGCTTGAGAAAAAGCATTTGCTAAAGAAGGAGATTAGAAACAGTATGGAAAATAGGGAGTTGAGAAAGCTTGTATCTGAATCCTTGCTGTGTTTGGCCTTGGAAGCTCCCTTCCCTTGCAGAGTTTCAGTTTTCCCAGGTGCAGGCTAAGAACAGTAACAGCTCTCCGTATCTCTTGCCATTAGTGGAGTAAAATGAGACGTGCTTGCCAGGGGAAGAATCACTGAGTATTGTTGCTGTTCTGTTAAAGAGAATTGGGACTTTAGCAGGATATACTTTCACTGGAGTTTAGCAGGAATTACTTTCCAGTGTCCCCTAATATTGAGAGGAACAATCTGTCAGAACAGTAGTGCTTGAAAGTCCTTCCTGGCTCAGGCACACAGGTTCACTGGGTGTCATGTTTTCTATTGGATTAAGTGCGGGAACAGGGCCAGCTTGGGTCATAGAAGGAGACAATGGAGTGCTGGTAAAGACAAAACTGGGCATGATACCCCATTCCATTCTTAATTCTGTGCTGGCCAGTAACCTTTTCCTCACTCCCAATCCTTGGACTACAACAAGGGCAGCTACACTGAGCAGAGCACTTATTCACCAAACCTGGTCCTCAGGGTGCCTGGCAGAGGTGATTGCTTTGGAAGCCTTGCATTCACTAGTTACTGCCATGGCCCTGGTGACCTTCTCCTGTGAGAGGATGGTAAGATGAGGTAAGCCCTAGAAGGGATTTTTATGCTCCTCTGCAGGAAGGCAAAGCTTTGTGTGGAGTCTGAATCTGGGGGAGAACTGAATGGTATTGGACACTGTGATACTCATCTTCTGTAGTACTTTTTCCAATCTGTCTCACAGCAGTGTCCCATAGTACCCTGCAATAATTCCTAGGGCAGTGTGAGAAAAGTTCATGATCATCTAGAGCTCTGTGATCCACATCCTTTTACAGGTCTTCTGCCCTGGCATCCAGTGTTGTCCTGATCCTGTCTATTGAATTCAATGCTCTATGGAGCAGCTGAAGTTCTTAGCTAACTGAAGAGAAATTATTGCCTTTTTCTCCCCTGCCCTTTTCTGCAGGAACTTGGAGAAGATGAATTGCTCTGTTGATTCAGAGCAGAAGTAACTTGATCGTTGTGTGCTCCTCTGGAAAATGACCACACTGCCCTGTGCCCACGTCTTGGTGTTTGCTGGTTTCACTGCTCTGACAGCATGAAAGATGTTTGGTTTTGTTCCTAATGCTGTTATCATTTGTCATCCTCTTGTAAAGTCAGAACCTGCTGCTCACCCATCCTCCCTCTATGTTGGGTTTTCTGCTCCCCCTCCACTCCTGCCCTGGTAGAGAAACTGCTTGTATGCCAGAAACAGTTTGTCCACTGAGTACTGAAAAAGACACAGGATCCTTCTTGCTCCCTGAAATCACTGTTGTGGTAAATGGTGATGGTTTGACTGGGTTTCAGCTCTTGGGTTTTGGAGGAGCAGCTCCAATCATGGAGTGGAGAGCTGATAGTAACTTTATCCAATAAAGATGGTAGTTGGTCCTGAATCCAGGGCATTCTTCTACAGCTGATGCTTGTGGAAGGACATAATCATTCAAATGCTAGAGATGGTGAAGGGCATGTAGTGTGTAAAATCCCTATCCTTCTGCTGAGTAAGTATCTCAGAGCTGCTTGGGCTATAGCATGCATGTGTCAGAGCTGTGGAATATGTGGGGCTAACATGTGACTGGAAGAGCATCCTGCCATCTTCTGTCTTGTATGCATGCCCCCAAATAATGCATAGGCAGCCCTCTAACTGCAGATCAATGGTACATCAGTTTCTGTGGATAAGCTGAAATAATTCAGAAGGAAGCAGAAATATCTGATAGGACTTGGAGATGACAGGATGAAGGAAGGAGAGTTACCATTCATGCCTTCATTCTCTCTGGCAATGTTTTCAGGTAGCAGCAGCCCGAAACCTACAAAAATGTAGCTTGGGGCTAGAGGTGTGCAGCACACTGCTACTGTTTGTGGTGTTAACATGGACTATGCTGAAGGATGTATTTCTCCTCCCTTCCCTGTCTCACTCCTGGTTCAGCAGTAACAATAAGTCTCATCTCTAGAAGCCTACAAACGTTGTACTGTGTTTCTAGAAATATTGTGTGCACCCTGTATGAGATTTCTCACCCACCTTGCAGAGCCAGGCTGTGATGAGCCAAGCCAGACTGCTTGCAGAAGGACCAGCTCTGTGAGGTTAATGATGGGAACTCTATTGTGGGAGGATGGGGTCTGGTGTCCTCCTTGTGATTTAGAGGGGCATACATCACAAATCTGCAGCTGGGATGGTGGCCCCTTCTCTGATGTCACGCTCTTCATGGACCAGAGTGGCCCTATACTTTCCAGGAAAGCAGAAGTTACTTTTCACTGTCTGGTATCCCTGGACATTACTTCTTATGTGAACTCTTTGTAATTCTGTGTTGCGTGGCAGCCAGACATGCACTTGTGGGAATTGTTGCATCAAATTGGCTTCCTAACACAGCCCTAGCTTTGCTCTTGCTACATGGAGAAGGATTTTGATAGGTATTGGACCTCATGCAGAAACCCATTTTGATATAAAATCTTCCCGTAAGCAGAATGATTTCATTCCATGGGCAGGCCATCATCCTTTTCCTATACATCTGCCAGAGTTGCCAGCATTAGACTCTTACTGTCCTTATTTATAGAGCAATATAAAGGTTCTGAGCATTTTACAGATACATAAAAGAGAAGATTCTCTCTCTTCAAGATGCTGACAGTATCTCATATATATTGGAGAGATGGGACAATAACTCATGTTCTGAGGAGGGCTAACATAGTGCAAGAAGAGCTCAGAGCAGAAGTCTGCAACAGGAGGCTGTGAGAAGAGGGAGGATATTGGCAACAATTTGGTGCAGGAAGCAGTTGTGGGTGATGTGGCCAGAGACATGATGAGAAAAGCTGAGAGAAGGTGGCAAGTTAGAAGTCTTAAGAATTGACTAGTAAGATAAGGGGACCTAGGGGTCAGTAAAACTGCTATTGATTAAAACCAGCCTAGCAAGAAGTGCTCCATTCCTTTTCTGCTCTCAGCACTGGGAAGATTGAGAACTTCTGCACCCTCCCCACTCTCCTTCTGCTGCTCTGGTTGCTGAGAAAGAGAGGGAATTATGTCAATGATTTCAGTAGCAGTATTTACAGTTGGTCTGCCAGAATGGGACAAGGGCTGAAGTTCACCTGCAGTTGGTACAATGAGAGTTGTGGTGTTTTTTCCCTAGTGACTCTTGGGGTCTGTGCACAATGTGTTTCACTCCTCCTTCATGACATGCTAAACAAATAATTGTTTCTATGCAACTCTAGTTCCTTGTGTAAGTTTGTGGGTCCCTAGACTTGATGCAGACCCCTGTTTTAGGTCCATATAAGCTTAACATCAGTGGAGTTGCATGGTTTTTTACCTCTCCTTTAGGGATTCATGTTCCCCTGTGACTACAAACCACAAGTCAGCAATGTTATCTTTTCAAGTCAGCGCATGTGGTCTGCACTGACCTTCCTCCACAAGTATGATAATGATTGTGGGAGAAGACTGCAACTTTTGCTTTTTTGTGTGTCTGTGGTAATGGGCAACAGCTGCTGGACTGAAAGACACCCTTGTCCTCCCCCCTCACCTCCCTCCCTGACTTTGTGCCCAACTGGGGCTAAGTTCTTCTGCTGCTTTTTATTAATCTTCTCCTGGGACAGCACTATCAGTGGCCCATCAGCATTCAACATGCCCTCAGTCACTAATGTTAACTCGATTAGGGCAGTGAGGAGCGACTTACAGGGGAAGCTCTTCTCCACAGGCTGTGTTTGCATACAGTGATTGATGCTGGTACCTCCTCTAAACACATCCACATTTTGCATTTTAAACAAAGCAATTGCTCTAGAGCTGCTCTCTGTCACTCTGTGGGATTCCCAGTACCAGCACAGGAAATAGCTACCCTTTCTTGAAATGGCATCTCCTTCTCAGAGAACACTGCAGCAGAATGAGGAGAAGGTCACTGACCCCACCTTATGTTTGAGGGCCTGACACTAAAACCTATTGTGTGTCCTGTCTTGTGAAGTGGCTGTGGACAGTTCTGGGCTGTGTGGTCAATGTCACACAGTTGGTAGGCTTTCACCAAGAAGATCAGTCTCATATGGAGTGCATAGCCTGAAGCCTCCTGAGTTTCCTTCAAACAGTCTTTCCTTGTCAGATTTCAGGCTCAAAGTAGGCCCCATATTCCCACCATATTCACCACTGCCTCTGTCTTGGGAATACATGAGCTGAGTGCACCATGGAGCACTGAATGAATTGTGGGTTATCCACAAGCATTTTATATATCACATATATGTATTATATGTACATCTTATATGTGTACACCCCTCCCCCGATATATATGTATATAAAAAAATCCGTCTTGCAAATTGTCCAAAGGAGCAACAGGTGCCATACTTTATTACAGCTTCTACTGTGGATTTTAAAGCAGGTTGTGTTCAAGTGAAATTCTGATTTGGAGGGGGGTGTCCTAGGCCATGTCTCTGAAGAGGAAAGTGTACAAGGGAGGAAATGGGTGGGTTTAACTTCTGTTTGAAGGAAGGACAAAAGGAACAAAAAAAAAAAATCTGTGGTGATACTGCTGGTATCACAGGTTGCTTTGCAAAGTGGCAATTGTTCTATCTTATTATATCCTAAGTGTTTCCTTTCTTTCAAAACAGAAGGAAATTTGCCTGGAAAGTAACCCCCTTTGAACAGCAGTGTTGAGGCTGTGAGTCCCTTGGAGCAGGCACTCATTCCTTCCCTTTGTCCCTGGGGTGCAGGGATCACTGTGGAGGCTAAATAAACAAATATCACTTCCATCCACTGTCTAGTGGTCCAAGAAAGAATGGCTCTAGAGGCCCAGGGCTCTTTGCCTTGCAGATTGCCTGCTGCACTGTGAGGGTGTAACACCTTCAACAAAACTCAGAGGCTTGCTGGCACAGTGTTCCAGTGAGGCCCAGGAGCATTTTGATAAGGTTTAGTAGGAAATACCTGTTTTCACTCATTCCTGTCATTACTTTATCATCTTTGTGCTTATCTTAAAGGACTTGCCATATGCTGCTAATTGCCAGTTTCATGTGTGAAAACTTCATGGTTGTGCAAGACCAGGCACTTCACCACTGGGCTCATGCTGTCTGGCTCTGTAGACATGGGAGCTCCACAGTGAAGGTGGCTCTTTCATCTCCTGCCACACCATATTAATTTTGCAAATGTGACAAGCTCAGCTTTGCAAAAATAACATATTGCCCATGTCTTGTTCTATTTAATATTGTATTCAAATGGTCCAAATGCTCAGCAACGTGGGCTAGGGGAATGGCTCTGCAGACTTCTTTGTCACTTGAGTGGCAGCTGGCTTCCAGGAGTAATTATAGCTGTTCAGTGCTGTGGTACATCAAACCTCTTGGGGATTAGTGAGGCATCAGGTGCATGGTGACTGAGAGGAAAGAACAGAGATGGTCCAGTTTCCAAGCCATAAAAGTCATCATCTTTAGAATCCTGATGTCCACTTAGCCTTTGGACTTCAGTGAAAAGGAAGCATTGCAGTGACCTTTCAGAGAGCATTCTAATTTTCCATAAATCCAAACAGAAATTTAGACCTTAGGAGTTTGAAAGTGAATTGCATTGCCATCATGTGGATGCACGGAAGCTAACGTCTAGTCAGAAAAATTCTGGAACCCTTGTTTATTAGTGAGAAATAAAACCAAAGTCATAATAGTCATGAAAGTTGTTAAATCAGAATGCTTATCAAAATGAGGAATGAAATTATAATAACAATTTAACCATGCTACTGTCTGAGTAAACACTGAAGTTAGTTTGACCTAAGTAATATGGGTTATTAGTATGAATTAGAGTATAACGTATTCATTAATGTCACTACTTAGTGACATTTGGGGCTTACAGAATTAGGTGTTAGCAACATTAAGTAATTAGAAAATGAATATGCAAAATAGCTAAAGTGGTATGGGATCAACATGATTCTTTCATGTCTTCTTCAGGGTGGTATTTCCAGACACAGAACTGCATGAAGGGTGTTAGGAAAAATCCTATCTGCTCTGCTTGAACAATTGCAGCTGTTAAAACTGGTAGCTCCTTTCATTTCTACTTAAGGAAATGTGATTTTATGTGGCAATTGCAGTACCAGAAGCAAACCTGCAAAATTAATGAGTGTTTATTAGGCTCTATATAATCTTAAATTAATCTATGTCAACAATGGCTACTCGAGATAGGGTAGGTTTGCAAATCCTCATGGTGCAAAGATCTAAACATAAAATGAGAAACTGTAATAGTGCCTGTTTGTGCTCTTTCAGGGCATCTCAACTGCAGGCTGGGTGCCTACATGCCTCCAGCTTAGGTTTTTTCAGGTCACATACCTGTGCTCTTGAGTTTTCTGATTGGGATCTTCTACAACTCTGCCTCTAGCCTGTGATGTTTCCCCATGGGGAAGAACCTAGCATGTTCTTGGTTGTCCCAGAAGAAACTCATGCTGGTTTCTGTCTTCTGCTTCAAGCTACGTGCTCTCAGTTCCTCGAGTGGAGCACGCTCTGTGTCTGTCACATGCTCTGCTCCTGACTCGTCACCTCCTGGCTGTGCCCTCAACAGCCTGGCCACAGCTTGGCCAGCATCTTTCATAGGTCACTGCTACCTCCCACGACTCATTCAGAAAAAAGTGTTGTGTTGCAATACAAAAGCAAATCCTGAGTCAGGCACAGAACTGAGGCCCCTGCTGGATCATTCTCTTCAGTGTTTCTTACTAAGGAACTGAAGAGGTGATCTAGCCTTTCATTCCATCTTAAGACTCCATTTGGATCAGGAATCATCTGAGGGTTTGTGTAGAAAACTCTTTGCTAGAATGTTCTTACAGGTGGTTGCATGGTCTTAATGTGTTAAAGAACAGTTTGCAGTGGTTTAAACAATTGTCCTCCCAGAATATATAGTTCTTGTCTGTTAAGACTGGGACAAGTGAGAGACTGATGATGGATCACTGGGACATCAGGCAGGATTTCTGCTATTGCCACTTTTCTCTGTAGTACCTGCAATGGCAATAGAGCTATGACATGAATAAATACAAATATTTCCTTATGCAGTTTTCCCCTGCACAGAATTGGGTGGAAAGAAGGAAGAAGAAAAGCCTTTTATTTCTGCAGGACATAGCCAAATGCACAAAAAGTGAAGAGGAATGACCTAAGCAGGAGAATTCAGAAGAATCAACAGGATTTTTAAAGTAGTGAGAAATATTGGAAAGAGGGCAAGGACACTGGAGCAAAATTAAAAGAATTCCTTGTGATAGTCCTTTCCTGTGTTTCTAATTTTACTTGATAATTCAACCAATTTACGTGATTCAGAGTGAAGTTCAGTGGTCTGTGACTTGCCAGATCATCCCAAATGCCTTTTTTTAGAACAACTTACAGCATTTGCTACCCTTCATTACTCCAGTATAACAGATGACTTTAATGAGAGAATTCATGTCTTCAGCAGCTCAGCCACTTCCATTCAGAACTCCTACAGATCTCTTGGATGTACATGATACACTGGGCTGGTGATTTATCTGTTATTTAGCAGCTTGTTCCAACACCTTTTCTCCTGACACTTTTGACTCAGAAGGTGTCTCATCTTCATTACTTGGAAAGGGTAATTCTAGGAGAGATGACTCTCCAGTGGGACTCTCTCTCTCTCTCTGGTGCAGTCTGGCACAGAGAAGCACCATCTTTTGGTGTCTGGGCAAGTGCTTGTCTTTAATGCCTGCTTCTCTTTCTTGTGCGCTGAAGAGACTCAGCCAATTCTTCTCCACAAAAAAGAGCACTAGGAACCACATGAATGTGGGAGCAGGAGACACCCTGTGTCTCACACAAATGTATATGAGTTGAGCTGCATTTCAGCAGCTGCAATTTTTGCTGCTGGGAAGCAGTCCTAGATTTTCTAACACTCCTCACTCCCTCTTTTTTGGATTCTTTGCTCCTCGCTATCAAAACACAGATTTGGGGTAATAGGTTAAATTCTGCTTTTTAGACAAAGAGGTGATTAGATATTTGGAAGATTAGATATTAAGAAGAAATTCTTTACTGTGAAGGTGATGAAGCACTGGACCAAGGTGCCCAGAGAAACTCTGGCTGCCACATCCCTGGAACTGTTCATGACCAGGCTAGATGGGGCTTTAAGCAACTTGGTCTGGTAGAAGGTGTCCCTGCACAGGGCAGAGGGGTTTGAACTAGATGATCTTCACAGTCCCCTTCCAACTCAAACCCTTCTTTGATTCTTTGATCCAACAGAAAATAATATTGTGCCCATGTCTCCCTACTCCCATTAAGAAGTGGAGGTTGGGGGACTGTGAAGGGGAGAAGCAACAGAAGAGGGATTGATTATTTATTTATTTAACCTGCTTAGCAGCAGTAGCTGTGAAGCATAAAACTACCTGCAAAGGATGATTGATTCCTCAGCAAAGTCTGAAGCACAGAGAGGCTGTGGTACTGCTTAATGTTCCCTTTGTGTTATAATTACATATTTTTCTCTCCTGTTTGTTTCAGAGGTACTATGTGTTCCTGACTTGCTGGGTAGCTGGTTGCCTGAGGAGTGCTCATGGAAGAGATAATTACTTCATTTCTCCACCATGGGTAGGAGGTCATGCAGATACTTTTGTGACGGACATCTAGCCAGCTCTGCTCACCTTGTAGCATTGTCCCAGAGCAGATTAGGTGCTCTCCCTTGGCATCTAAGAGGTGAATTGCAACTATTCATAGACATAGCCCAGACAGTTTCATTTGAAGTTTCTGTTCTTTGACTTTTTTGAGTCTGACAGATGAACAATTTGTGCCATGGAGGGTACAGAGCCAGATTCAGTGAAAAGGGCATTTGCTGTGATGACCTATGTGAGAATTAATGTAATCAGCAGAGTATGGGAACTGCTACCAAGGAGGTGACAGCATCAGCACTTAGCATGATGTCACTGACAACTTGGAGCAAGTTATTTATTCCTTGTATTGGAACAAATAACACACACAGCAGGCAGCTGTAGGTAGCATGCTTGTGGAGATACTTCAGCTTGTGAAAATATCCAGAGGATTGACAGGAGCAGCTTAGCAACATGCTCTAGGACACACAGCAATCACAAGCTCCAGAGTGAGTAATTGTTGCACACTTTTGTGAACGTGCTCCATGTGAAAGCAATACCCAAAGACAGTTGTCAAGTCCCAGTCCAAGCTAATTCAGCCAACACAGAGGTTAGGTTTCCCAGAATTTGAGAGGTCCCAGGCATCTTCTATATTAGGTTTTCAGTCACTTTTTACTTATTTGCAAGCCCTATTACCTGGGGAAGAAGAGATGAACCAGGGGCCTGCTGTGTGTGCAGTGAGCAGCCATGGATGGAAAAGGATCCTGCCCAAAATGCTTGCAATGGTCAATGGGTGTCAGAAGGAAGTGCTGAGCTATAATGGCTCAGTGGGCTGGGCAGAGGTGTTATCCAGCTGCAATCTCTCTTACAGAGCTCAGAATACACTCAGATATATTCCTCTCACACACATTTACTCTGCTTGCAACACAGGTCGGTCGGCTCAGAGGAAATCTGCAAAATGATGTCGCATTTGCTTATCTGTAGATTAAAATTCTATATAGTATTTTTATAGTTATGATAATAGCATTTTAATTTTGGTAAACTCAAAACATTTTATTTGCCTGTCCTTGGAGGTTTTGTTTATCCCTTTCTCATTTACAGATGCCAATACCCAGTCCTAAGGTAGTCCAGGCATTTTCTTTTTCTTTTAAAAAGGTGGAGTAGTCTCTTGATTCAAGCAAATTGAGAAACAGAGCCTAATGTACGTCCAGGCAGGCTTTGTTCTTTTTCACTGGTTGTTTCTCTCATGTTTACATTTCTAGGCACATTTAGAAGGTGTCTATGATTTATTTATAAAAGGATTTTATTTTCTGTGATCATGTAGTGTGAATTTCATCGTGTTTCTATAATTGCTATAACTCAGTTTGGATTAATAACTATTTGGAAAGGAAACAGAGCATCATGGGAATGCAACTGTTCTAGTTAAAGGACTGGCAACACCACATGTGGCTGTGTGATGCATGGCCTCACTGGCTTACACTGGCAGGATTTTGAGGTTCTCTTGAGTTGTGCAGTGGGGCCTGAGGTGAATTTGGTATTTCTCTGATTTTGCATAGTTTATCCAATTAACTAGAGCTGCTGCAGCAGCTGCTGTGATGTAATCTGGCTGTGGACATAAGTTTGAGAATGATAGGAAAGGATAACGTGACCCAAAGCGCATCAAAGGTGTAATTTTACAAATATTCTCCTGTAGCCCTTCCTTTGGTTTGGAGAATGTTGTTTAGGTGACATTACATTTCTTGCAGCACTGGAAAACCAGGACATCTTAGGAAAGCTTCAGCAATGGGGAGCAATAAACACTGTTAGCTGGTGTGAGTCTCTGTCCAAGTGGAGGGTGTCCAGAACAGTGATCTGGCTGCCAGACACAGGGACTGTGTTTTTGAGGAAGCTGGAACAGTCTATCCCACCAGAGGTCTGGAGAAGTTCAGTGTGATTGGCTGCCCCAGGGGATGCCACTTGTGGCCTCCTCATCCACATGATTCGGCAGTGTGCCAGAAACAGGACAGGAGGAGGGAGCCAAGGGAAAAAGAGACTGTCTAGTAGTGTAAAAACCAAAAATATATCCAAGCTAGCCAGGGAAACAGGCTGGATCAGAGCAGGAACCTTGTGGCAAGAAATCTTAGAGCTGTGATGGAAAGCAGAAATGTGCAGAAGGAGTGATTTAAGGTTTTCTGCAGCTAGAAAAAGAGAGTCTGAGCCAGAAGAGCTCAAGACAGCAGAAGAGCTGGGTATAGCACACCTCAAAGCTGATGTCTGTGCCAATGCTGGAAGCATCACTCCCTTAGGACTCTGCTGAATTTTTGTGGTGTAATGACAAAACCAATGGGGGACATAAGTGATTACCCAAGTCTTGGTTACAAGGGTTCATTAGATCAAAAAATATCTGATGAAACCATAGACTGACCCAGAGGATCATTGATTTGTAGTAGTATTAACTACTGACAAAAATAAGACAAGGGTTTGGTTGATGTGTTTGAGTTTAATAATGTAAATAGTAATAGAAAATTATTTGCAGCATTGACTGCTTTCAGTGCTGCAATGGAAAAGAATTTGCAATGCTGGAAATGCAATTATTAAAGGTGATTATAATTTTGGCTTCAGTTAAAGAATTTTCATTCCAAGTATAACACTCTCCACTCCAATGAGATTATTCATAATTTATGTATTGCACTTGAATTAATTGGCATATGGTGCAAATTAACCCCTCTCAAAAACATGATTTATGTGCTTTGTTCTAACTGATCTATTAAATGCAGCTTTGTTTTATGTTGATTCTTGCCAATTCAGACAAAGATTTGAATGATTTGAGTTTACACTGTCCTGGCTTCTCTCTATCTGATCACTGCCCTGCTTTTAAAATTTAACAATTGCAGTGCTGTTAGGGATATATGATAAGGCATATTGAAATTATAATACCAGTTTCTTAAAATCAGAAAAAAATGTATAATAATTTCATTCATCAAATAACGAACTTGTTTCTGAGCCTTTTAATGGAATGGTGAATGTGCTGATTTTAAGCACTAAAAGAAGTAAGAGGTTGGTATTTCTGAATTAAGCAAGCTGGGACTTCTAAACAGAAATCAACTTCTTACTGTGCAATAGGAGGAAATACATTTAAAAATTATTTTGTTCAATATGTCAAGGAATACCTTAAAATATGCAGGGTTTAAAGCAGTCATTTGTATTATAATAAAAGGATTACATCAGAAAAGGTGCCTTATTGGTTCCCTCTGTTTTTCAGGTAGATGAAAAAGAGAAAAAGATTGAGGAAAAGACTGCATCCATGTAAAGGAGGAAGGATTCCAACCTGTTAATGTTGTTATTATAAGGAAAATGTGATTTAAATAGGATAATCTTGTTTCTAAATTACTTTGAAGGCAATTGTGAACTCCAGTAATGCTGTGAATAAGAACATAACTAAATAATGCAACGGGTGTGTACATTTGTGTACACACCCATTTGCTAGCTACATTTGTAGCTAGCAAGAGAGGTCTCTATATGTCTGTGGATCTCAGATAGGGATGGGATTTTTGTAGTTGTCTTTAAAACATCAAGATCAAGTGATGGAAGGCAGCCATTTGCCTTTCTCACTGTCACATTTTCCTAACTTAATTGGTGCTGAATGTGCCCAGGGAAGGTGTAAGGCTGGGAGCCATACTTCTTCCCTGAGAAGAAATTACTGTGGGTGGAAACAAGACACCTAGAAGATTGTGAATGGTAAGGAAAATAGAGCAGGATCTTTGATCCTTAAATTTAAGGACCTTTGATCCTTAAATTGCTGGGAGACTTAATTATACCTCTTTGCCATGTTTTTACATTCTTCTCTGGTCATCTGCTGCTGGCCATGTTAGCAGAGAGAGGTGGTGGGATAAATGGGTCTGTGGTCTGAACCAAGCCAGATGTTCCTGCATGTGCTGTGTGTGCTGCCAAGAGATGGTTGCAGTAGGCATGTGACTAATTATATTTATGAAGGATTCTGTGAAGCACGAAAGTCTTTAGCAAATCTGTGATATGTCACTGGTAGCTGTTTTTCTTGCACAAGATGCTTTGAGCCTCTAGCCAGTTCTGATCTTTCCTGTGACTTTACTTCTACTTATAATTATTTGGATGCTGCTGCTCTCAGCACACTGCTAGGTTAGTCCTCCTGCTCCTCAGGCACAGGTGTTCTGCTTTTCCCAGAAAAAAGCATTGTCATTTCAACAATGCTGCAATGAGAGAAAATGTCTTTCTAAAGAAAGCCGGGCACACAGTGTAAGCTCTCCAGCTTTCCATTACTGCAAGTGGAACATTAAAGTTTTCTGTACCTCAACCAATGTTTGCTTTGATTTCCTGTGTAATATCTTGGCCTGAAAGAGAAAAATCATCATAGAATGATAGAATGGCCTGAGTTGGAAGGGACAGTTATCTTGCTGGTTTTCCTTTTATTTTGTGTGTAGGTAGCCACAAAAAAACTACTGCACCCATGTTTTAACATTTGAAATTTAAGGACATATACCAGCAGTTAAGTGTGCCCTTAATTTTGGTGTTTAGAGAACTCGACATTGATTAGTAAAGAGACCTGCTTCCCTCTCCAGCTAATCAGAGAAATTAGAGTATTTTCCTAGTATTTCCTGTGAAGCTCATATGTAAGAGGAAATATCAGGGTTGGCCTCAGTTTCTCTCAATGCTACACAGGGTTACTATGAAGACAATCCCCATCTCTTTCTTTCTTTAATTCCAGTGTGAGTGAACACTAGTAAGCAAAGCAAGGAAAGCCTCAAACAGACCTAGACAAAGAAGGATGCCCAGGAAATGCCAGTAAGGCAGCCACAACTTTAAAGTAAGGGACTGAGGAATGGTAACAGCCCTTAAATGGTGTTTGAGGAGTGGTGCTCAAGCTCTCTGTAGTCTGCCTCTGTCCTTACCAATCTCTTGACACCATCAGCTCCAGTGCCACACGAACCCCAAAAGCCACACATTAACATCCCTTTGCTATATTTAATCTGAAGTAGGATCCATTTTAAAGTCCTACTGAGGTGGCCAAATCCAAACCTTCTGTGAATGGCTACAACATCAAGAGGACTTATGCATGCAATGTAGGCTGTGTGTGACTGTGAGCTGCTATGTGAACTTGGAAGGGGATTGTGTTGGTTTTAAGACTACATCTGTCACAGTCAGGGTGCTGCTGACTGTGGGGCTGGGGGTAGCTGTTTCCAGTGTAAAAAAAGCTTGTCACACTTCCCACTACAGCTCTGTGCTCATCTCGTTTATTCATTCAGGCTCATTTTTAGCCCGTGGTCTTTCCCACTGGCCAACACTAATTCAGCCACCACCTTCTCTTCAGAGGGTAGGCTGAGCTGCCTCTTGATTGCCTGGTTTGATGCATCATTAGGACATTAGCAGTGTTGGTTGAGGCGTGTTGGAGGTGCTTAAACAGGGTGGGATGGTGTCTGGTACCTGATGGAATCAGAGGTAGAGCAAAAACCTGGGGTCCTTTTTTCTCACATCTCTGCCTCAATTAGCAGAGTGCATTTTCTTCTGCTTTCTCAAGCAGCTATGAGCTTTCCCTCTTGCAATGCCTGACCAGCAGATCAATGTGAATGCCACAACTTTAGCACTTGCATCCACTTCATAAGCACTGGACAGCTGCTGTAATGCTTGCAACACTCATGATGTCACTGCTGGGTTTAAGCCAGTGGTCTATTTTATGATTAGAGGTTTTTCTTCACTGGAACAACTTCAAGATTTTTTCTTTACTAGCTCCTGTTTATCCCTTGCACCACTGAAATGTAGAATATGGAAAGAAAAGGAGTGAGGGGGAGAAATAAACTGGTCTGTGGCAGAGACTGGCAGCATGCCTGTCTTAAAAGTTCTCAGCAAAGCTTGTCTCAAAAAAGCTCAGAAGCCTGCTGAGAATTTTTTTTAATATGAGAAAACATGAAATGAGCATTTCTAAGTGAGAGGGCTGGGGGTTTCCTGCTCTTCTGCAGCAAATACAAGCAGATCACGCTTTCCCCCCACTGACCTTTTCAGTGGAGCCATGTGCATCCTGAGGGACAGAACAGAGCAGCTCCTAACACAATAAACATTACTCTGCCTGCATTAGTTTTTACATTTCTTTGTTTTATTTCTTGTTTTGTTTGAAATGACCTGTACCACAGGAATACAATTCATTTAACAGGTTGTTATTTTTTTAGGAGCAGATAATAGTTAAGTAGATACTGTTTATTTCACTGACTGTCTATGACTACCTGCATCATTCTCACAGCCTCTGTCTCTCTCTGGCTTCTCCATGTAACCCAGCCACAAGAACAACAGAGCAGCCTTTGGCCATATGATTGATTATAGCTCCGATTGGTAATAAAAGCTCAACATGTTACATTCTAGGGTCTTTCTCATTTACTTGCCCCTCTAATAGCTGCTTACATGTTTCTGGTGAAGCATGTTTTATTTTATATACTTATAATAGTTTAAAAAAAAAAAGATGACATAGCTTACAAAGAGAAAAATAATGCCCCCTTAGCATGAGCAATACTGCAAGGTTCTGATTGTTGTGGGGATGTTTCTTGTCACTTCACAGTTTTGCTGCGAGGTGTAATGCCCAAGCTTCCCTAGAAACCTTAATTCAGAGTGGTAATTTACCTTTTAATTGATCCCCATGAAATTTGTTTTGCATTATAGGTCAGACACTGCTGTTCCCAGAGAAGAATGTGCCCAAAACAGAAGAGCTGGTCACTTGGGAAGAGCTGCCTTTTGTAGTAGCTGGCAGGTACATGGTTTCTGTTATCCACACATGCAAATCAGGGGCTGGAGCTGCTTTTACCATTATTGCTGGTGTGGGTTTATTCACTGTCACTGATATACTTACCTCTTCTGCTTTTCTTTAAGTCACAGAGCCCATCAGCGTCCCAAGGCTCAAGCTCCATCATCTTTTGCCCCATAAAGAAGGACAGCTGTATGACACTGACTCTGTGAATCCTAGATTACAAATGAGCAGCATAAAAACTACTGACCTAAAACCCATCTCCTAGTTCATGTCTCATCTTCCACATCCCCAGACCTTTTTTGTAAGAGACTGTGAGCATTCAAAGACTAAGCAGTTGCAGAGGCTTCATTTCCTACTTCAAAGTGCATTGGGGGGACTACACTGTTACACTCCTCTGCAATCCCAGCCTATTGTGTAGCTGGAAAGGCTCCTCAGCTGTGTCAGTGTGTTAGTACTAGTGAAGCACAGCAGATCAGAGTGCCTGCAAAGAGATGATTGTGATTCCTGCACTTGTTTGACGGGCTCAAGAGACCTGATCTGCTTCCCAATTTGGGATGGTACAAGCCTTTTAAGGGTTAAATCTAGACAGGTGTTTGTCTCCCAGTTCCTGGGAAAGAGTTTGCATTTCTTGGTTAGAGAGTTTAATATATCCTAAGTACTGTCTGCTTCACTTCCCATCCTATTTCAGAAGAACTGCAAACACTTCCCTGCATATTATCTTCAAGCAACGGAGACTATTTGGATGATTTCCAATATTATGCAGCTTTAATGGAGAAAGAAGTTCCTGGAAAAAATGTATTTGGTATCTTCATATTGCTATGCCAAGGCAGGAGTTGCCTCCATCCCACAGCCCTAATCTAAATAGCCAGCAGCCTCTGTGAGCTAGAAGCTAACTCGGCAGCTCTCCAAATCATGTTTTGTAGATAGTTTCCTGTTATGGAGAGCAGGCCTGAGTTCAAATACAACAAAGCTAGAAGAGCCTTTTGGGTTGTTTTGGGGTATTTTTGGGGTTTTTTTGAAGGGGGAGATTGGGTGGGTGTGTTGGTGTGTGAGTAGTGACCTTTCTGGCAGGACCCAACAGAGTAAGAATTGCTTCTTAGGATCTTTTCAGTCCGTTTTGGGACAGCTCCCTTTGCACAGCAGGCTGGGACACAATGTGCTGCGGCTCAGCTGGGTGGCACTTGGCAGCATTGCAGCAGTGCTCGAGTGAGTCAGACTTACAGGTGATAATGCAACCCAGCACATCTGTGAAAGCAATTATACCACAGCCAGAAAGGGCTGCCAGAGTGCAGCACATGGCAAGCTGGCTCTGCAATGGTGGCATGCATTTCACTTTGGTCCCTCAGTCACAGATGGGTACAGGGATCATGAGTGCAACCAAAAACCTCTCATTTTCTCCCCAGCTGCCTTTGGGAGGGAGTGGGGGAGAGAAGCACAGGTATCCTCTTGAAGCACAAGGCTACTGTGTAATTGCTACTGCTGTGAGCACAGAAAGAGTCCCAATTCCAATGTGCCTTCTGCCCATAAGGTCTCTGGTGGTTTACTAATATGCCTGAAGTAAGACAATTCCTTTATCAAGTGAGTACAAAATGAGTGACTCTGTAGCATAGGAAGAAGTCAAAGGAGATGAAATAGAACTAACTTAAGTACAAGGAGCTGAGAGGTCACCATGCCAGCACCCCTGTGTCTGAGCCTGCCAAGGCAGGGTTCTGCAGTATTGACAGCTCTGCTGAGACACCTTCTGCTCCAGCAGAAAACAAGCACCCAGTGTTTCTGATCATACACCTCAACCTGGTTTGGAAGACTTCATCCCGAGGGCAATTTACTCCTCTTACACACCACCTTTCTCCTGGGGAAGCCAGGAAGGGGTGGAAGCTTGGGGAGAACAGACACAGTAGAGTTAGTGGTGTCTCAAACGTAGATCAGAGGTTTTTTTCTCACCATTAGTGCCATGCTGTTGACCACAAAAATCAGGTTTTGCCAGCTCAGGATGGCTTAAAACTAAGTGACCTAGAAAATAAATTTTCAGAGAATACCAACAGTCAGTATGGCTTAGGCAGCAAAACTAAACCAGGTCTTGGAGACAGTAGGAACCTGGTTACATAAAAGTAAATAAACACTCCCCCTGCTCTTCTCCCACTACCTCAAGGTCAGGTATTTGCTTTCTGATCAGCAAGAGAAAGTCCTACCAGCCCCAGGTATAATCTATGCTAGCTCTTTTTCTGCTGTTGAGGATAATGGGATGAGGCAGGGGAAGACAGTAGTTGGAGTATCACGGGTTTCATGCCATCCTCTAATTTATTTCCCTAGCCTGCCACAAGAAAGCAATCTCTCAGGCTCTAGAGCTGCCTCCTCTGAAAAGCAGTGCCCTTGATTCCTAACTGGAATTTGGCAATAAGCCTAAAGTCTCTGTGGAGCCAAAGAGCTCTAATGAAGTCTAGGAAAGATCTGGTTTGGGGTGTATTTTTACTTGGGCAGTAACCATGCAGACAAAGCCTTGTGTTCTCTGCCACAAGGAACAGGTGGGGAATGGCACTGAGCTGAGCTGAAGAGGCAGGTGTGATACACTATGGGGTGAAAAGTGTGGAAGAATTGTAGTTAGCACCACACAGGAGAGGATGCAGAGATTATCAAGTCAACCCAGCACTGAAGTATAACATCAGGCCCTTTTCTCTTGCCATTTGGGAAAGACTTGCATTTCTCAGGGACATACATCCTGCCTCTTCAGGGGCCTGCGGGGATTGTACATGGGAGGGACTAGCCAGGCATAATGACACACTGTACAAGGTCGCAGAATATCTTACACAGTTAGGAGCATCTTTCCCAGTAAGAAGTGGGGCCTGTATGTACAAGAGAGGAGTCTGGGAGGCAGCCTTTTTGTTCAGGAGAGGTCCAGCAGCCTTGTTCTCCAAAGGAGCATCTACTCTATGGTAAGAGGAAGAAAGGTGACAAAAAGAAGGACCGTGGCTGCTTCCCTTTCTAACTGACCCCTCATAACACCAGCAGATAAAGTTTATATTGACTCTATTCTTCCTCTCTTCCTGCTTCTGTCCCCACTCCCCCTCCAGAACTGGCAGAGGGTGCTGGGGAGCAGGCAGCCTGGACAGCGCTGAGAGCATCACTGATCAGAGGGGCTGAGCCCCCATGATGCCTCAACAAGTGCAAGAGCATAATCTGGTATTTCCCACAGAGAAAACAACGAAAAAAAGAGAAACAGGTGACTGATTAAAAGTTTCCCCCCTCCTGTACACAAGATTCTGCAGTCACGCCGACAGATAGACATTAAATAATTCTTCCATAATAAATGATTGGAGATAAAAGCCGGCGGTGCCTGCTGCTGCTGTTTGGATTGCTCCGTTGTCTGCATCTTTGTTTCTAGTTTGTTCCCCGGCCACTGTCGGCTGGTGCTGGGGCTGTCAGACCTTTGCCTCTAGCATTTCTAGGAAGAGTTTATGCATGGGAACCTTGCCCTGCAGTTTGATGCTGTAGAAGTGCTGCACAGCTTTAGCAGCCGTCTGCCGCAGGAGGGGCAAGGTCAGGAGCAGCTTGCCTGCTCGCCGGGGCTCCTCATTGCGCTGACTCAGCTCGTAGTCCTGCAGGGCTTCGTGGAGAAGGTCCTGGAGTTTCTGCACTGCATCCATGTCCTCTATGTGCATGGAGTCTGGGGTGAGGGAGAAAAGACAGCAAACAGACAAGTCAGATGTGACAAAGGAAATCCTTTATGGTTCTGAAGCTAATGATGTTTTCTTTCCTTCTTATCTGTTCTTGTGGGTGTTTTTTGAGTTGTTTTTGTTCCCCCCAGGCAGGAGGTGAGGGGTGTTGTTTGGTTTGTTTCTTAAGCAGAAAAAACCATCTAGCTGGCAGGTGTGGTGCTGCTGCATGAAGTTTGGCAGCAGCCGAGTGTGTGGGCCCTAGCAGTGCAGGGACAGTAGGGTTGCCCGGGGTAGGTGGGTGACACACGTGCCCTGTGTGCTGCCCATTTTGCCAGCCACCCCAATGCAATGCAGGGGTCAGGCAGGGGCCTTTGTGATTTGCACTTTCACTTGCCCTCTATGCTCCTTATGGGGAGAGTCACCCTGCAAGGGGCAGCAGCTGCTGTGCTGCCGCTTGGGAGCAATCTCATTAAGAATAATTAACGCTGCTACAGCACTTCATCTGTCTAAACTGCCTAATTGCCGTGCAGCTGCTAAGGGTGTCAGCAAGACAGAAAAGCCCCAGTAGGTCACAACCAGTGTGCCCAGGGGTGTTGCCAGACCCACCTTTGTGCATATGCCACTGCTTTCAGAGACTGCTAGCAGCTGCTCAAGGAGCTTCCTGCTGAAATAAAGGAATCCCACGCCTCCTGCAAGGCCTCTTCCCTTAGGCTGCCAGTCAGATTTCTATGAGCTGTGCAGGGGCTAGCAAGGTTTGCAAGGTTCCTTGGTGTGTCTGTGAAGCAAGGGTAGCTAGCTGGTAAGGACCCAGTCCAGGGCTGAGATAGGGAACCAGATGAAACACAGACTGCTGAACTTGTGGGTAAGTCATGCTGTGAGAGGGCAACACTGAAGAGCAGAGAGGCACAGCATCACCAAAGGTTTTATCCTTTTTCATCTTGCTGATATGTACTTCTTTCCTACAACCATGACAGAGCCAGAGACACTGATGCCTCATACTCACTGTTCAGAGACTTTTAATCAATACTGCACCTATTGATAAAGGTTCCTGCCACAAGGCAACAAATCCAGAAGCAATGGCAAAGAGACAGTGTGGCAAGCACACATGCACACATGTAATTGCACTGCCTACCATCACAGCCTGGGCTTTGCTTTGTGGCAAAGTGGTCTCAGTGTAGTCTCAGCCTACACATAAACACAAATGTGAGGACATGGGTTCCCCAGAGTGACAGCAGTGAAGAGGAGGAAAGCTGACTGAAGTGCCAAAATCTCTCTAGAAAAATGTGTCATCTTCATGGAGAGCACAACACAAATTAGAGACTGTGAATATGGTATGATACATTTATGGTAAAAATGCTATTTATGATGCATGAATTATAAAGTATTACAACAGTTGGGAAAATATTATGTCTAGCAAGAAAGCTGTTTAAGAAGCTGTTCCGAAGGAATGCACTAATTAAGAAAGTATTAAAGGGAAGTATTCCCAAGAAGCCAACTGAAGAACAACTCTTGATACATTTACATTTTTTATCCAAAAATCCAGGCAAAGAAGCTCAGAAGAGGGCTTCTAGGTCATTACAGTGACCTGAGCTAGACATAGAGGTTGGTTCTGAAAAGTAGGGAGTAAGAAGCATGTTGCCAAGTCAGTCTGGCAACTTCTCCCAGACAGGTAGCACCTCTGAAAAATTTCCATACACAATTCAAGAGAAGTGAGTGGGATCTGTTTCCTGCCAAGTCACAGAGGTCATTTTGAAGACTGGAAGTATCAAAAGCTGGAATGTCTTCTATCCTTTCTGCTTAATGTCCTTCTGGCTAGGGGCACAAAGGAGAAGTAATCACAGCCTGTCAGAATTTGCAGATCCCGGTGAGTGCTAGAATTACAGTGTAATGAGCCATGCTTCAGGGTATTGTGGGTGCTCTGCTTTTGGGTACTGATGCTGCTGTACACTAGACAGAATCCCAAAACTGCCCTTCTGCCATCTGGCTTCTTAAGGTGACAAGACTTAACAGCAGTAAATAAGTGTATACAGTGAGAGAAACTGGGGAAATAAAGCTCAAAGCCTGCCCCACACCTGCCACACTCTGCTGAAAGAAGCTCAAAATTGGCAGCTGACTGCAAAAAATAAAACAACATTGCAGGATTAATTTCCTTGCAATCCATCAGTGAACTGGTGTCAATGGCATTGATAAACTGTTAATTACGAAATCAATAGCTATGAATTTTTACAGCTATCAGAGCACTGAGGTGGGGGCAGGCTGCCTGACCATGTCCCTGAGGGTCAGCTGGCCTAGAAGCTGGGCTTCATACCAGGAGCTCTTCTGCAGCACTGCTGGCATGGGGTAGAGGGCAGGTGTGAGAATGGACAAGGCCCACTGCTTCCTCACCTCTGTTCTTGCTGCTTCTGACAATAAGCAGCAACCCATCAGGAACAGGAACCTCACAGGACCCATCAGCACAGAATTTGCTATGTATCCCTTTGCCAGGTCCAGACATTGCTCACTCCATTTTAGCACTAATATGCATTGCAGGAAAAAAAAAAGGGAAATAAATTTCAGGCACTCTGGGATGTCCTAAAATGAATGAATGGGTGCTGTATGCTAACCTAGAGGGCTCTTCAATACATAGGTTGATCAATTTTTTTTTTTTTTCCTAAGGAAAGAGGACCTAGGAATGCTTGAAAATGGACTGCTGACTCTGAAAGGTAACAAATTAGGTCTACATCACCTCTACTCAGTCAAAAAATGGTTGATCATATTTTCTGGGACTTGCCTGCTGCTCTGGGAATTAAGAATTCATCCCTCAGCTCTCTACTAAACAGAGAGATCCCTTGAATTATCTTTGCCAATCCCAGCAGGTGTGTTGTTGGTGTGTCCCACCAAGGACTCAGAGATCAGCCTATTGCCAGCTTCTTCTCTAGTGAAGAGTGAGTGAGCCCCCACTTCTATTTCCATTTATTTGAATTCCTAGAACCAAAGGGTCAGTATACACAGGGCTGCATAAGTCCCTAGAACTTGGATTGCGTGAGCAATTGCATCCAGAATTTATCTGTGTGGGAGGGAAGGCAGAAAGCAGTTTTAGGCAGCACAGGTGTTAATCTAGGTGTTCATCTTTAAGCCCTATCTCTGATCCAAGGGAGTTGAAGCCTGGCCCAAACTGCTTTCCTCCCATTTAAGGAATTGGCTGCTTGCATGCAAGCACACACATGCAGGCTCTGTGTGTTTATATATCGTGTTTATGTCAAAAATACACCAAAAAAAATAACTGGCATTAAAAGAATGTGAAGGTTCAATGTTAAGTTACAACAGAAAAATACACTTGCCCTATTCCAGCTTCCTTACCTGTGTGTCAGGAGAAGCTTTAATTACATGAAAAACAAAATCCCATGCTTCACTTTCCTATGTTTCAATACAAATAACAAAGCAGGATTTTTGTGGATTATGCTTCTACATAGCTACACTTCTAGCTGCACTACGAGAAACCAGTGAAGTCAGACTGATTTTTTCCATCCATCTGAGAACATGCTTTGGCCTGTGCCTCCTAACCCTTACCTTGGTTTCTTTACTCCACAGCACTGGAAATGGAACCCCAAAGCATCTGATGAGTGTTGGTTGTTCTGCTCTGTCTTTGCTCAGTGTTACTGCACTCCTGTGGAGACTGTCTCATAAGGTTTACTCTGGGCTTAGTCCTGAAAGCACAGTGAGCAGCAACAGCAGAGAGTGCTTCTGTTGCACTGTGAAGAACTTGACAGCAGTGTCCAGAGCACAGTGTCCCAGTGTGGCACTTCTCCTGTCACAACTGCTACCTTAGCCCTTCAGCCTCTCTGAGGAGCCCTTCTCCCTGTTTAGTCCTGTGACCCTCCTGGCAGACAGGTTCTTTAACAAGTTGATTGTATCACCCGTAGCCACCATTGCGCAGAGGAGAGAGGCTAGCCTTGGCCATCTGCCCATCCTGCTTCACTGGCAAAGTGAAGGCAGCAATTAAAACTAAAAAAGCACTGTATGAGAAATTGAAAAAGGGAACAAAGTTATGAAGTGCAGAAAAACCATAAGGGAAATGAAGGACATAGGAGGAAAAGCCATGTCTAGAAGGGCTAAGGACAGTAAAGAAGTTTTATAAATATTTAAGGAATAGAAGAAAAATGATCATTTGTAGGAGGGCTCTTTTCAGCTGGAGATGATTAACCTATTAATAGCAGTGCAGAGTAGACAGAAGTCCTCCATGAGTATTTCTGTCTTATTTGGAAAAGAGAAGCTTTATATACCTGTGTTATATGAAGGTGATGAAGACTTCATAATCTGTTGTTTATGCAAGAAGATATTAGAACTATTAGGACAAACTTCACAGAAATCAGCAGAGCTGGATAAATTGGCTTTAAGAGTTCTAAAATTGCTAGCTGGGGGTCATCCAGGTCAGATTAATGATTAGTAAGTCTTGGTATTTTTATGACATTCAAGAAGACTGGAAATGTTCTAATGATGCACATATTTTCCTAGGTCTTACCTGATAATTTCTATGCTAGCTTGATGTGAACCAGGGCAAAAGAAAGGAAAAACTAAAGGTGACATTCAATTAAGACTAATAAGATGTCATTTATAAGACATGTAAATGTGGCACTTAGGGACATAGTTTTGCGTTGGACTTGGCAGTGCTGGCTTAACAGTTGGGAGTGGTGATCTTAAAGGTTTTTTCCATCATAAATGACTCTGTGATTTTACTGCCAGTCAACATGATACTTGAGAAGAGAGGTCTTGTCAAACAAACTTGATTTCATTCTCTGATGAGATTACAAGTTTGGTTGATAAAGTTAAATGCACAGATATAATAGACTTAGGTTTTATAAAGCACTTGGCTTAGGACCACAGGACATTCTCATTAAAAAATTAGCACTATGCAATATCAATAAAGAACACTTTCAATTGATTAGTAACTGGATAGATGACAGATCTCATAGTAGCTATCAGTGGTGAATCATCCCTGAAGAAGGAGTTTTCTCATGGAAATCCACAGGGATCAGTAGAAAAATCAGCTGCTACTCAACATTTTTATCAATGACCTGTAAGGACATTTTTTTTTTCTTCTATATTGCTATTGCAAAGAAGTGGATGGATGGTAAACAGGGACAGAATGGTGTAAAATGGTGAGGCAGCCTTACAGAATCCAGGACCACATCCTTACATTTGAAGTACTAAATCCATAGCTAAGGAACAAAACTATGGAACAGGAAGTTTATCATGACAAGCTCTCAGGTATAAAAAGACCTGGAGTCATAGGACCCAAGTCAACAAAGATCATTCTTTTGAGGCTGAACTCAAGCAAACAAACATTAAGATATGGTACCTGTCTTTTTTTTTTTTTTTTTTTTTTTAACTGAGAGAATGATTAATTATTTGAGTTTTTCTGTAAAGTGGCTTTGGCTAAACACAGATACTGGTTTCAGGGCTGGGCTGCAAGGGTGAATTCTGTGACCTGCATGACGCAAATTTGGCAAAGAGATCTGATATGAAACAATGAGACTCAGGGGATGTAGAGGGAGCCCTTGTTACGCAGTAGCTTTAGCAGTTTCCCTTTCAGATGGGACTCCTGAGCAAATCTGTGTCTGGCTGGCTTTGATACAATGCAGCCTTGTTGGATTGAGGGCTGCAAGCTACATCCACACTGTCTCCCGGTTAAAGGGGGATTCAGTGTCTCTGGTACCTCAACATCTCCAAGACAGGGCCAGGCAGATCCAGACCCACAGCTTTTTGGAATTGGGATGACAGTTTCCTTGTTTGCTGTATCTCACCAACTATGGAGGTAATGCAAGTGTGGCTCCCTTTTCTAAGCTCATGGCACTGGAGTTAGCTTGCTAATGGAAAAGGCCTCCACAGACCCTTTCACTGCTTGAAATCAGCAACCAGTCCATCCCTGTCTGTTCCACTTCCTACTACAGGATCAGAGCACAGCGGGGGCTCTAGCAGCAGTAAGCCTCATTTCTCCCTGCGTTCCAGCTTAGAGTGGAGCTTTGAGAATATTGCATGACACAGGCAGAGATTCTTAGGCAGTAGGCTCTAGTTTCCTCCCAGGTAAAATAACAGCATGAGCCTTGACTGGCTGGTTGCAAGACTGGCTGGGCCAGGGCTGTACCTGAGTTGGCGAGGGCCAGAGCTTTGAGTGTGACAAACTCCTCCTTCTCCACCTTGAGCTTCTTGTAGCGGCGCACCAGTTGTAGGATGGCCAGGTAGAGCTCCAGCAGCCCTGTCAGACGAGAGTGCTCTTCATCCATGATGTAGTCCTCAGCATAGACCAGCTTGTCCTCGTATGGCAGGGAGCGGTACACAATGCCCAGGATGAGAATTTCCATCCAGGCACTCTGCAGAAGGCTCATCTGGTCTCCAAGGGAGAGGTTGGAGAACCCTAACAGGGCAAAAGACAAGCAGGGTCAAATGGGTGTTCAGCAAAGCCTTTAGGAGACTAGGGTCCTTAGTTTCCCTGAGATCCAAACCATGCACTGTTCCCTACTGACCTGCTGCTTTAAAAATACCCCAAACAACTCACTAAAGTGACCCTGTCTTGATAGCAATCAGCACACATGGACCTTACCCTTCTCTTTGTTCCTATGCCCACCCACCACCTCAAAGAGGAATTCTGATGCTTTGATTGCATTTATGGGAGCCCAAGATTGATGACAACCTCTGTTCAATGACCACTGTTTCTTTCATAGCAGCAGCTCTTTTGCACCACATTGCCTTCCTTCTCTTCCTCAGTAGGTCTATATGCAGCCCATTTAGTCTGCCACAGCTGAAAAATGAGCAGAGAAGAGCTCCAGATGACAGAAAAGAGGGCTTCTGATGGGTTAGGAGGGAATGACACAGGCCTGAATTACAAGTATACTACAGTCTCATGTTTTGGCAAAAATGAGAAAAAGTCCTGCCACAATAAAGCACCAAAATGTGTTCAAAAATGAATACATTTGTGAACAGAATCCTCCTCTATTCCTCATCCCACTCTGATTTCCATACCAGCAGTTCTGCCTACAACCCTACCCAGAGTTAAAAATACCTTTGTGGTGTCACTGAAGTACCTAAATCATAGCCAAACCTGGTAGCAACAGAACAAGCCTCTACAATGAACCAAATATTCTTGCCAAATACAGAAAGAGCCTGACAGCCTCACCCTGACAGCTCCAGAGTCCACTTGAGAGGGTGGAGAGGACAAAAAACAGAAGCAATGTCCACCTCAGGGTGGGAAAAAAAAGTGTATGGGAAGGAAAACTGTTATGTCTTCCATACCTGGTACCTTTGAAGGCCAGACCATGAAAGATCCTGGGAGATGGGCACTCTAACAGTCATTACAAACAGGAATGTCAAGCACAGTGCGCTGGTCCTCTCTAGGCAGCTTTTGCCCACCATGGACAAGCAGAAATTGCACTTTTTTTGGCAGCCCCTTGCTTCCAACGGTTCCTAGGGCTGTGAAAGAACGGGACACCCAGGCATGCCTCAGCTGGAAGGGTGATGCTCTACCAGCCTCTCCAGGCAGTTTTCTCCCCAGATGCAAATGAAGCCTTGGGGATCACCAAGAGACCTGTGAACTCATGAGCCTCTATGCAGAAGCCTCCCAGTTCCACTGGCTGCATGCAAAGCTCAGCTGGACTTCTTCATCCCACACCCCACCCTGCTCACAGCTCTTGGCCCCACATCGGGGCTTATGTAGACAGCCACCATGATGATCATTTGATTTCTCTTGTTATCAAGTTGGCAATTAACAAAAGAGCTGATGATTGCTATATTGACTGACTGTGGGATCTCTTTTTCTATCTGCACTATCTCAGGGAAGGGAAGGCAGAAGGGTGGGTTAGTGGTATTTATTTATCTCTACGCCATGTTTTGTGTTTGTGTTGCCAGGGGAAGCAAAGGGTGATAATGGCCTGGCAGCCCTTGGACATCCAATTTCCCTTATCAGGCCACTGAATAGAAAAGAGGCCCCAGGCCACATTAATTAACAGATACCAATCAGCTGTCACGTGCTGTGTGTGCAAGGTCTGAGGGGAGCAGTGGGTGGGAGGGAAGAATCAATAAACCATTGGGGAGGAGTGCCAGAGGGAACAGCTAAAGAGAAGTCCAGGATACTGGGGAGAAGAGCTGCAAATCCAGCTCCATGACTGTGAGAGTGATTCCTGTACAGCACAGCCTGTGCCCCACATAGCCCTGATGAATCCCACCTCTTGCCTGGGCTGGGAGGTGGGTGTCTTGTCCTTTACCTCATCCTTCTGCCCTTTATGTCCTGCACTCAGAACTGTGCTGCTCTGGAATGAAGCCCTCCTGACTCAGTCCAAGTGCAGGCTGCTGCAGCTCCAGTGCTGGGGATCCTGTCTCCACAGCTCTGCCTGCTGCACAGGGAACTGATGAGATTAGCCCTGAGATTAGAGTTCCACTCTTTAGAACTGAGATCTCTCCTTTGGTCATCCCTCTCCTAGCTCTGACCATGGAGATAAGTCCAGCATTTAGGCTGCTGCCTTAAGTCCATTTTCTGGATCAGTCACAAGGCCTTTCTGCGTCTTCATCCCCCCCTGGATTACAAAAGGCATTAGGCCATTGCGTCACTGCAGTCTGCCAACAACATTTCTTTAAGAAATGTTGTTGGCAGACTGCAGTGACGCAATGAAATGTGTCTGAGAAACAGACACATAGCAGAGAAGATCCAGGAGAGGCATGGCTCGTACTTTTCTGCTACAGGCTGAAGTAGAAAAATTTATTTAACTCTAGCAGTAGCCTGTACACACAGCATTTCTATTAATTGTCCTTTCCCAGAGGCTGTTGTGGCAGGTGAGAACAGGAGATACCATATTTTACCCTTTGCCAAGAAGAACAGAAGAGCCAGCTGCAATTGCCCCACCCACCTGGGAAAGTCCCTGGCTAGAAGCACTCCCAGGTAGCCAACAACTCCAGCTCCAGCAGGCAAGTGGGAAGAGGGAGCGCTATGGTGTCAAGCCTGGACTTGAAGTGTCTGACAGAATTGGGACCCTTTTCCTCCAGTGTTCACACATGTGGAGTGCAGGGGCTAAAGAACTGTCCCTGAATCACTGAAGTAAAGGAGAAATCATATAACTCTCTTCATGATGTAAGAGTTGAGATCAGGGAAAGTAAATGTTAATTACACCTGGCCAAAATCACAGGCTTGCCATTTATTATAGGATTGTAACACTGGGGAACCTCTAGTTGTGAAATTTTCTGTCATCTTACTGCTCCCAGGAATTGCTAGAACACAACTGTTTTGCATTCTTGAGCTGTTGAAGGCCCAGCATCCAGAAAATGCCCTTAGTGATCAGTTTCTTGCTGCTTTTCTCAAGTCTGACCCTGAAAGGTGCCTAATCCACCACTGCCCCAAAAGAGAGCTCCTGGCTCCAGCACAGAGATGCATGCATGTTTCCGTCCTTCTCAGGTGCATGTTGAGAAAGGCTGCTTTATTTGCAACAGCTGATGAGACATTCAGATTGGGGGATTTTTTGGTTTTAATTTTTTTATTATTATTTCAGTGGTTTGGCAGTGGGAGCTCCCAGAATTAAAAAAAAAAAAATCACATAATTTGTGGCAAGTGGAGTTCATAATCTGTTAATTTATTATCATTTCTGTCATCCTGGAGGGCCATTAGCAGAGGTAATAAAAGGAGATGTAATTATAGGATCTGAGGCCACTCCAGACACAGCTGCTGTCACTCCACTAGCAATATTTCATTCTGTGCTAGTACTAATGTCTTCCTGGTGAGAACAGCACAACAGCTACCCTGGGAGAGCCTTCATCGTCACCCCTCAAGAGAAGTCCTGTCACCCTGCATCAAAGCAAGAAGAAAAGGAGGATATTGTTCCAAGACAATTTCCATGGGGTGAGAGTGAGTAGTGGGGAGGGGGCCTCATACAGAAGGGAACAACCCCACATTGGCTAAATGTGGCTTTTGAGCTCATGTCTAATAAGGCTATTGAGCTAATAACATTTCCTAAACACGATTAAACATGTTTTATTGTTATCATAGGAAAGTGTGTTTAAGTTTTTCTGATTTTATTTGCTAATACTGTGGGGTAGAAGTTTGTGTTGACACATGGGATCCTTCAGGGCTGGTATGACTTTAATGTCACATCTTTCTTTATTAATTCCAGTGTGAATACAAGGCAGGAATATGTGACTTTTTCTCCTTTCTCCATCCTTCTCTGACGAATAGTTTATGCACAAAGGAAGCAATGTCATGTTTTGCTCAAAATTCTTGGAAGGCAGAAATACAGGGCATAGGTAATTTAGACACCTGGCAGACTCCTGGCCCTGCCCTGCTCTGCCCCCTTGCTGCATAACTCAGTATGTTTCGTACTTGTTGCAGAACTACAGAGTTTTTGTTCCATTTCTATGAACTGTCTTCTATTATCTTTTTTTCTCAGTAATGCTCTCTTATGTAACAATTCTTGAGCTCTCTTGTGCACAGTCCTGTTATAAAATACTCCTGCTGGTCTGAACTGTGCCAGGCTGATTACTGTGGCTGCTACTGTGTTGTAGGGCCTTTGATAGGAGAGGAAAATACACAGAGGAATTTGAGATTATGGCCGGTATGTCCTGATTTCAGAAAGGAGAGGAAAAGCCCCTTTCACAGTGCAGGAGCAATCTCTACTCCTGCTCTGGGACAGTATTGCCAGGATGGAAAACTCTGTAGGAATTGGGCTCTTCCTACAGCCACAAGGTAGGGAACTACAGTAGGGCACTCTGTGTGAACAGACATAGCCAAGGTTAGAGGGATGTATGACAGCACCTCACTGGACAGCCACAGCAGCTAATTGCATTGCATTAAAACCATTCCTGTCAACACACCAGGTATTGGGTTAGTAGAGCAATCCAGGCTGAGTTCTCTAATCACCACTGTAACCCCACTTGTGATGAATCAGCCCCAGATGGATTCCAGCACTAGTGATGGTTATAATCCCTGCAGATGTGGCAGATCTCATGTAAGAAGGGCACCACCAAGATTAACCTCTTCTCAGAAATACTGTCCTGAAAATGTTTCTTCAGACTTTGGAGTACCATCTCATAACAACCCATATTCCATATAGCCCATAAAACCATTAACTCTTGGGTCCCAGGAGAAGCACTCTACAGAAAAAGAGAAGCAGCTGCCAAAAAGCCAAAAGAGGAGCAAGAGAAAGAAACTAAATACATGGGAAAACTAAACTGTCTGATCACATATGTTAAGATGCTTCATCAAAATAAAAAAGAAGAAAGCCAAAAAGCAAAGCAAAACAACACATGGAAGACATAGTCAGCATGCAGTAAATCCTGTGATCCTGTATCAGAGCCTCATATATTCTCCTGACAAAAGGAGGGGGAACAGAAGGCAGGAGATAGCTGAAGTGAGCTGTTTATAAACAGCTTTAGTGAGCTGTTCATAGTGAATTTCTGAAGCAATCTTTGGAAAACAGCCTTGTAAATCCCAAGGATATCCTCTAAGTTCCCTGGCTAGCCTTCTCCACACACAAATCCAACCCATCTGTTTCTGGTGGGGCTGGAGAGAGACTAGAGAGAGGGGTGCATTTTCCCTTCCCATTCTAAATCTGGGAAGAACTCATAACTCAACACTGAGGACCATATCTGCTCCCTCAGCCTCGGACCACCCTACCTGCCGGTGTGGGACACTTGCTATGTCACCCAGTCACACAGACACACACTGCATACAGTCAGTGAGCCTTCCAAGGCCAGTCACACTGCCAATAAGTTGTCCTCATTATTTGTAAACAAAGAAGCCTTGAGTTTCACTGGCAATAGCACATCATCCATTGCAATGGGATTTGTTCTGTCACAAATCCATTAGGACGAGATTTCCTGAGTCTGGACAAGAGTGCCCACTGCTGAGAGGGTGTGTATCTGCCTTGTTATTAGCAATAAAGTCCAGTCACTGCCACAATATTTATTCAGCTATGAACACAACAGACCTAGGTCTTGTTGATGTAGTGCAAGACTATACAAGTCCACCATTCCATCCCTAAGGCTGTTCCCCAAGTGCTTTCACTGGGCCACTCCATGCTAGATATGACAGAGAACTTCATTGTGTCATATCAAACCCTTCTGCATAATCCCAGGGCACACACATGCACAGTGATCAATCTATGCACCTCCATCATAGGCTGCACTGGAGTTCGTTACCAATGAGAGCCATCACTAGCAGTATTTTCCACCCATCCAGCAGTACTTTCCACCCATCACTATAGGAAAAAGTCCTCGTTGAGACCAAAACAGATAGGCACATAGATAAATAACAGCTCCCTTTGCTGCTCATGCTTACACCCTTAAAATTCCCCATTTACCTGGGATGTGCTTTGCCCAGCCAATGATCACCACCAATTCCCTGTCTGCCAGGTCACAGAGGGTTGTCAGGGCTTTGATGTCACTCTCTGGCATGGTTGGATCTGGCATGGCATAAATCTTCTCTGGCTCAGCCACCAGCAAGTGGGAGACGATCTTAGTCACTGCACATTTCAAAGGAGAAGTTGTTGTATCTCTTGTGACATAAGGAGAACCCTCCTATGATAAGACATGACTATAGAGCCCCTAGGACCTCAGTAATGGTTTTGGTCACAACAGGAAACCACACTGCAGCTACACAAGCTGTAGTGATCTGCCTATGACAAACCAGCTCTGCACAGGGATGGCAAAAGCTGTAATGTTGTCAGTCATTGTCTCAGGTAGGTCCACTGAGGGAGAAGGAGGTATAAGCAAAAAGTTGGTAGGATGTGGAAAAGTTTAAAGAGCAATGGGTAGTATTGAAGAGAGTAATAAGCATGGGACTGGTTTTGTTAACATGGCTTGGGTAGTAAATGAAAAGATCAGAATATCACTAAATGGATTTACATAATCTCCTAGGAGAGGTCTGGTGTTTAACCTTATGTACAATGAATGCAGTACCTGAGCTGTACCTAGGCCTGTCTAATTACCTCTACAATACAATTGTAACAAAAAATTCCAGTACTTTTGACTGATACAGGAATTGGAAGTGACAATTGCTACAATGTACTTTTGGGAGACCAGTGAAAAGAAATATAGTGGCAGCTCAGAGGACCAAAATTCAAGACCAGTACATACATGGCTTTTTAGCTGGGGGAGGGATCTGTAAGCTCAGGTAAGTGCTGCTCTCAGAATCCAGTCTCCTTTTGTATTTCTGACGGCCTCCACGGACTCGATCCAGACGAACACCTGCAGGTAAAACCAAAAAGTCCTCATGATTCCTTAGTGCCTTACAGAACCTTGACATGCAAATACTAAAATTTGCTAAGTAAGATGTTCCCCACACTCCAGGCAGCTTCCCTCTCCCTTGAGGGAAGATCTCAGAGATCTCACTTTAGATCTCAGCTGAACCCATAAATCTCAATACCAGCTAGACTGCCTCCAGCTCTAAGCATGCAGCTCTGAGCTTTACTTTTATTCAAAACATTATTGAACACAGAAATTAACCCATTCAAACTCTTGAATCACTCTAAATCTGATGGGCAAATGAAAAGCTTCAGAACTCAATGCCCTCTACATGATCCTACTTTTAAAAAGAAAGACTTTAAATGTTAATCAAGCCAGCAGTTATAAAAAATGAGCTTTTAGATTGCTCTTAAAAATGATAAGTTAAATGTTCTGTGACCTCTCACTGTTTATATTTGAAAAAAGTGACCTATAGCAAACAGATAAAGAACTATGAATTCAACAAAGATGTTTCAGTCTTGATCAAGTAAGGCAACTGTAATAAAAGTAGAATCCAAATAAATAGAAACAACCTTGGCTACAATAAAGCAATGATAAAGACAAAGCAGGGAGACATTGAAGAATTTGTTGCAGCTCTTTCAAAGTACAGTGAAAAAATTCCCAGTGACTGGGAAGTACAAGTGATTGTCACCATGCAAAAAACCATAGCATCATCAATAGACCAGGAACAACAACTAAGTTGTCACATTAGTACAAAATACGATGTTAAAAAGAAACTGTGAAAAAACCCCTACAGATATTTGTGCAGTTGCCTGGTTTTTTCTGAGCAGCCATATGGACTCTGATAATCAGTCTGTGAAATTGGGGTAACTCAGTCTTGCTGGGAGAAACAGCTTTGGAAAAAAAATCTTTCAAGGTAAATGTAGGAGCATTTGATTAGAATAAAATTTTGAATTTACACTATACAACTACTTCCTTAGAAACACACAGGAGTTTACCTAGTCTGATCATGGGAACCAATTATGTGATACACTTACTAATCACATCAAGTCATTAATATTTTGTAATCATACTGCTACATAAACACAAACAACTAAAAGCAAACACTCCACATCAGTTTGAAGTGACACTTTTTGAACAACCAGTACACCTGAAAAAATCTGCAGTCAGCTGGCAAATATTCTACCCTAGAAGGAGGCATGTCTGCCACACTGCATTTCAATGCCATGTTTGCTTACTCTGTCAGGGAAAAGATAAAGCTTTTACTGTGATGCTCACACCAGCCACACCTGCACACCTGAAACCACTACTTGCAACAACATCTAGATCCCGATACTCTTCGTGGCTAGAGCACCAAAACAATTTGACTACCAATTGCCCCCTAAGCAACAAGAATACCAGGCCAGCAACACTCAGTCTGGCAGCAGGATCTCACACTGAGCAGGAGGAGCAGGAATGAGCAGGTGTGGAGCTCTGCACAGCAAGGGAGCTGCTGCTGTGGGTGGCTGCTATGGCAGGACAGCAGGTGTTGAAGATGGAGAGAAAGGTATGAAGCTGATGTAGGTGAACTCAGGTCACACTGAGTTTCCCCTGCCCCATTTT
This sequence comes from Serinus canaria, assembly GCF_022539315.1. Taxonomy (NCBI): domain Eukaryota; kingdom Metazoa; phylum Chordata; class Aves; order Passeriformes; family Fringillidae; genus Serinus; species Serinus canaria. The sequence continues at coordinate 40,042,818 of NC_066319.1, read as the reverse complement.
CTATTTCTTACTCTGTATAGAGAATTTATGGACATCTCTAAGTACCATCTTTCTCTTCCACTACATGGTATTGTTTCTGAAAATTATGCTTATTGCTTCTTTTATTTCCATTTCCCGTGGCAGGTAGCCAGTGGGCAAACCTCCTTCCTGGGAGCCCAAACACATTTCAGAGAGCAATTTCAAAAAGGACAGCCAGGGAATCCCAAACCTGAGGTTATCTAGGGAGATCCCTAAGGAACAGCAGTAATAAAATCCTGGATGAAGCAGGAAATTTTCACTTCCATCCATGATTTCTTTCCCTCTATAAATGTGCCCTGGTTTCTTAAGAAGTAGGACTCTATTCCATGCTTTGCTGAATGAATGACAGCTACCTATAAGCCAGGAGAGAAGGGAGGGTCACAAATTTCTGGAACTGCCAGTAAACCAAACAACCAGGTATGAAAAATAAAAGGATCAGGAATACACTGTTAGAAGATTATAGAGGAATGGGCTGCCAAGATTCAGGACTGAATCACATCTTCCCAGGACCCTCCCAGATAAGGATCATAGCTGGGTGCATTCCGTCACACCAGTGGTCAGGGGGAGGGAAAGAGAGAATGCCATTCTCGGCTGTCAGAAACCAACACAGCCCTGCAGGATGCTTTTGCTGTGCAGTTTGCTAAGCAGCGGGAGGGGGAACTAGGAGGAGTAGGAGGAAATGGGGGAAGGAGCCTGTTTCCTCCTCCCAAGGAGAATGCCATCCTCCAGTGCTTGGCAGAGGGATGGCTGCACAGGTTGCAGCAGTATTAGGGACCCTCAATCAGATTATAAGGACACAAGGGACTTAAGTGCATTAAAAAAAGATAAGAAAGACGCAGAGAGATTTACCCTCCATCCCTCCTTCCCCCACTGAGCAGATAGAGGTCTGTTTGCCCAAGGACTTCAGCTTGTTAATTTTGAACAACTGTTTGTCCTCCTCTTGTTCCCCTTCCCTTGTGACACTCCTTGAGGCAAACATTTTCAATCAGCACTTGCAGAGCCACAATTCTACCCTGTCATCATTGCTCCAGCTGCAGAGCTGGTGAACAGGCTGAGCCCCACACCGCACATGCCATCTCCAGCTGCTGAGTGAAGTGACTACAGGGGCTCTGTAGGCTGCAGTGACAGGTACTACAGTAAACAAAAGCATTTCAACCCTTCAGGTCCCTGACTGTGACACTCCAGACATAAGCATCATGGTAAAATCCTTTTTCTAAAGATCTGACAGCCTAATAGGTCATATCTAGATGGAAGGAAAGGGCATGGCCAAAAATCAGTACCTGTGGTATCTAGGCATTCAGGTTAAACCCTGCTGCTCTGCTTGATTTCCTCTGTGGTTGATTTTAAGACAGGCAGGCTGGTTACAGTGCAGCTCTGAGAGGGGCACTAAAGGACAGACATTAAAATGAAGTGGGGAGGTGTGGTGGGTGAGCTCAGAGAAGCAGCATGAAGGAAAACACTATGCAGAGAAGAAATGGACAGGAATGTAAGCTGGGATATGAATGGAAGTGAGAGAATGCAAGGAAAAGAAAGACAAAAGAGAGAGGGCTGGAGCAAAGCTGAGGGGCATGTACACTGTAATCACAAGGGCAGGTAAAACACCACATGTGCAGCCACCTGAGCATTAATTGCAAGGTGCAGCAGCCATGCATGAGATGCAGCTGTCCATACTGAAGACTTACACAGGATTTGGTACTGCAGCCTCACAACAAGACAGCAGCAAAAAAAAACCCTCCTGCACAAGCCCTATGCTCACTTCAATCACAACTGATCAGTTCTAAGGAGAGAAGACACTCATCCTACAAAAATGTCACCTCTACAGGCACTCCTGGACCCCCCTTTGTGTCAGCAGGGAGTTGAGATCAACAGTATAGGACAAAGTTTGGAAAGCACCACCCCTTGATAACTTATCTTGATGGCAGTTCCATCAAATTAAGGCTATCTATTCTGGAAACAAGCCCTTTCCTCCCATTCCCCTGTATAAACTGCTGTTCTTCATTCAATTTTGCTACCTTTTGAGAGACCCTGAATAAAAGTTCTCCTCATCTGACCTAGCTATGGAGCTGACCCTGGTGTACGCCCCAGGGATTGAATTCCAGCTCCCCCACAGCTTGTTCTCAGCTCCCCTGCCTGCCCAAGCCCCTCTGACCTTGCAGGGAGGAGGGCAGGGCCAGGACTTGGGCAGGACTTCTCAGCTCAGCATCCTGCCAGGGCAGGGATGTCAGTTTTCTAAGTGTCCTGTGGGTGCCACTCGTGTTCCAAGCACTCTTGCAGAGAGGTCTGTGCCAGCACCAAGCCTCTGCAGTGGCAGAGCTGATCCGCTGATCGTTCAAGCTCCCTGCACTTCTCTGACATGCCCCTTGGAGAGACGTCTGCCCGACAACTTTGGGATCAGATGTCCCCTTACCGACTTGATAACATCAGGCCTTGGGGTTTTTTTCTTAATGGAAGTAAAATAATTCCATCTTTTTTTAAAAGCTGGACCCAGGCCGAGACTGTCGGAAGTAAAAATAGCCGAGTATGCAGAGGCGACAGCACACAGAGTCAGGTTTAGTTTCTCTTTTATTTTCTGGGGACTAAAAATACCCTTAAAAGCTCTGTGAAGCTAAGCCCTGGCCAGTGGGAAATGCAGTCAAGGCCCAATATCAGCTGTCGTGTCAAATTACCAGCCTCACCTCACTTTCCATCGAGTCCTATCACATGCCCATGGATTGATAGGAACAGAAAGATCTATCTTGCCAAAAGAGCTAACGGAGGAGCCAGGCTACAGGGTTTGCATGGTACAATATGTGTCTAGACCAAGAAGGACACAACCAAAGGGAACACAGGGCAAGTGCTGGCCAGGAAGTAAAAGGGCTGCTTTGCTGAGCTTCCCCAATACACTAGCCAGCTTCTGTGTCCATTGCCCACCTAATCCTTGAGCTGCAGTTTCCACACTGCTCTCCCAGGGTCTGTAGCTAGCAGAACACCTGTCACTGGGAGCTGCAGTCTAAAGTACATGGATTTGTGCTGGCCAAAGAAGCCAGAATGTATAGGCTAAAAGCAGAGAAGAAAGGAAGGGAGAAGGGTTGTATCCAAAGTGTTTCCTACAAAATTTCCCTCTTCCTTTCTACTCTAAACTTCAGGAGAGACATCAGCACGTGGTAATGGGATGAGTGAGCCAGGAGGAGGCCTATCAAGGAAATAGAAAGCAGAAATGACCATTAAAAATCAGTCCTGCAAGATGGAGAAAGAAATAGACTATAGGGAAAAGCAACTCCGCCTAACAGGAATGGAGAGGCTGCAAACTGACTAGGCTCTCTTTTGTTACTCAGATTCCAGCTTGGGAATGAGAAAAGATCCCTTTACACTATTAGGCTCTAGCACTGTGGCTAAAAGAGGCCAGCCCCTAGAGAGTCTTTTGGTAGGTGACTGATGTGATTACCCAAGTCATCTGAAATACAGGAAAGCAACTTGAGGGTCACAAATCAGCACCACCAGAAGAGCCCAGTGACTAGGCTGGTACAGGTGACCAAGGCTGGAGGTTACACTTGCAAAGAGAGGGTGAAGAACTATCCTGGGGATGAGGGAAGTAGAGATGAAAATCTATCTCCTGTATTAGAAGAGCCTACAGAGAAATTAGATCAGTTCAAGTAGGATGCTGCAGCTTCTTCCACCTTTGATGGTTTCAGGGTTATGTTAGTCAGGTAGGAAAGTTTCTTCACTGTCGGGTTGACTGAAGAGTGCCTGGTTGCAGAGAGACAGGTTAGCCCTGTGATACCTGATGATACCTGGTCCCAGAGGCTCTCAGCTGCCTTGGAGAAGTTTCACAAGGTGTCAGCTCCTCACACACAGAAACACAAGCAGCACATCCCAAATGGTTGGTCCAAAGCATACAGAGTCAGGTGGAACCCACACAGCTTCAAACCAGTCCTTCTCCTCTGCCAGTGCCAGCTGCATGGCTGCCAGCTCTGCAGGGCTGTCTGCAGCACTAGCCACTGCTGTCTCTCAAATTTACATATTTCTCCCCATGCTAAGCCCCTCTCCCTTTGCTCCCCTCACTTTGCTCCCTCTGGAAAGTCAGGAATTAGCAAAGGCTTCAAGGACAAATAGGAATAAAGAATACCTCAGTACCTTGTTCTCTGCAACAACTCTCTGCAATAAGCCCCACATCCACATGTTCACCCTGTATCCATGGTCCATGCAAATGTTCTCCTCTGACTGCTTCCCTCCCAGCCCTCCAAACAGTAGGAAGCAGGTCAGCAGCTATATTGGTTATGTCACTCATGGCCACAATACCTGCACAGCAGAGGGCTGAGGGACACTGTGCAAAAGGAACAGATGCAGACACATGCCTGCTAGGAAAAGACCAAGGTTGTCTTTCACAACAGGACCTAAAAGATGACAAAGTCTCAGCCCCATTGATTTTCCAAGACGTAGAACTCAAAAATAAAGCCCCAAAGCAGTGTTTGCTGCCTAGATGAACCTGCAGCCCTAGGTGCGATTTAACTCACCTTACTTTAGACTTTGATAGCTCCTTCTGTGCATCTTGACCCACAACAGAGAAAAAGGCACCTCCACATTCAGCTCACTGGCCAGACACTTACCTGAGGAGGCATCATGACAGATACTCCTCTTCACTGACTACCAAGAGAACCCCTGTGGGGTGAAACCAATGCTATCTCTAGTCCAGTTTTCTGTCTCAGTGTATTTCAGTGGAACAGATTTTGGAACAGGTAGAGGAGCATAAGTATGGATCAAGATCAACAATTTTTGATATGTGACACAATAGAGAAGCCCCCACCACTGCATGGAAAGAGGTCTACTTGTGATGGAGATCCACAGAGGCGAGGGAGTTAGATCCACCTACACAGCATGCTCTGCTTTGTCCAGCCTCTAACAGCAAATCTGCTTGAGCTTTGAAGCATCTCCTCAAGTCCTTACCTCAGCAGTGGCTTTTCTAGTACCAAGAATTACTGTCCACTTCTTATTGACACAGTTGTGCCAGGAAGTTCTGAATAAAGATCCTCTCAGGATACCCTGCAGGCCAAGAGCTGGCTCAGTCTTCAAAGGTGAGTCAGGGGAATGGATTGAGAATCTCAGCAGAGCTGAGTCCCTGGTGCACACAGGTTACCAGAGGCACATGCCTAAAGTTACTGTAGACCAGCGGGGGCATATATTCAATCCCATCCCATTCATTCTTACACTGAAGAATCTTAGCTGCTGTGTTGTCAAAACTGTCTAAAAGCTTCTAGGACAATGGCTGGGTTCTAAAAATCCCAGGATGGTTGTTGCAGTTTGTATCTGCTTCCTCTTTTCTGTACATATTATAAGAGCACTAAGCACAGTTTTGGTGACTGAATACACAAAGTATTTATTACAAACCTATGTAGTGGTGATGCCTCTCTGAACCCACCTAGATGTATATTGATGGAACTTGGACTTCAATGTTTAAAAGAATGGAGATCTAGTTAGGTGTGGTAAGAACCACAAAATTCAAAACGAATGAGAGGAACCAAATTAAACAGATTCATAATCCATTAGATAAGGGAGAAGGTGTAGGGATGGTCCTGGGTGTGCCATTCTTATGTCCAGAAAACAAACACAAAGTGCACTCAGCCCAATGTACAATTTGTGAACAGTCCATCTGCTGGAAGTCTCCTCTTTGGAAAATTACCATCAACCTGCCAAAGCACATGCTCTGTGTCACAACTCATCTCCAGCCACATTGCAAAAGCTCAATTTATGCCTTGGAAAATAGTTGGGTGTGGAAGATAAAGTCATCAAGATGCCACTCACAGCTCCCAGAGATCCCATTTCAATGGACAGGGGGTTGCCTGTCTGTTTTGAAACACAAGGATATTTTAGAGAAAGAAAAATCATTTTTTCATTCTCTTTTTTCATTTGGGTACCTCCAATAGTGATATATCTGGCAGCGGCTAGAGGCAGAATACTCTATAAATACAAAGCCATTAAATTGCACACAGCAGCAACCTGATCTGGGCTACCTTTTAATTTCCTGACATGAGCTGGCCACTAACCCAATTACCCAGGGTCCCCGGAGGAGCCCTCATCCTTCCCAGGAAGCACAAAGCAGGAGCCCAAGCATATTGCAGGGATGTCAGCTGAGCTTTCACTGAAATCAAATATCTTTTTGAGAACACATGGTCTGGAAGTGGGCATGGGGGCAGGAGGGAGAGGCTGCTAGAAGCACTTTGCTCCATTGAGTAATTCTTTCACTTGAAAACAGAAATTAAACACCCTCCATTTGGTTATGTTGCTGAAAAGGAGCTCTGCTGTTGATTCAGTTATCTGGATTTTAGTAGAAGATGAAGGCAAGGTTGTGAGTGGAAGTGGTTTGAAATCGCCAGTGCTTGGAATCCCTTGCTCGGATCCGACATGACCGCATCAAATTTACAGCATCACACAGCCAAGTCTGTCCAGGATGACAGATTTAATTCCTTGTGAAAAATTTATGACATCAGCAGCTGGTAAGGGAAACTGAAGAGTTAGGAATAAACACCAGGGCAATTCCACTGAGTACAGGGTTTCCTAATCTGCCAGGGTCTTGAAGAGGAAATGGATTCAAGCAACATCTTCTTCTGAAATTTGGAGATTACAGTCTCACCATATTGGAAGTGGGAATCACCACCAGCATTCACAGAGATGCAGGCACTAGATAACACAAGGGTTACCAGGTTATTGCAAGTTTTTGGGAGGCAGGGAATTCCCAAAGACACCAGGGAGACAAAGAAAAAGGGAACAGGAAGATGAGCTGAATGAACTTTGTGGCCTTCTTCTGTAGACTCCTCTTGCCTGTTTCACTGCCTGGTGCTGCAGTGTCTGAATCCACACATTCCAGCAAACTTTACATCAGAAATTATATTAGACAGATAGGAGTCCAAGAGCTTGGGAGATTTGTAGCAAAGAAATTTGGGTTCCCTGTTGAATTCAATTTTTGAATGTTCTCTAGCATTTCTTATTGAAATGCACTAGGAGCAAAGGAGCAAAACCTGGGCAAGGAATAGTTGTACCTGAGCTTACCATAGCATAACAGTTTTGGGAAGAAAGAGAGTCATGCAGATAAGATATATCACATGTCTTTACTGGATAATTGCCTAACCTCTCTCTTGCTATTAAAAAGCCTCCCTTTTGTGCGTCCAGATCAAGATTACACATCCTTCTACCTTCCTTCCTTTTATTTGTAGACTTCACCCTCACCACACAACGGTGATTCTTGAGAGCCAGGAGGCAAGGCCAGAGGACAACTTACGTTCAAAGACATTCAGAGTGGGGTAAAACACCTCATACAGGGCAGGTTTCCTATCTGAGGAATCCCCACTCCTGCTTTTAGCTCATGCAGTGCATGTACTCCTGTGAACTCCTATCTTCTGCTTTCTGAAATAAGGTATACCTGGTCTATCACTGGACACATCCCCAGGGTCCTTTCAGTCTTTGCCCTCTTTCTTGGAAGCCATCCAGTGATGTCTGCAAGAAACTGGGCAGAAGCCATTCATACATCCCAGAAAGTTCCCCTTAGGACTCAGTCATGAGCAGGACTCTGAGGAGACAAGTCTCAGCACTGGCAGGGAGCAGAGGACAACTTCAGCAACATAATACACATTACTTCCATTAAGAAGGAAAATAAGACTCAAAGGCTGGGGGAATAATCAATGGCATTTTAATGCCCGGATGAGATTTTTTTTACAGACATTTTCTTTGCTCTGTGGTTTTCTGCTGTGATGTGATTCAATTGTATGTGCATGCACTTCATGAAAAGCATTTCATGACCCAGCTTTGCTTCCTTTTCGGAACTGTTTATGCTCCACGTGGGTCTCTGCAGATATGCCAGCACAGAACAGGGAACAACACAGCTTTAGAAACAATACAATCCTTTGAAGAAAAAGTTCTGCAGAGCTTCCACAAGAGCAAAGGGCCTAACAACCAGACAACAGCCAGTCTATTCTCTTTGGTGTGGCATGGCTTGATATGTCTAATATCTGTCTCGTCGTCTTGCCTGTCTGTCATTTCCAGCCAAAGATGAGCTCTGTAATGAGAGGCCTTGATGTTTCATTGCAATTCACCTGTTGTCCCCATCTCACTTCTGATGATCTCAGAACATTTCCCTTTCATGGGCAGTACTGCATTTATGTGACAAGGTTTTTGTAGCAGGAGACTGCAGGGGCGGTTTCCGTGAGAAGACATCAGAAACTGCCCCTATGTCCACTCCAGACAGCTCCAAAACGGACCCACCACTGCCCAAAGCTCAGCAATGCTGGTGGTGCTTCTCTGATAACAAATTCAAGAAGGGTAAAAGCAGCTGAGAGAGAGGCATGAGAAAATACTAAAGAAACAGTCCTATAGATACCAAGGTCAGAGAAGAGGAGTTGCCGCAGGTTCTGGAGGACCTGGGGTACCACAGGTTCAGAGAGGCAGCAGAGGTGTGGAGGGCAAAGATGTGAGGTCATGTTTAACCAGCCAATCAATGTCCAAAATGAAACCTCTAAGCCCACATACACAAGCATCTTGTCATCTGAAATTACATCTGCCTCTTGAAGAAAAACAAATTGCTGTAGAACAGAAAGGTTATGGGTGGCTAGAGCACGAATGGCAAGGGAATATTCTTCCTAAAACTGACAAGGTATACTGAGTTTTTAAAAGAGTTTCGAGCAGCCAAACTACTGAAATTTCTCTATCTGTCATTCCAGAAGTCTGGGAAGATCTAGATCTACTCTGTAGAGCCCACAGTTAAAGAACTACACTTAGTCATTGGAGGCACAGCGACAGGAGCAAGGAGAGGCCATGGGCTGGACAAACCCCGGGATTCCCAGCTCTGAACAATGCTTCTCCACTGCAAGTTGCAGGGCACACTTTTCCTGCACTGGCCATTCCTCCACACCAGACACCATCTTCCATTTGGGGTGAGCAGTATCACTGGTTTCCCTGATTTTTGCAGAGCAGAGGAACATGCAATTCTACTAGACAAAGCTGTGAAGATGCCCATCTCCACTGCCTGCAGGCTGGTGGTGCAGCAAGGCAAAGAGCAGCAGAGCACAGATTTTTCTGGGGACAGTGCATCCCTACATGAACACCAGGACTGAAGTCTGCTGGAATGCTGTACTTGAGATTCAGCAAGTTCCTATACGAGCCTGCTAGGGCTAATTAACGCTCCCTGGGGGCACACTCCAGATGGAAGGGGAAAGTGAGAGACAGACAGGCCAACACTTGAGATATCTGAGCCAGCTGGGCTCTGTGGGCAGAGCTTTCTGCTTGCCACTTTCCCCAGTGAGCCTTGCCTGCTCCGCAGCACCACACCAGGAGAACCTGAGACAGCAAAGCTCTGGTGTCCGTGCAGTTCCCTTGTTGCAATACATTGATCAGAGCTCTCTTAAAGAAAGTGGCCTGGATATCTGAGACACCTATTGATTGCTCCATTGGCTCTCTTCCTGCCCTGATCCTCATTCACTTGGCATTGCCTGAATAACCTGCACGTCTATGTCAGGGCCAATCTCCCTGGATCTTAAAGGGCTACATTCACAGCTTTCTGCCTAGCTGCAGCCTATGCAGGGAGAAGAGATGTCTGCTGACCCTTATATGCAGTCCCCAAGTGGAGGATTCAAGTCTCCTGCAGCATCAAGCTGAGCATTTCAAGTGCAAAGCAGATCTTGAAGTCATGGTTATTTGTTTTTTGCCATCTTTGAGTACTGATGCCTTCTGCTTCTAGAACAAGGTAAAGCCACGTGCCCAGCAGGCAGGAGATGGAATCCTGTATGGCAACAATAATCAGGAAAATGAGAAGAAATCATGAAGCCCTTAACTAGTCACTAATGGAATATCATATTCTTCCTGAGCAAAAGGATAGTTTCTTTACCCAGAAACATCCCCACTGAGTTACAAGCCCAGTGGCTTGCCCAAGGACATCAAGGAGAAAACTGTGAAGAGAAAACCTGATTTCTAGATCTTGCTTTTAACCAAAAGACTGCTTTTTTCCAAACTTTTGATAGTCAAGCAGGACAAAGAACATGGCTTAGTAACCTCCTGCCATGCATGAACCTAGAGATGATGAGAGAGGTACACCGAAGCAAAGCAGGAAGCTGATCTATTAAAAGGAAAAATAATCATAACCCAAATATCAAGAGATGTCTTGTCCTAATGAGAGTTTGGAGACTGAAGAATAGGCTCTCTGGGGAAACCAAAACATCAGGGATTCTTAAAAACAGTTAAAATACTTGAATGGTACAGTTGGGAACACTCATGCCTTGGCAGAGAAAAGGGATGGATGAGCTAATAGCATGACAAATCAGAGATGGAAAAGACCAACGAACCTTTTCTAATCTGAAATCCCTTGTCAAGTCTGCATTTTGAGCAATTCAAACAATTATGGATTTGTTCTTTCTAGAAACTCTTCACTCTGTGGAGACCAAATCGTGTGACACCGTTTTTCCCCCTTCTTGGATTTGGCTTTGAAAGATGTGTATTGATTGAATTCTGTATACTAATACTTTGTGCTTCCACCAAGCTTCACATAAAGTTAACTAATTGGTCCTCACAATTATTTTGCAAAGCAAAGCAGTATGACCCTTATTTTTCAGCTTGGGATACTGAGCAAAAGAGAGAAAAAAAGATGCCTGCCCAACATCACTTGACCACTCTCTGTCAGGACACAGGACCCCTATTTGCAGATTGCTAGGGTAGTGTCCTCTGCTATTCTTGATATTATCATGTGCTCTTGTATCCCATTGCTATCAATAAATCTTTAGGCTGTATTTTCCACAGCTCTAAATATTATGGGCAGGATCATAGATACACTAATGTCAATAGCAAACCACCCTTCCCCAGTGACTTTAATGATGCCTGATCAATCCCTTTATGAATAACTAAATACACTTCAGCACAAAAGCAGCCATAGAGTCAAATTTCATTTTGCCACGGGTAGTATCCCACAGGGTTTGGGAGTTCAGGTGCAGCACAGTGTGAGTGAATTTACACTGCTTTCCAGACTAACTCTGGTCTGGAAGAAATTAAGTGTTTTCCCAGAACTTGGAGGCTAAGACATAAAACTCTTCACCGGACCCTGCTCTGAATAGTGCTGAACTCCCAGATCTGGAAGCAGAGTTGCCCTGACCGCACAGCCAGCACACCAGCACTGGCTCCTCTGACTGTTCCCCCAGCTGCCAGCTCCAAGAACCTCAACTGCTCAGAAGCAGGACAGCACAAACACTGGCAGCCAGCAAGCCTGAACCTGTGCTGCTGCTCTGCAGGATGACTGGAGCCACTACAGGCATTTAAGGTTGTTTTGTGGGATTCATATGAATAGGCTACAGTGCATTAACAACATGCACTCCCACTAAAGCCAGTGTCACCAGTGTACATTGGCTTTAGTGGGTAAGGGGATACATCCCCTCCCTGAACTACCACATGCAGAGAAGCAGGTTTCCAGTGGTCTCTAACTACAAAGTAGGTGCCTCCCCCCCAGTAGGAGATCAAGATCCTCTGAGTCTACCATCTCTACACCAAGGTAAGGAAGGGCCGAACTGCAGAAGCTTGCATCTCCTCTCCGTGGTAACTGGTATGCTCTAGAAGAAAGATATTTAACCACAGAAATGACACATCCATCAAAGAACAAAATGGGTTTAATGTCCTATCTACATTCTTAACAACACTGGCTGCCATCAACCTGCCTCTCAAGAAATGAGAGAGCTCTAGTGAGAAGCAATACACACTCAATTGACATTGTACAATTTATTACCAGCTGCTGTGATGTTATGACCTGGAAGAAATTGTATGCTGGCATCTTGGCTCCAGCTTACAGGACTTGTGCATAACCACAGCCAGCAGCTGTTTCTTGTGGTTAAGCTGAGAGGACCTTGCTCTGCTGGTATAGCAATGCAAAAGGCTATGTGCAGTGCATCTCCTTCCTTCCCCTCCTCCCCTCACTGCCTTTCCCAGAGGGACCCAAGGGAAACAAACCTTTAAAGTCAATCCATAAGAATGTGTTTAATTGCCACTGAATTCCCTGTGGTTCCTCTTGAATGGACAAGGATTGAAAAGGGGGGTGTGGGAGGAAAAACAGCACAGGAGAGAAGCTGAACACTGCTCAAAGAGCACTGAACAGATCAATAGGCTGAGCAAAACACAGACTGAGTATGCAGGGCAGGGGACCCACAGCTCCCAGACAAACCTGTGCTACCAACCATCTTCAGAAAGTCTCCTAAATGGTAATACAGGCAGACTTTCACTGCACACTATGCCACAGCTCTGCATTAACTCCATCCTTCCCTTATGAGGAGCTGCCAACTTAGTAGTGGTAACAAAAGAGCCTCTCCTCCTCAACACTGAAAAATTACTAGAGTGCAAGAAGAGAAACACCCTCCAGCCCAGGGTACCTTTGGGAAAGGAAAGAGTCTGGCATCACCCATTTCCAGTTATTTAATAACAGAGCATGAGAGCACTGACTAGAACCACTCTCCTCTCTGGACTGCTCTCTTGGTCACTGCCCATCAGACTCTCTTACAAAGCCTGTAGAAAGATACATTCAGAAACACAAAGAGGGCAAGCATGTAGTTAGCCTGGGAGATTCTGCAAGGTCTGGAATCCCAGGCACTGTGGGGACAGAGAAAAATTTCATTCTGTCTCTGTCTTACCTTCTTTTAGCATCCCCACTTTGAGGCATTTCATGAAGCGACAGGCCTGACAGGACTTGCGCCTCCGTTTCGTGATCTCACACTCATTGGTGGCTGGGCAGCTGTACTCAATATTCCCTGAAAGCAAACACAGAGATGGTCACCCAGGAATCATGTTCTCCCCATGGATCCAGGGACAGGCTGCAGTGCCCAGATATTTCCACCACTGTCAGTCTGTAAATGTTGCAGGTTTACTCATTCACTTACACAGCATCCTCGGAGACTTTACCCTGCTGACCTAGCCAAGGGATGACTACAGTGCTGGGTTTTCAGGCACGTGTCCTCCAGGCATGTCGTCATCCCTTGTGCTGCACCCCTTGAAACCTGGCCTGTTCCCTGAAGTCCAGGGATGAGAGTGGGAGCAGTTCAGACATTACTAGAATTTCCTTTGCTGCCAGTCTTGCTCCATGTCTGTGGGATGGATGTCACCTGCCCTTTCCTGTCCTGCTTGGGCAACTAGGGAGCTCAGAGACAGCATTTCCTCCTTTGCTTCCTCCTGCCAGCTGGCATGCTGCAAGCAGCAGAGAAGCAATAGGTCTGCATTGAGAAAAGTGGGTAACACATTCTGTAAAATGAACATGGGTTCCATGTGCAAATCTTTACATTTTTACTTTATTAGTCCTTGTGCACCTGCTCTCACCCTCTGCACAGGATTCTTTCCCTCTTCCCACTTTCCTCATTCCCTTTTATTTATGATCACCCCTTAACACTGCCTATAAGACAAAATGAGAAAGAAGCATCCCAAATTTATTTCTAATCACGTCACATTTTATTATAAGCCAAAACGTAAACAAAACATGGATGCAAGGGTCTGATAAAAGGATGTAAGTGGAATTATGCTGGATCACAGTGTAAGGCTATAATTATTTAGTACTAGAAGACAACAAACAGAATCCTGCCATTCACTTTGAGCTGTTGTTTCTGAAGAGGGCTGGGCAATGTTTGCTGTGGAGCTGGACTGGAAATCTAAACTTGGCACTGATGCATTGACAATGACAATACATTTAAGGCAGTCTAATTACTGGTAAATCAGGCAGCACTGAAAAAGTTACCTAAGCTCTACATCAGTGGAACAATAGAAAAGCTGGTTTAATGATTTAGAGTAGGAAACTGATGTTTGAGAGTTCAATCAGACCTGTAGGGAGAAGTGTAGGTAAGAGCTGAGAGAACACCCAATATGGACTTTGTATAGCATCAGATTAGAAGTATAGTTTACAGTTTAGTAATACTGGGACAAGACTTGATTTCTATTCCTACTTTTGTAATGGATTTTTGTGTTTTGTGCAAGACCATTCCCTCCTCTAAATAAAGATCAACAATCTGAAAATATCAATCTCTGGGGGTGGTAAATAGACCTTGGGGTTCACTAAGATATTGGAAAGCCCCTGGATTTCTGAGTAGAAAAACAGAGCTCAGAATCAAAAGAAAGAAAGCACCATTTGATTTACTTCATTATTCTTGGCCCGTGCTGAGTGAAACCCCAGGAGCACACAACCCCCAAAGCCTAAAGGTGGTCAGCCTACTAGCTATAAACATTCTTCCTCTTGCTTCTTGTTTTGTCATAAGACTTGCAACTTCCCCCTAAGCTTCAGCCCAGCCACCCCATTCCTCTCACCACTGCTCATCTGCCCCCAAATGCAGTTTGTCAGCAAGAGCAGAGTGTGCTGCACAAGTTGCTTCCATTCAGGCTGTATTTCGTCATTGTGCAGCATCTGAATTTCAATAGCCAGCCATGTATCAACATTCTCAGAGAGCTGGAAATTGAGATTCAAGCTAGATCTCAAGGTAATAAACCAATTCCTGTTCCAGACACAGAGCTCCAGCACACTACAGACCCATGAGTACGGTGGCCTTGATCTCCTGATCAGATGCTTGCTGTACCCCACACTGGAAGGAACAGAGCAGGAGCAAACCTGGGAAAAATCTCAGACACAGGATACTTTGGGAGGCTTTGCCTTTGTTTGAATGCCAACCTTTCTCACCAAAGACAGGATCAGAGCTCTGGAGAGATGCTGGATTTCATGTTTTGTGGTCCAAAAGCCAAAAATTTGCCCCCTAACACAGAGACACTACAGTAGCTGAGACACTGTAGAGACACTGAGCCTTTATAGCAGTGGGAGACAGTGACAGCTCTCATCTGGAAGCTCAAGGTCCCTCCACAGTGCCAAGCAGATCCCCAAGCTTCCCCATGCCTCTACCCCCTGGATCCTTTGACAAGCATAGACTGGAAAGAGTCTACAAATCCTACATCACAACTAAATGGGAGAGTGTGAGAGATGTGGAGGTACTGGTTACCATATACACACTCAATGTGTGGCTCAAATAAGCAGCTCTCAAAGACACGTCTGTGCTGGGATCATGATTGCTAAAGGAGCCTCTGAGGAGGGTAAGCACTGGGAGTTTTATATCAGGTCCCAAAAGATGCTATGCACTGCAGAGATTGAGAGGCACAGCTGGGGGCAATGCCTGCCATTACTGCAGAAAGTAGGGGCATCACTAGGGAAGGCACAATCAGCCTTACCCAAGCAGAACTCGACCAGAAAAAAACCTGACATTTCCAAAAGTTTACCAGAGTTCTCGGATTTTTTTTCTTTTTTTTTTTTTTTTTTTTTTGTGTCTCAATTTCTTTTATGGGTCCTGGGGCTGGCTGCCAGCACAGTGAGTTGCTCACAGCTCCCTGTAATTTCTGTAAGTGCCCTGTGATAAAGTGATGAGATTAACTCATCGAAATTCCAACAGCCTCCCAGTGGCTGGCAGTCAGATCACCAGCCCAGCTGCCAGCACAGGGGCCTCAGAGAGAGCTTCCCTTCACTGCAGCAGCTGGGGATGCTGCAAAGTCCTGCAGAAGAGTGTCAGCACACAAAGGTGCACACAGACATGGACAGCTCTGCATGCAACTACAAAATGTGAGTCAAGTCTCTGTGTGTCACAAACTGTAGATTATGTGCCCCAGAAGGAAGGGGAAAAAAAGGGGATAATTCAATAGACAAGGCCTTGCTTTGAGCTGTTGCTTATTAGAGAGATTTCCTTTACTTAGAAAATATTGACATTTGATCTTAAAAAAATGGTAGAGACTCACTGATACCATGACACAATATTTACCTTAAAAATGGCTTCAAAAATCAAGTGGTAGGTGAACAGATCAGAGTTTGGATTTCTTCTAAGCCTTATATATCACCTTGGAGGTTAAATCACTTCTTCACCATATCCTAGTTTGCTCATCTGCAAAATGTAGTGAACACCAAACCTACCTTCTGGAGAGATTGCAAGTCTTTATTCATTAAGGTGTAACTGTACTTAGAGCTCTTAGATGAGAAATGCTACAAAACAGCAAAGGACTATTAAAGTGATAGATCATGCTTTTTTATGCTGGAGAACTGCAAAACTACCCTATTTTCTGCAAAATTAGACCTCTAACTGTTAAACAATTTGGAACATATTTTCTAGTGCACATATAATTAGTAGCACCTAAAAATTGTTCACCAAAACTTCAAGAGACCCAATATTCACCCTACCTCTCTGGAACAGGATGGACTGGGAAGACATGAATGCCTCCCTGAGCTTGGGGAAGACAGAAAAATCCCACCCATCTCCTGTTTAAATTAGGGATAGGGTCCTCAGGGGAACAGAGCTGGAAATCAGTACAGCACTGGGGTCGCAATCCAGTGTACTCCCTGCTTACTGATTCTACCTTTCTAGAAAGCCTTTCTGCAAGGAAACTCAGGAAAGACTAGATAAAAATAGCCAGCAAAGTCCTTAAATAAGTTTCAGCTTCTGATTGCTTAAAAAGCCCATCTTGCTTCTTCTTGTTTCTTCTCATTGCTATTCACTTCAACTAGTCCTTCTAGCTGAGGCATCACAGCTCAAGCCCTGGTGTGAGGAGAGGTACTTTGTGAAAATCAGTGATCTGCATGAGGTAAGAAGGGTTATTTTTTAAGCCTCAGCTTTCAGAGAAAAGGATTTAAATGATGCTACAAGGAAAACAGGATACATCTATGTGTAACACCAGCACTGTTTGCCTCCTCAGGGTGGCACACCTGGCTCCTGCTCACAAAAGAAGGCTTGGACATTTCACAAAACCTCACTCAAATCAGCCCCCTGCTTGCACAAGCATGCAGAATGGCAGTTCTGGGGCTCCCTAACAGCAGCAAATTTGTCTATAGAGTTTCAGGCACAGAAATATTTTACAGAACTTCCACAGAAAAGATCCTTCTGCCTACAGATGTACTGAGGCAAACAGGAAACACTAGGTTAATAGAGTTGAGGTTGCACTGAAGATGGTTTTTTAAATTCAACTGATCTGTGAATAGTAAGCAGCAGTCAAGCACTAGATCATGAAATACTGCACTTTCCCTGGGTAAACTTGGTAAAAGTTTTTGGAAAGCTGTCAACTCCCACCTGAAAAGTAGCAGGCACATTTCTGAGAAGGACAGAAGGATAGGACAGTGCCCAGCTGATGTGGCTGCTACTGCAGGGACACAAAACCTCCTTTGTGCATGGGGATTGTGACATTCTTCTGCTCAGGAAAACCTCTGTCAACCATCCTCTTCCTAGGAGCCACTCCAAGCACCACAACAAGAACCAGAAAGCCCTAGAAGACTTTATTACAAGCCTGTTATAAATCCCTACAAGTCTTCTGAGCTGCATTATCCACCTTTTAAGCCCCTTATGGGTGTAAAGGAATCCAAACAGAGCAGTTCTGTTGCTACACTCAGCTTGAAGCTTGTAAGGCTCAAGCTGCAAATCCACAGATGCAGGCACTTTGCCTAACACACTTTTCCACCCAGAAGATGATGGTAAATGTGTCTCTTTTTTCTGAATCTCCAATGTTTTGCTGAGCTCTGAGCTTTTATTTTATAATAATGGGTCATTTTAGAAATGGCCTTTATTTTCACCATTTGAAGATGAAAAATAGATGCAGGGTAATTATAATCATGAGTATATTGAATAATAAAGGACTCATATCATTACACAGCACTGCTATTAATTAATATTCAAAGTAGGCAAAACTACCTACTAGTTGTAACAATTAATGAACAAAAGAGAATGACAATATATTTGACTGATACATAATGCTCTACCTACTGAGCAAACTATTAAGAGAAGTAATAGACTTTGATTGAGAATTTCTATCCTGTAAAAAATCCAGTATTTGCCTTTGTCTACATTTGGATGAAAGGGTTAGTTAGGATTTCCATGAAACAGAAATTTAAAAAGCTTTTATTTATAAGTATACAAAACTGTATTTTATGTAACAGACCCATTCCTTTAGATTTGGCTAATATGAAATCTTTTGTTTCAAATCAGACCTCTCTTGAGCACCAATGGAAGCACATTTAAGCATGTCTGAAATTCAGATTCTCTCCTATCTGCTCTAGATTGCACATTCCACAACATTCACAGTCAGATGAGGTAAATGCAAACTGCTACTAGAATATAATCCCATGAAAAAGTACAATGATAGAGAAGCAGGATTAAAATTTTGTCAGCCTAGCTGAGACTGAAAATGCTTCAGGTCAGTTTAGGATTTCTGACTGCTTCAAAGCATGGGAAATAAATTCCTGGGGTTCAAAATATCATGTTCAGAGAGAAAAACCTGCAGCCCACGGGTGTGTTCTCTCATCTCACCTCAGGTTTGCACTTTTCTGTCTCAAGCATTGCCAATGCTGCAAAGTGGAAATGTCACACAGGTTTCCAGGCCTTGATCCTTGGGCAATGTACCACAATACAAGAAAGGACAGAGGTGTGACACTTCCCCATAATCTGTGGGACAGGTTAAGGGTGTGTCAGGTGACCCTGTCTTCCTGTCCTAGCTCAGGAAAACCAAACACTCCATTTCAGCTAGAAGGGAAACAATGGTTTGGATTTTCCTATCTTCTTTTTTTTCTTGAGGAAATCTGATTTGATAAAAATTCCACTTTTCTTTGGAAAAATCCTACTGATAGAAAACTCCCACACAGCAATATTAGTGACCTCAGAGATAATCAGCCATGTCCATGCTGGCTCTCAGTCTATCTCCTCCCCATCATTTGAAAAGCAGCAGCCCTTGTGCTGTCCATGACAACCTGGCCTCAACTGGCCAAGGGAAAGTGAACTGCAAAAAAGTCATCATGCCTAAAGGTCTGCAGCTTGGATGTCCCTTCTTCCTGCTGCTGCTAGAGCAGCAGAGGGAGTCAAAAGGCCATTGCAAGGCACTCTTGCCTCAAGATATGCAGGTTTTACATGAGTTAATGCAGCCTAAAAAACCTTAATAGGCATGGGGTAATTTGTAGTGGGGGGAGGGAGGCAGGGCTAGTTGGAAGTGGGACTTCCTGGGAAGCTCTGCTTCATGATCAGGGGTTTCTAGATAGGGCTGCAGTAGTTTAGTAACTCAGCACAGATTTAGACCCATTTTATGGCAGCATGCATGTGCAAGGCCAGCAGAGTAAGTACTGTCGTAGTATCCAGTACTCAAGCTTAGAGAAGTGAAGTGGCTTTCCAAGACCACAAAAGCCTGATGATGAATTTCCCTATTTCATCTCTTGAGTATCTGGGAAATCCTGGGGTCATTGCTCCATCTCAGTGCTCAAACCATTGAGTCAATGCCACTCCCACGTACTGAATCATGGCAAGATTTTGGTTCTAGGATACTGGGAAAGCAGTTATACAACATACACATCTGCATGCTTTCTGCAAAGCCTACATCAGAGTTAGGCAGCCTGGATGAAGCTGCTTCCCTTTGTCTGTTAGATGCTTAAAACAGTTACTGAATATAATAAAATTGCAGAATAAACACCTTTTGGAAATGCTCTTGCCACTCACTTTCTATTTTATATGATCCTTAAATCCTTTTCCCCTGCACACCCAGGGCTATACTTGGATATCACCCCCACAGCAGCAGAGCCCTGGGAACAGTGTGTTTTCTTGACTCAACCAAACTCTGCAGACCTGTTTGCTGCCTGCTTCCCTGGGCTCAGCCTTCAGCCACATAGCTGAAATTGCTCACCCTCAGGCGCACACACTTGACTCTCACACTCTGAGGAATAAAAGCATTTTGGTACCTCAGTTGCCAGCCCAAGCTGATGACAGAGTGAGAGAAATTTCCACTTACTCCTTTCCCCCCCGTCTGCTACATGTTAACACGCAATCAATTAGGGAACCACAGGGAGAAAGAATATGGCTCTGCTAGGGAAAGGCAAATGGAGGGAAGCACTCTCCCCTGTTGGGATTCAGTCAGCTGGCATATCACCTGGTTAATACAGGCTCCATGTTCTGCTACCATCCATTATTTTCTTTTGAAGAGTTTTCAGAGAGAATCAGAAGTTCCTATGTCTTTTTCTCCTTCTCAAGATCTCTTCTGATCTGCCACAGAGGTCCTCCAGTATCCCTTCCATGAAGGGTTAATTATCTGGTCTTTTCCTGTATTAGGAGACACCAGGACTTTGCTTCAGAGTGCTACCCTGTCCCTCCTTGACCATCTGAATATGCCTAAAAGAAACACTAGGAAGGGTCCAAGGGCTGGAGAAGGGATGGAGTCAGTGCTGACAGAAATGCAAGTAAAAGTTCACATTCAATCACAGAGATTCAGCAATGACAAATCACAGAAATCCTGCCAGGGAACAGGCCAATTCCCTAGGGATGGCCATGGTATAATAAAGAAGAAAGTATCAGTAGGACAGAGTAATTATTTCCACAGCTGGATTTCCACATTAAGGACAGATATCTAAAATCTATGAAAACAAGATAGATATAGTGACTTTTGTGAAGACCTGGGATAAGCTGTGCTCTGTACTGCTCAAGAGTTGAACATCCCCAGCAACAGAGTGCAATCAGATCCATTCAATTAACAAAGAGAGTGGCCTCTCCACTCACTTTGTATTTCTTTCATTTCACAGGAGGCAAGAAGTATTGATATGGTGGACTAACCCTAGCCAACAACCAAGTACATGCACAGCTGCCTGCTAACTGTAGACCTGCCTTCAGTCAGCATTCCATTCTTGGGCAAACCCAATACACTTCCCACTGGCAGATGAATGATCCTGTCATTTTTCCAGTTAGTGGAGGAAATATAGGGAGTATCTGTACATTCCAGGCATGTCTGCTCACATGGGTCATGTGTATATAAGTATACCCAAGCATCCATGGTTTTTGGAAGTTGTTTGGATGCACTTCTGCTTTTGATTATATTGTAGCTGCACATGTGCACATCTGCAAGCACACTTTTGGCAGTCAGGACACAGCCATACTCCTTATATGTGAATTGTACATGAAGGAGCAACGCCCTGCATTTCATCTACACATGTGTTCATTGAGGTTTTCAAAATCACCTGAAGAATTGCTTGTCCTTAGTAAGACTGACTAAAACTTCATCTTCTTCAGTGCCTAGTTTTTTTTAATCTTCAAAGAATCAGCATCTCAATGAAAAAGGTTGGTGAAACTGGAAAAGGAGAAAAAGACTGACTAACAAAAGTTCTCTGTCCAGATTTGTGCTGGGGTTTGTATGGGGTTCATTGCTACATATCAGGACTGGTAGGACAGTAGAATTTCTCTACTCTTGTAATGCTGGAGCTTTCACCTCAAGGTACAGATACAGCTACATAAATTCCATCACTTGGCAGAAGCATCTACTCTTCAAATGGGCCTTAAAACACCATTAGAAGGCAAAGCATTTTCTTTCCAGGCCTTACTCCACTAGCTGCCACATTCTCATAGTATCAGTGCCACTATCAGAGGCAGGAAGATCCACTAGTCCAGATACCCAGACGTGGTAGCCAGTCAAGCATGGAACTTGGCAAAGGTTCCTACCATCACGTAGCCTAACTTCATGTCCATGTTGATTCGGAAGGACCAGAACTGAGCAGGGGGAGAGAGGAAGCATACAAAAGGATGGAGAGTTAGGTGCATTACATTCATTCTCCCTTTTCCCCTTTTATATGCCATGTCCCTTTATTTCTATGGAGTGAATGCCTCAGTTTGCATTCCTTCCCAGCATACCTTGAATAGTCCTCTTGAAGAAGGCTTTACATGCCTCACAGGAAGCCACGCCGTAGTGGTACCCAGAAGCAATGTCCCCGCACACCAGGCACAGCCGCTTGGGGATGGCGTTGAGCATGTACTCGCACTTGGTGGGCGAGTCCTCCATGATGGCGCTGGCGCAGTCATCGTAGCGCTTACGGCAGGACCCGCTGCCGATCCCCGTGCCATTGAACATGGGTGGCGAGTCCAGGCCATTGGGGTGGCCACCCATGGCGATGCCGTAGCCACCGCTAGCGTCGGAGGAGCCGCTCGGGCTGTGGTGGCTGATGGCGTCGATGCCGGAAGATGGGCTGGAGGGCTCGGTCTTGATGAAGGACCCACAGCTGGAGGAGAGGTGCCGCTCCTCCGTGGCCATCCTGCCGAGCAGCCTGCAGGGAGAGAGCAAAGGCACTCAGCAACCGCCTGGCCAAACCCGGTTCCAGGTTTCGTCAAAAGACAGCCCTCCTTTTGCCGCCTCAGTCCAACTCCAGTTGGCTCAGGCAGTTCAACCCCATGCAGGTTCTTCCTGAGGAATATCGGTACAGGTAACTAAGAGCATCCCACCTGCTCCCCACAGACTCACACCAGAGTAAGGACAAAGCTCTTCGTGTAGATCATAATTTCAGGCTCTTTGCAGGCTGCAGTGCTGGGAAGGGGCATGAATGCTGATGAAGCAGAGTCTACCCAGAGCACCATCTACCCTGAGACAGCAGAAAGAAAGAAGCTTGCCTGTGGCAGACCAGGTGAAAAAGGTGTTTGGTAGAGAATGGGCTGTCCTAGCTTTATGCAAAAGGCTCAGTAGCATACTATGCAGAAAGGACCTGCTCAGATTGGATTTTCATTTTTTCATTTGTAATACAGAAGTCCTTGATTAATTTTCAAGTTTGACTCCTTCTCTCACCCCATCTCACCCTTTACCCTGCCCTGCTGCACTATCATCACTAAAAGAGGAGCTTAGAAATAGAAGGAAAAATCATCTGATCAAAAGTTTCTTCTGTCTCAATCTTAAATTTTAATCTTCTTCTGTTTACTAGCATTGAGCTTTTGCACGACACACAAATTTCCACTTCTTAAAGAGAGGTTACACTCTAAAGTTTATGGAAAGAAATTCACCATTTCTGCTCAGGAAAGAACTTTTCAAGCACTTCATATTTATTTTAGTCACAGATAGTCTTATTCCTTATAAAAGTGGTCAATCTTTTTTTTTTTTTTTCTTTTTTTGAAGGCTTCTAAATGTAATGATATTTACAGCAATGAGTTTCAGGGATTACTTGTGTGGTACATGAACAAATCCCAGTTTTATTTTGCCTATAATATATTTGCAGCCTGTCAGGCTCCCTGATCATCTCCTGACTCTCCTTCTCCTGAAATGTAGTTTTGCCATGTTCTCCTCATTCAGCTCTTCATTATCTATATGATTGCTCTCCATTGCAGAAGTTTTTGCAGATCTCTTATCTGCTTCATCATCCATCTCTGAACTTCCTCTAGTCTGGCTATTTCTGTTCAGTCCAGAACAGAGTTCAATGAGCCAGCTCCTCAGCAGCATGGAACTGGCACTGCTCCATCACTTCTCCAGCTGAAGGTCTGGACAGTAGTCAAGGCAAAGGCATGCCATCAATTACCTAGTGATGTTACAATATTTTCAATGTTATTTTCAGTCTACATATTATGTAATTCCTTGCACTATTTGCTTTTTTCCCCCTCTTTAAATGAAAATGTAAATTGTTACAATTTCTTCAACAAATAGTATCAGGAAGTTAGTGCAACACTTGATCTTATTCCTGAGTTGCTACAGTTAATTTAGAATCCATTAAGATGTATGAAATATCAAATTAACCCTTCTGGCGTGCAATGTTTTGCAACAGCCAACAGAGCATTTCATGTGCTACTATGCTGGGCAGGCCACACACCCAGCTTTATTAGGATCCTCTGGAGTTCTTCACTTTCCTTGGTAATTTGATTTCATCTGCAGTCTCATTGTTCACCCACTTCCCAGATCATTAACACATGGATCAAACACCACAATACTGATCTTTGTGGGTAACACATGTTAACCTTTATCATGCTGAAAATTGACTTCTCTTTCTTTTCTGAGTAGGGTCTTTGACACCTTTTAATTGATAATAGTACTAACCTGAGAGGTTAAATTTTCCCTTCAGCAAGACAATTTGTCAAAGGCTTTAAGAAAAAACTAAACATGCATTTTCCTGATGACATGGCAAAGAATTGTGACTGATTGGAGATGCTTGACTTTTGTTCTTGGAACCTCTGCTTGTTAAAAGTTACCACACCATGGTCATGTGGGTAATTCCTATTTCAGTTTCAGCCTATTTACCTGGTATTTGTGGCAACTCCTTCTGCCAAGGGTTCAAATCCATCAGGGGACAGGACAAAACATTCTGTGAATCAGCAAGGCTGGAGTGCACACTTTTATGTATCACATCTGTGAGTCTGATTATAGGAATATAGATGTTTGATATGCAGCAAATTCACAGTCCTGCATCCTTATGATCTCATTTGACCTAAGTATCTCCTAATTTTCCCTTCTCCGTTTCATCCTCAAAGTTTGACCTCATATCCTATCTCTGGGATCGATTAGCCAAGTTTGTTTTTTGGCAAGACTGTTGACCTTGAGAATATGGGCAGGCATCTCACGTTCCTCAGCTGCTTTGCCTGGTGTTACTTGAGAGGAATCCAGGGTTTGGGCCCTCTCAGAGACAGTGTGATGAGTTGATAAATGCCCATGCTTTGCCCAGAGGGCCACAATGAACTAGAGGTCATGGAGCAGTTACAGAAATCGCTGCAGGTGCATCCATCTCTATTCCCACAGGGCACCTAGACATTATGCAGATTTGGTGAAACGATAGCTGACCGTGTGAAGGAAGATGAAACTTTGCTAGCTGAGACTAGATCTTAGCATCTCACAGCAAAGCTGAAACCTGCTGTGTGGGCTCTGGAACCTCGCCCCACCTGAGAAGTGCATCTGTCATGAAGAAATGAAGATCACTGGACACAGCAACATGAGATTAAGTTTAAAATGGAAGGCAAAATAACCATAAAACACTGTTCTGCACTGTGGAACTCCACAGTAATAGGAGCTGGAGTTGTAATTTTCAAGGCAGACAGGGGAAAACACTATGAAACAGGAATGATAGGGAGATGAGCTGTACTGGCAGATTACATCAGTGGAGCCCAAATCCCAACCTCTGTTACTTAAATAGCCCATTCACAGATGACCTCAAGAGCGCTTACCAAGGAACTTTTCTTCAGTGGAGAGAAAACAAAAATAAAACAAAAATAAAAATAAAATAAATTTTTTAAAAAGAAGAAGAAAAAGAAGAAGAAGAAGAAAAAGAAAAATAAAAAGAAGAAGAAGAAGAGAAAAGAAGAAGAAGAAGAAGAAGAGAAAGAAGAGAAAGAAAAGAAAAAGAAAAAGAAAAAGAAAAAGAAAAGAAAAAGAAAAAGACAAGAAAAAGAAAAAGAAAACGAAAAGAAAAAGACAAGAAAAGACAAAGAAAAAGAAAAAGAAAAAGAAAAAGAAAAAGACAAGCAAAAGAAAATAAAAGAAAAAGAAAAACCTGGGGAAATTAGGAACCTTCTTCCCCCAAGGCATGCAAGCAGTGAGTGTTTGATGGTGAATCAAGAAACAAGCCCCCTATATCCTTACAGCTGAGGACCCTCCTGTTTCCTTCCAGCAGGCAGCAGTACATAGCAAGTTCTGTTTGGATGTGAATGCATGTTTGAGAGCTAAAGCCCTTAACACCAAGATAGATCAAAGATTACAGCTAAGGTGACTCCAACCATTCCAGAGCATCTGCTTTTCTTTTCTGGTTTCTGACTTTCTGCAAGTCTCATGGAGATCCCGCGCTGATTTTTAAACAGTCAGAGTGTCCCCTGGCAATGAGATACAATGAGATCTTGAACTTCAAGAAGAACAGCTAAATGTTTTTTTGCAAAGAGTTCAAAGTGATGAACAGCCATTTTGCTTGGCTCTAGTTACCTTAATAGGAATGTAAAAGGAGAGAGACTTGATCCAACTCTCCTCCGTGCTGGCACAGGAAACTCCGTTACTATTTCTGTGCCCATGTAACAGGCTTAGAGGTTCTAAACATTTCGTTCTTTTCACCTTTCCTCATCATAGGTCATTCCTTCTAATCCCTTTAGCATCTTTGTGGTCCTTCTCTGGATTTGTTCCAACTTCCCTGGATCTCTGTTGCAGCAAGGTGCCCTGAACTGCACAGTGCAATGCTGCAGCACTACAGGGGAGAGTCACTCTGGAAAGCACACAGCCAGGAAGACATATGGACCAACGGAGCACTAGCTTTGCCAGACATCAGGTTGCACATCAGCTCACGTAATTTGATAGCCTGTCTCACTGGGACCTCTCTGAACATAAGCTGCTTTGGCCACCATACTCTGCACAACATGAAATTTGGAGATTCTCCTTGTTCCAAAGTAGAATCAGTATCATCTTTGAACTACGCAGTGATAATTATCACTTGTTTAACCAGAGCCCGTTCACAATGCTCATTTTTTCTGCTTAGCTCTTATTTGTTTCTACACTGATTTTTTTAAAGTATCTTTTGGTTCTGTCAGCTGTAAATTTGAGAGTGATCACTTCTACGTTCCTTCCAGGTCACTAATGAGTATTTACAGTCAAACCATTGTCTTTTGGACATCGTCTTTGCAGAAGGATAAAGAATATCTCTAACCCTTCTGTTTACACTTTGTCATTTAATCCGTTATTCATTTCACAGGATTTGTATCAAAACCAATTTGACCTAATTTCCCTAATAAGATTTTGCACAGCTTTGTGTCAAAAGCCCATGCATGGTCCAGAGTCAGTCTATTCACTGCATTCCTTTTGCCCACTAATTATCTAATTGCATCAAGAAAGGTTATTGTGTGCTGTACTCCCATTTCATAAACCCACTGCTGTTTATCACTAACAGTGTTAGCCTTTATGTGCTTGTAACTGCCCTCAGACAAGCATGCTTTGACCTCAGTGATTCTGGATGTAAATACACAGGTTTAGACCAAGTCAAGACTGTGCTTTAGGTATTTATCCATTAGCATTCTCTCCTTCAGGCAGCAATGTTGGTTAATATTACAAGTTTCCTCAATTCTTCTCCAGCCTTTCATCTTTTGCTATTTCTCTGCAATGCCATTAAAGGCTTATGAGTTTAATGATTTTTTGAGAACAACAGCAATAATAAGAGAGGGAAAGATTGCTAGATGGGGAGGAAAAGAAAGGGACAGAAGACTGGAGTTATAAAATCAAGGCAGTAGTGCCCTCGATTATCATTCCTTTAAACATCAAGGATTACAAGCTTGGGATTGACGCAGGTAAGGCTATTTTATTGCACATCCTTCTGGGTTATTTTTGCCTGACATAGTAATTTGTACTTACATTTAGCTCTTTACCCCACTTATGGATTTGGAAATTACAATAACTCCATAGTCTATGTATGAGCAAGAAAAAAAAAATGTCCACTCACACCTGCTTAGCAGGACAGCCAGAACACCCAGCTTTGTAACAGAAGGTAACTTCTCACCTCCAGGGGAAATTTTATCAGCTAAAGGTATAGACAATTCAGTAACTTAATACCATCTGAGCACTGAAGTGCTCATGCAAACATAAGTATTTGACCTTCTACATTCTCCAAGTACCACTTGCTTTTCCAAAACTGGATCAGAAAAAGTTTAGTGACAACACTGCTAAGCTTCCTTAGTGTCTGAAACCTCATCTTCAACAGGAAATGCAAGGATAGATCAGTTCTATACCCCAGTTTCCTGAAGAAAGGTAAGGAATGGGCATATATTCTGCCATGTAGTCCAGCCCCTTCACCAGTATTTTCTGGATTAGTCATTAAGTCACCAACTCAGCATGTTGGAGATTTTCAACAAAAAGACTGAAATGAAAATTAAAATGGGTACTGAAATACAGCTGTAGAACTAGTGTCAGCTTATGGAGGGGAGAAAGAGAAAACACTCAGACTCTCCTCGGGAAAAATCTTCCCTATTCTGGGCACAATGAGAAATGTAAAAGGTCAGAAATGGACTTTTTTTTTTGGGTGGCTCTCACACTGGAGTATGGATTCCAGAGAGAATAAAATCTTGATTTTCTAAAGTTCCTAAAACTTTCCTTTTATAAAGTTTTCTAAACTGGAAAACCCTGCAGAAAAGATGCCTGTAGAGCTTGTGACTTCAAGGAGCCATAGACTGTACTTGCAAAACTGTACTTTAGTCCTGAAGTCGTCACAGTAGATTTAAGTTATACTGACAAAACCCGAGAAATATGCCAGTATAAAGCTGCTCACTTCAGGCACCAGCTTGTGACAAAAGCACACTTTGGATTGCACAGAAATTTTTAAACCAATCATGGAAGATGAAAATAGCTTTAATCTGCTAACACCAACGATAAGAGAGATACAAACACCAATGATAAGAGAGATAAATCATCCACTCTTTTCTCGGGTACAGACCTATTTCTGCTATCAGTATTTATCAGTTCAGATGATACAAACTTGCGTTACATGCAATGCAATTAATGCTATGCACTGCATGTAAATGAGATGTGCACATCACAGGCAACATAGATTCTGTGTCTTTTGTGAGCCACATGACAGAGCTTTGCAATCTACAGTGGACTGACAAACAATGTAGGTCAGCTTCTCAAACACTGGCTGCAACTCCAACAAGCCAAATTTTGTCAGGTGTTTTTTTTTAGATACAGAAGACAGAAATAAATAATGTTTTCCAAGTGTCAGGCTAGATGTGACAGCTGCAATAACAGCCAGTGTAATTTTAGGCCACTTATGCAAAGAGTTAATGTCACAGAGCTCAGCCACACCTGTTGGTCAACCTGCTTTTACCATGGACAGCTCACAGACACACTCCCACTCTTGCCTCACTGAGAACACCCACCAAAGTGCTAGGGAGGAAAGGGATCAGCACCCACACTACTTTCTCATGCTCTTCTACTCCATATGGACTTCAAATGAGAGAGCCATCATTTGGAGACTATCTATACTGACAGCTTTTCTCCATTCAACAGTCCAAGAATAATGGGATCTGCCAGTGTGCCACTTTACTCCTGTTCAGTGGATAACTGTGGGTAACTTGGTCATATTGGGAATCTTTTCTGGGCTTATTCTATCACACAGGAACATACTCTGTTCCCAGGACAAACTTAATTTCTCTCTGAGCATAGGCAAGAGCTTGGATAGTACCAGCATGATGGGCATGATCATAAACATAAATGCACCAGTGCATGCACTTTAGATATTTTTTGTTTCAATCACAGTATTTTGCATTGCTATAAAGGACAAGAGTCAGAACTCAGCTCGATTTAACTATTTTTCCCTGGGGTACCAATCTGATTTCTAATAGTTCTGCCCTGTTTCCTAGTGATGGCTCCCTTTGGTTTGCATGGATTATGCTCCTATTCTGTTGTGGCAAACCCCAGACAGCTAGTTTTCAAGGTGTTTGTCCATAATATGCCTCCCCACCCCCCTAATACTATATATTTGTCTTTGGACAAGCTAGTGCTCACGTTCTGGCTATTACACAAATAGTACTTGCTTGTCTAATGCTCAGAAGATATTTTATCCCTTTGACCCATTGCATAACCAGAGCCTAGTTACATATCAGTAGATCTTCTCTAGCCCAAGTTAGCTCATGCTGAAAAAAGCTGCCACAGCAAAATGTCTGGAGGCTGCTTAATAAAAAAAAAAAGGCTCTCATGGGCAGAAGACATTATGGATTTCCCACTAGCCTTCATCCCTCTCCTCATTACTGTAATTTCTCTTCACCCTTACCACAACGGTCTTGTTAGTAAATGGTAGAAAGTATTACACAAATGAAGAGACAATTAATCTGGAGGTGTGACACATATTATCAGTTCACTCTCCTATTAACACACTGCCTTTTGAAGGCATCTTGCCCTCTGGTGTACTAAATGGCACTTCCTCCAGAAGTGCTTTAGCACTTGAGCTAATGCCTCTTGCTTATACTTACTGCTGACACCACAGCAAAACAAGGACAGGGTTGACTTGCTGTTCACTATTTATCCAAGTTCTACCACCACCCTTTCTCCCCAACATTATCATTCTGTGTTTCACATTTCCACTTACCCCACTATTTCTACATTCACAGCAGTTCAACTATTTTGCCTGTACACAGCAAAGCTGCAACTCAATCCCTGTTGAAATGCTCAGCTAGACCTTCATTTCTTCTTGAGTGTCTTTCTTTATACTCTGCCTATCTAGAGCACTTATACTCTGTATCTCTCTAAGCACCTTCAGTGTCCTTCAGACAGTTGTGAATGAGATCCATACACAGGAGGCTCAGTAGAGCACATTTTGAACACTTATACATCAGAATTTTGCTTCCACCTTCTCAGATCAGCAAGGAAAGGAGAACTTCTAGCACTGCCATTCATATCACACTTACTTTGACATCACAGCCTGATCCAACACCTCACCTCTCAGAGACCTTTGACTCAGTATCCTCTCAGCATTTCTGAGAGAAATCTGCCACCAGTACAAATTC
This sequence comes from Serinus canaria, assembly GCF_022539315.1. NCBI lineage: Eukaryota > Metazoa > Chordata > Aves > Passeriformes > Fringillidae > Serinus > Serinus canaria. Next base: position 40,012,591 of record NC_066319.1, on the reverse strand, counting down.
GTCAGCCTGCGCTTCTTCGCATTTCAAGATATTCATTGCAGACATCCCCCTTCAACCTTGCCTACAATTCATGGTGAACAGTGGCATGAAAAAAGAGAGACCCAAAGGTATTGCTTAATTTTTCTAAGTGTTTGAGGAAGGAGTTAGGATGGGAGATACATATCAAAGACATCACCCTAGAAACAAATGTGCAAAGAGACTTAGTAATTGACATTTCTTTAGGAATACTAGCTCACTGAAAAGGAGGACTTTGGATTTATCAAGACGAAGTATTAACTTAAATGTTATTCAACCTGGATGCGTTTAGAAATTCTCTGGGTTTGAGCTGATAATAATTTTTAGGAAGGTTTCTCTTTCTTATGTTTAAACAACACAGTTGTAGTGTTGTAGTGGGATTCTGCCTCCTACTCCCACCCTGGCCAAGACAATCCAGACAGATTAGATGGGCTTTGCCTAGACTTCACCTGTGGCTCTGAGAGAAATCTTTTACTAAGTGCCTCATCATTAGAACATTGCTCAAAACCTGTCAGATCTTGAAAAACTAACTGAAATTAGTTCCACATAAATTACAGCATAGGAAATAACAAAGGGAAATTAGTGCTTTTCAATTTGATTTCTTTTTTAACCCTGACTGTTCAGAAAGGATTTCTAAGATGTTACAGTGGCAAAGCAATGTGACTGTGAGTAACTGTAGACCAGGCTCCTTTTCTACTAATGAATACCACAGGTGTAAGGAGAATAGGTCACATCCAGAAACAGTGGTTTTCTTTTGCACACCTTACACTGCTGTAACATACAGGATTATCCTTAGCTACCTATTTAGAATAACCTCATGGTTCAGTTTTGCTGAGTCTCTAAACTCTCACCTTTAGTAAGTATTTAGATCTCTTAGCATACACTGCACAAATTAAGTAGGCAGCTGTATCTGACCCAAATTCCAGCTTCTGACCCCCATAAGTTATCCGTTTCATTCATCCATCTCAGTGACTGTCCCCATTTCCTCTGACTGACAAAGCACCTTCCCATCCACTCAAGTCTGATCCTACCTGAGGCCCCACATTCTTACTTGCCTGAACCAAGAGATGGGATCAACAAACTACTCACTGGACAGAAAATATATAGCAGAATAAACACATCATTTTCCCCAATACTCTGCAAAACTTGCATGTTCTTTTCTCTAGATTAAAAAAAAAAAAAAAAAAAAAAAACAACCAAACAAACCCCCCCTAAAAATCTCAGCTCAGCCAAAACAAATTCTGAAGCAAAATACTTTTAATTACTTAGATATTCCTCACAAATTGGAATCACTGAAGGAAAATTTAACTAAATGTGATTACAAAAACCCCACAAAAATAATCCTTTTGTCATCATGAATAGATTATTTTCTCATCCCATTAAGTTTTCACTTTTCTCTGTTACCGTTTCTGGATATGAAAGAAAGGAAGGCAAGCTTGCAAGCTCCTTAACCTTGGTTTCTCTTCCTCTTCCCTTCTTTAGCATCCCTGCTAATGGTTAAGCAGAAGCTAACACAAGACATAGCAAAGCAGACAGACAGGCAGTCAAACACGAGCAAAGAAGCTATACAGCTGTTTCCACACTTTCATATAGTACCTTTTTGAGATATATTTAAATGTTACATAGCTTCATTCTGGAGGGTATCTGTGTGTGCATAAATTTATTATGCAAATACACACTGTTCCCTTCTCTCACATCTCTCCTTTCCTCATCATGTGCATGCACTTAGATACCATTCCAGTAGCTTTGCTGTAGGAGCCAAACGATGACTTCATACTTCCTGATCATCACTGTGAGTGGTCAGACCTTTATAGCAAACATAATGCAGTAAAGCAAAAACAAACAATCAAAACCCACTGCCTAACTAAGCCATATCATCTGCAGTCTGCACCTTGAGGCACACTCCTCTGTCTATCAGAGCATGGGAGGAAGAAGACCTCACATGGTTTTACACGTCTGCAAACTGTCCTAGCCCATATTTAAACTTGTTCTCTCTCCAGAGGCCAGGAAACCTTTGCTGATGCAACTAAGAGGGGGCCTGCCCTCTTCCAAGCAGGGACCCAAAAAGAAGCAAATTTCAGCAACTGACGGCCCGGTGTGACCCAACTGAAACCAGCCCACCCTGACAGCATGTCCTCCCCGCTGAGCTTGTTCCCTTTGCCCTTGGAATGCTATCACTTGTTATCACGCTGACTTCTCCAGATGGGGCATTTTGGCTATTGATCTGATAAATAAACAGCCTGCTCGCTCGATCAAAATGTTATTTTGCATTTCAATTACTGCTCGCTAATGCAACCTTCATCCCGCCAAGAGTGCTGCTGGCAATGACACTCGACCTGGCACAGGCGGTTGCAAGCAAATTCGGCAGCACCCGCTGCAAGCACCTAACGGGATTACCAACCTCCATTAGATGCAGAGACAGAGGAGATGATGAACAGACAGCAGTGGGCTGAAGGGGAACAGACATGCAGAACAGAATGTGTGAGCAACCTGGCCAAGGGGTAGAGAGAGGGAACAAGACAGCTTTACCAGGTATTTTGATAGTGGGAGATCTTGAAAGCTAGAGACTTTCCCCTCCAGTGAACAACCCCAGCAGCTCATAGCAGATAGACTGAGCTCGCTGTGTGTGAGCCATGCAAGAGTTCAGAGCAATGGGAGACAGAAATCAATGTCTGCTGACCAGCCAGCAGTGAGCACTGCAACCCATCAGGGCAAACAGGGTCAAAGCTAGTTCTGAAGCCTTGCTCCACCAGGGTTCAGTAAGCCCTAGAGATACACACAGCATTCTGTATCGAAATTTGCAGGGAGGAAACCTCTAAATCCTTGCTGGATTCTTCTGGGAAATATGACTGCCTCTGGAGAATCTGGTGGTGGTACAGGAAGAAAGGGGCATCCAGATGTGTTGCTAAAATCTCTGGTACATGTTGATCCCTATTAACTCAGCACTCTACATCAGGGAATCCTGTGCCAAATCCACAGACTGGTTTCACTCAAACGCTGTCTACAGTAAGAAACAGAACACAAATACTAAGTCAGTGAGCAGCCACCAGCAGTGAGATCAGACAAGAGACAGCTTCTAGTCCCAAACTCTTCTGCTCATGTGACATACTTCACCAGGTGGCTGGTTTTGCTCCAGACTCCTGCATGATGCAGAATGTACCTTACCCCTCTTTCTTTTTCCTATCTAAATTCCCAAAGGAAATGTAACAAAGTGACACAATCATTTACCATTGCAAACAAATAATGGTCAGGGCTTTCACCACCCCATGCACAGATTGCCTGTCTGGATTTTGCTCCCAGCTGACAAGATAATATAAGTCAAGTAAATGCATTTCTCCCAGTTTCCAGAAAGACTTTGTCAAAGATCTCTTGCCAGGTCTGGACAAATTTCTCCCATTCATAAACAGACAGGATTCAGACTGAAACTGCCAGTCATCCAGGAGTTAAAAATAAACAAACCTCTGTAACACCCTGAGATTACATAAACAAAATGCTATGTATAACACACTGAATGAGATCAATGTGATGCATGAAGACAGGATCTATAACTCCACACACTCACACTTCATCGGCTCTGTGTGCCCAGCCTTCCAGTTCCCTCTGCCCTTGGCAAACTAAGTCAGTGTCCCACACCCATCTCTCTCTAACCAGTCCATACTGTAGACCTTATCCTCCCAGATCTGCCTCTGTGCCCAACTTTTCTCTGTGCCCACTCTTAGGAGCAGAGTTTGGGCAATCATTCTACATGTCAATCACCACTAGGTAACCATGCCCCAAACACAGCCCAAGGACCCACACACATCTTGTGACTCCTACTCACTGGCTCTGTGCTACAACGTGCGGCAGTGAATTACACTGTGTGTACTTGGCCCTTAAAATGCAGCCAAAATGTCTCAAAGTCTAATTCCAACCTCAACACTGATCTTCTTATAGACTTCAGCAAATCACTGCAGCTCTCCAGGACACTGCTTCCCTCTGCTGACATGGTCCTGAAGGACCTGCCTCTCAGGAACACCTTGAGAGTCAAACAGCAACTATGATTGAAGAATGGAGTGTGCAGATGGGTGTCATAACCAGAACAACGGACAGATAAATTCTGTGCTCACATGATGTCCTCTGCTCCAGGCTATCAGCAGAATTTGAACCTCTTTCTGCAGCACCACAGCTCTCCAGTTTGCCTGTGTTAAGCAGTGTGAGTAGCTAGTGTTTTCCTGCATGCAAGCCAGCCAGAGGAAGAAAACACTGGCTTTGCAAATCTGGCTCTTTAATACACACCAGTTCTGACCTCCTCCTACACCTCACCATACTTTAAGCCCAGACCCCTGTGACCCAGACTACACAATAACCTAATCTCTAATACTGCCTAATCCTATCTCCATCTCCCCACATACTATTTCACACACCAGCTGCCTCCTGATCACACCTCGATTCAACCCATTTTTCTATTCTCCTTTGCAATTAAACTTCACTAAGTTTTTCATCAAAAATCCATTTTTTGTTTAAAAATGCTATTCTGTTTCATTACAGAACTAAGTCAATTTTGGCAATGTTTTTTACTGTAGAATTTTCAAAACAACTGTAAAAGATTAGATGTTTAGCTTTGCTTTGCTCCTAGCACTTTGTTTAGCCTGTCATGTGTTTTCTTGTGTTGTTTGATGAACTAATCACACACTGTTTTCAGGAACATAATGAAACAAAATATTGGAACTTTCTTCAAAATAAATTTTATTGGAATTTTGACTTTGCCTAGAAGCTTAGGTTGCAGTCAGATTTGTGACAAAATAACATTGTCAAACAACAAATATTCTTGAACCAAAATTTTAATGTCCAGGCAGCTCCCCTCCCTGTGTTTTCCACACAGTCCTGCCTGTGCTTCACTCAGTAAGTCTCTTTTCTCTACTTATATGCATTCAGAAATATCTATGTTCTAATGTACACAGAAATGTTTAGACACTTCTTGCTAACTTCTTTAGCCAGGCAACAGAGAGATTGAGACTGGGAAACAAACTGCATCTAAATCACCTGAAAAGGTGGAATTCTACACAAAAGTTCTGGAAATTCAAAAGTACCACAAAATCTGTGCCATCAACTCATATAACACAGTTATCCTGTATTACTCAGAGATTAACCATGTGTCAAGGAGCATCCTGCAGCCAAAAATCAATCCCTCTGATTTGAAAGCTGAGTGCTGTTGGAGAAACACAGTTCCACTTTTCCATCTGGTGCCATTTAAGCTTTACCCCATTCCTTCTGCATCACAATGAAATCACTGCTGGCATGTGATCAGAAGCTCTGAAACCCTGGCTGCCTATCAGTTTACAAAAATTGACCTGGACATTCTATCCACTTTGATGAGAGCCTGAATGAAACTTCTTTCTCATTCACTCCTGGTAAGGAGTGCTACTTCTTAGCATCTCTGTGACCCACAAAAAATGCTTTCTTTTACAGCTTGCTGAGGAAAAAATGTTGGAATTGAGAATAAGTATCTTGCCTGACACCTAAACCTTACACAGAATTTTCTAGCTACAGGGGAGATAAATCAGAAGTAGTTGTTACAGTATCCTGGCTCTTCCTTTAAGTCTTGATCCAACTCCTATTGAAAGCAAATTGTAATTCCTATTGATCTGAACACACACCAATCCTCAGGATCTGAAAAGCCATCTGAATGTCCAACACTGCAGCTATCCCATGACCTTCACTGCATTTCTGGAGATTCTTTTCTAGTCTAACTACTCATTCTCCAAACACGCTTTTATTTCAAATGCTCCTGGGAAGGAAAGCAAGGCAAACTTTTCCCAAATTCCCAAACTCTGAAATTCCCACTTACACTAAAAAACACTCTTCTCCTGCCAGTCACACTGCACAGACTGATGGCCCTACCCACACACTGCAAATCACAGGGTAAAGTGCATCTATTCACACATCTCCATCTCCAGGTGACATTCATTGGCCTGAGCATCTCTTGGACATCATGTGCTGCCAGTTCTAACAGGCTTCTCCACTCTGATCAGTTCACTTCAGAGAGGAAATTCAACAACCACAGGCTTCTTTAAAATATCTAATATGGATTTGTTTATTTCCTTGGATTTATCCTAAGCAGATAAACCAAAACTCTAAATGCCTCTGACAACTTCCCTGCTTGCAAAGAGGAGGCAAATTCTATTCACGTTAAAGCAATCTTCTCGCTTCCCACTTTTCCAACCTAGAAATAACATTATTCTCAAACCAGAATGAATTTAAGGAACTCAAGATGCAAACCAAAACAGCTACAAGTAGCTAAATTGTCTCCCATGCTGTACCACAGGGTTAATAGCAGCTGTAGGAAAATCACTGCTCTTCCTAGCTACACCTGTGCTGCCTGTTCTGACTTTCTGAGGCGCTGGCTGCAGTGCTGCTCACCCCTTGGAACTCACAGCATATGGTACAAAACAGGCTGAATCAGCAAGGGAGCTACTGGATTGCAGTGCTAGGAGAGGCTGTTCCTGACTGTGCACTAAGCTGGTGAAAACATGAACTTCAATGTTAGTCTTCCTATTTTTTTGTGTATAATTTAGCTGAGGTGTTTAAGTTCTTTACAAATCTGCAAACACTTTAAATTTCCTCTGTCCCTGCAGAAATACTGGATAGGGTTTCAGGCCACGAGTTGGTGAGAGAGTGCCTTGTAATATGCTCCTTCCAAATAAAATTAAAAAAAAAAAACCTGTCAAATTCATTACAGCAAAAACCTCACTCAACTACAAGGTGAGATCCCTCCAAAAAGACTTATGGCCTGAAACCCTCCTGGAGGGATACACAACCTCTTGGATAAGGGAGCAGATCGTAAGTAGGAAGCCCATTTCCTGCAAACCTATAGTCTTTGATCAGTTTGGAAGACTAAAACAAAAGTAGGGGTTGTTTTGTCCAGCTTCAACATTGAACAGGGGAAAACACGGGTTTAGCAAAAGCACTGGCTTGCAAACCAGAGCCATTATTAAGGGCCTGTAGTCTTCCACCAATCCAGACAAATGAATTTTGGTCACACCTAGTTAAAAACAGCAAGAAGGCACGTTTTAAAATGCCACTTTGCATTTCAATCCCCTGCTTCACATTGTGTCTGGAGAAGCCTGAGATAAAATATCAGTAAAAAAGGAAGAGGAGTTATGGATTCTGGTGTATCCCATCAGAGCAGTGTTTATTCTAATCAATCAACTGAAAAAATAGTAGCTGAGAGTAATTATTAATAATCAAGTAAAATTGGATTATTTCTCTGCACTGCAGTGTAATCTGGATGGGAAGGCTGGTATAGAAGTAAAGTTCATAAGTGTAAGCCACTGAAATAAAACTGCTGACCTCAGCAGTTCATCAAAGGAGGTGGAAAAATGAATATCAACTATGCATATGGTAGACTATCTATAGAGCATGAAGACTAACTAAAATAATTACTTGAAGGTGGCTCAATGGCTGAGCTCAGGCATCGAATCAATCCAGCTGTATATCCAAATAAGAGCAGCAAGACCTACTGCCAAAGTCTTCCATTTCTGAGGTATCTGGTTTTGTGATTCCTCATTCCTGAAAGCACAGTCAGCTCCCTCTCCAAAAATGCACTTCTTGAGAGGAAGGGTCTCAAACTGTCTCTGGATATGTTGTGTCCTCTGTGTAGCTGTGGTTGAGGCTAATTTTATACCCAAGGAATGCAACTGAAACATATATCATAAAGGACCTCTCCACTGAACACTGAAGTCAGGAGATCTGGTATTACTCTGCCTAACCAACCTTAACATGCCATTGCACAGAGGGGGTCACAAATACAAATACTGAATTATAATTACAAAGCATGCACTTTTACTGCAAAACCAATGGCTCAGTCAACTTCACTCACAAACACATAGGTGCAATTATATTAACCATTTGTGTCCAGGAGAGCCTTGCCTATAAAATCAAATTGACATCTTGTAAATACTTTGCAAACACAAATTAAGATCCTCCATTTAAAATAAAAGGCAGACATGATAACAATGGCCAGACTGGGTATAACCCAGTAAAGTTTCCTTGCAAAAAATGGAATTGTACCACTTAAAAAATTAAGGCAGCAACTCCTAGAACACTATACTTCTGGCAAGAAGAAACAGTACCCAGCTTCAGGGGGAATACAATACTGCCACCAAAGTAGGCAGAACTTGGAGTTTTCTGACATCAGTGTGTGCAAGATTTCAGCCATAAAACCAAATTAACACAGCAAACATTTTGTGTTTAATAGCCCCACTAATTACATTTTTAATTAAATATTTCCTCCTATCTTGAGTATTTCTATAGCACCCAACAGAATCTGAGTTGCTCCTCCATTTATATTAACAATTTCTTAAATTAAAACAATTCTTTATTTTAAAAGGGTCATGAGAATCTGGAGCGTTTCTTCCCCTCCCTGTCCCCTTTCCAACTGGTTGCTTCACAACCCCCCCACATATAATACAGGAACATGGGATCTGAAGAATGAACTCTAACAGTCCCCAGGGCTGGCTCTTACATATCACCTGGAGCAAAGAGCTGCCTTCACTGTCCCACTGCAGAGACCAGCTGCGCTGATCTATTTCTTTCTTTCTAACTTTTTTTACCCCTATTTCAGGAAGTAAGAAGGAAGGAAGGAGATACACGTGGTTTAATATTTTACCTCAAGCTGGATCAATCCTGAAAATTTTGATAGTGCAGATCATTTGCCAGAGCAAAAGCATACCATTACTTCTGCAATGTTAGTGTCTGCTTTAAGCAGCACTAACATTGCAGAAGTAATGTTAGTGATGTAGGAATGAGAAGAGGAAAAGAAAATTTTATAAAAAAAGCATGTCAGGTTCTGTTTGCATGGGAAGAAGGGGCTAAGCCTGCTTTGAGGTTCACTTTGTTCTCCATGGTTTGTGCAAGGCAATCAATCAATCAATCTTCTCTCTTTCCTCCTTTTTTTTTTCCTGGGACCCATTGCAGGAATATCATGCCCAGGATCTTGTTTAAATCCACGACTCCTCTCTGTCAAACCAATTCTTCCAACCCTCCCCCCAAGGCCCCCCTCAAGACACCCCCTCCTTCTCTCCCCGAAAAGGGGCCTTCTGAGCTCGTTTTGCTAATGTATTCTCAAACCAAATTAGGGGCTCTGACTCTCGGTGAAGTTCGTGAGTTAGTTGCGGCGATGCACTGAATTAAAGATACCATCTCGGACTCAAATCAGATTAGAGCCCACACACACACATGCAAAAGCCCACTTTCTAATCAGTTTTATAAAGGGCCTTCAGCAGAGATACACTAATGGTATTGAGCTAAGATCTTTAAACTAAGTCTGCAAGAAGTCTGCGGAGATAAAACACACACTGTATTAAAGAGAAAGCTCTCCACTCTGCCCTTCCCACCCAGAACCCTGTGCACATTGGAAGAGCACCTCAAAATACAAATCAGCTCTCCCAAACCTGACATGTTCCCTCACATCCTCCTCTCCTCTTCCTTCTTCAGACCTTTAAATCCCTTCTTTCATTCACTTCCCGTCAAATGGCTGCAGAAGGTCCCTGCACAGAGGGCAGAGGAGACAGGGGAGCTACACAGCCACGATACATGAGAGGAATTAGACATAATGAGAACATGAACCCTTTTAGGCCGGTCACACGAACCTGTAAGAAGGGGGAAAGGTGAAAAATCAGCTGACCAGCTTCAAGGAAAGTTCCTACCTGAACACAGGTGCCCTGCAGTTACACACAAGATGTTAGGCACTGACCTGGTGCTGGACACATTCAACTGAGATGCCACTACAGCCACATCCTGAGAAAGATGTGACTAAGTGTGTGCTAAAGGACTCCTTTCAGAGAGCAGCTGTTCTATATGCCCAGCATCTTTGCATCCTTCTGTCCTCATCTCTCTGTTTAGCAGGGGAAGTTCTCATCTATGGCAGCAGGTTTCCTTCTCTGAAACCAACATTCTGACATGAAAAGTAATGTTGCATAAGGTGGCCCACAGAAGGTGATGAAAGGGAGACAGAAGGGTTTATTAAAGAAGCTGTAACTAAATATTTAATAGACCAGCTATTGCTCAGTCACCACTAACCAGAAAATAAGGCTATCTCTGAATACTCTGGTTATGCCAGGTAGTCTGTGTCAGATCATGGAATAATCTTCTGCTGTGTTTTAATATTTTCAGTAAAAATACCTTAAAATATTTCAAACAAATTAGAAAGCCAAATCTCAGACCCCAACATTAGACTTTACTTACTTGCTTTCTAGGATGCAATTTCCAACAAAAGGGCAAGAGTATGCTTGCTAAAGTAACAGAAAGTTTGTATTTAAAAAAAAAAAAATCACTGCAAAAATTGAGATTCACCAGCTTTCTCTAAACAAAGTAAAGGGACCTTAGCAAGAGAATGTGACATATAGGGGTCTGAATGCTCTGCACAGAAGCCTTCTGAGAAAATTTTCTCAGAGCTCAGAGGGGCTTTCTTGAGACAGCTTCAGGACTCACACCACTGTGGAGTTCTACAATGATCATGTGGTGAGGATGACGCCAGTTTTCAATGCAATTAACCTTTCCAGCCTAATGAAATGGGTCTGTTGGCTGCAGTGGCAGCAAGGAGCCCCTTGACTCTGGCAGGCTCCTCAGGACAGGTTATCGAGGTTGCAGAGTGTTACTTTGCTCCCCTTCTATCTGCAGGCTGCAGCTAATTGATGCCAGACCTGAAAGGAGTAGGCAGTGCCAGCCCCAGTGTTGTACTCCAACATCATATTGATCCTTGGGAGCAGGGACTTGGGTCTGTGCCCACTGATGTGCTGTGTCACAGGCAGCGTTCTTCCAGGAACATACTCTGGGCAGCAGAAGCCACAACTGGGAGAAAGAGGCAAGTTCCTCAGATGGGAAGGCAAATGGACCACTCTAGGGCTGATACTACCTTGGGACTTAGAAAGAACCAAATCTGAGATGGAGCCTCAAGCTTCTGGTTTTTTTCTCCAGCTGGGAAAAGAAAGGAATAACATCCCTCCCAGGGGTGAGTGACAACTGCTGTACTCTAAGGGCTGGTACTTAGGAGTCCTTTCTTTCCTTTCTAGCTGTTGAACTTTGACAAGTGGTGAGGGGAGAAAAGGGGTTGGATGTAAATCTGGTATTATAGGATATGGCCACAAACACACGCTGCATGTGGAGGGAGGGAGGGAAGGAGAAATGGGTACCTTTGAGTCCTACATCAAGCCATCCTGCCAACACAGCCCACTGACATTTTAGTCTGGGAGTTCCAGAGAAATACAAATCAGACCCACATTTACATGTGACTTTAAGAGCGGCTACTGAGATTTACCCTGCAGTGCTCAGTCCACCATTCTTCATTAATTTCCAACCTGCCACAGGGGTGTCACCAAACTTAAGCACCCAAAATATTAGAATCTAAATTATACCCTTAAAATTATTAAAATGGCATTAAATGCAGAAAAGAATGCACATTTTAAAAGTAACTTTTGTCTTCTCTGTTTGTTTCATGCTCTTAAGCTGTGATACCAAATTTCCTTCTAATGCTGAGGGAAAAAATTTGCATTAAGAAACAAAACAATAATAATTTTCACACACCTTCCTCACTGTCTTTTACAAATTGTTGCTGTATTTTTTTTCAAATACCCAGTGTATGTTTTCAGTGTTCCAGCATGAAAAGTATATAGCAAGGATCTATTCAGGACTTGCCTTCATGTCCTACATGAAGCTCTAGTTCCATTTTGTACGCTCACTCATTGGAAAATACAGAAAGGAAAGAAGAGCTGCCAGCCAGCTGGCCTTAGGAGCTTTGAGATGCATTGTCCATGTGCACCTGACAAGGGGACTCTTCCTTGCTTTGTGTGTAGAGCTCATGAACAGCACAAACCTCCCACAGTACCTCAGTACTCAAAGGCAGAGGAAACAGTGCAGGAGACAGAACACACATATGGAAATACATTTTGAAAAAAATTAATTATTGTTAACATCTTTAACAATGACGGGCTACACGCATTCTGCATTACATCCACTAATAGCTGCTTCACCTGGAGACCAGTCTGGAGCCTACTGTTACACAAGATGACAATCTTTGGATAGGAATCATTGATTTCTTTGGAACTTTAGACTACAGGAAAGACAAGTTGAGGAAACCTAGACTTCTGCACAAGAAGGGACAACAAGAATTCTCATATCTGACAAGTTCAGTGATGTCTCAGTTCTTAAAGAGCAATTTTCTCTCCTGTCATTACAGAAACAGTTTGTCACATTTTAGCTCCAGTGAATATTTCAGGACAGCTAGAACTGAATCCAACATGTGGAAAAGATCTCCTACAATCCCCAACAAGCATCATACTCTCACTGCTGCACTTCAGGGTCAGCGATGTGTGGTCCCATTTTCCTGGGAAATTGAGGGTAGGCTGCTGAATAGCACCCTGTCACAAAAGCTAAGTGCTGCCGAGGCAGCAGTCTCCAGACAGGTGAAGATGCAATGTTAGTGTTTAAATCACAGCCATTAGGTGGGGAAGGAAGGAACTAGGAAGTAACATTTCTGTTGTGGAGACCATTATATGCTGCTTGGGTCTGAACAGAGCCACACGATTGCAGGGCACATCAGGCAAACAGATGGTGAACTTGCTGAAACCTCAGAGTACAGGGACTTCCAGTGTCAGCCATCCACAGGCTGCCTCCTCTGGTGCTGGCACCAAGGAAAGTTTCCTTATTATAATTTCCTGTTAAAAGAGCCATTGGCCAGGGGGGTGCTAAATTTGACAAGTAAAGGATGACACTGCAGAACTGCCCAGGAGATGAACCTAAGTAGCAGCTTTGCCCTCCTTACTGACTTGGGAAGTAATTAAACCATCAATATTGGCTTCTTCAGGTTACAAAGCCTCCAGAATAGCAGAGTTTATCATTCACACTGGTAGAATCCAAACACTTTAACTCATCCAGTCTGGGGCAAAGCAACACTGCAGATGAGGGGGAGGTCTGGCTGAGGTGGGAGGAGAAGCAAACCTTGAGTGGCTCTAACAGGCTTGTGATGCAGTCTTGGGAAGCCAATTTAACCAGTGAGACACCAGTGAGAAGAAGATGGGAATCATGGGGAGTGAAACAGATGTAGAAGAGAAATTACTCTGAAAACTCTAAAATCTGTCAGAAACAGAAAAATAAGTTCCGATAACTTTAGGTCAAAGGCAATCTGGATCAGACTGAAGCAGATACACCTCAAAAGGAGAAAGCCAACAGGTTAGCAGGAGAAGCAAGAAAAACATTTTGTCATTTATGACTTTGGCACAGAGCATGAATAGACACAGGACACAGACAGTGTGATACAGATGCTGCCAAGATTACAAGGTCTCTGAAATTAGTGCTTACGCACACACTGCAACACACAGAGATCTCCTCACCAAGGAGGATGGTTTGCAGAAATAAGAAATGTGCTTACTTTGTAGGCTTCTGAGACTGATGTATGTATTTCATTTATTGGTAGGGACATAACACCTCACAAAAAAAAAATCTCTTTTTAACAATAACAACAAAAAATAACCAAAAAAATCTGCAAAAACTTTTTTATTTGCACCAAAACTTCCACTATATATAAATTTGAATAGTTTTCAGGATTTGTTTTCCTTCATAATGTATGTTTGATTTTGCTTCAGTTATTTTAAGAGAAAGATCATTTTCACTCAGAACTGACAACAGCACAAAGACATAGTTTTGCTTCAGCACAGCTGGAAAAAAAAATCCATTTTCTTCAGCTAAAATTTTGGCACTACCTTAAGGAAGTTAGGAACAAACACCCAAAATGCTGTAGAGATAATCTCCACTCACTGGGAACATGAACCAGACAGCAGAAGGAAGTTCTGGGCAGGAGAAACATCCACTTGACTGTCTGCAAGGAAAGGAAGGAAGGAAACAGGGAAAGGTTCCCTCTGCCTGACCAGAAAGCATTAACTCCACACTCTGTGAGCACTGCAGGATTTGGGGAGCCTGTGCTGCCATCTTCAGGGATGCTCTCACCTTTCCATGACCCGAAATCACAAATGAAGGAAAACAAAAAGGGGGAAATTTCCACAAAAAATAAGGAAGACAAAAATGAGATATCTCATTTAGCTCTGCTTGTTTACCTCTGGGATTGCTGGCTGCTCTGCTCGTTTACCTCTGGGATTGCTGGCTGCCTGGTCTTGACTAACTCACAGAGAAACACAGAAATTAAAATTGGGAAAGCCAAATACATCCATCCTAGACCACATTGCATCCCCAGGCTGCACTAAAGCGAACTAATCATTGCTGCTTCACCCTGCCCGATTTCTCTCCTCTTCTAATGCAGAGTGGGATTATTCACTGAGCCTCCATGGCTGATACTCAGTTGATGTGAACTAACCATCTCTCCTACAAAGCAATTTCAAAGAGACAGAGTGAGACACCCTGACCCACAAGGGCTGAATTAAAATGAGTTAATTGTGTGCCCACAGCTTTCTCAAAGTCCTGTTTTGCAAGAACAAATCACAGGTATTCCAAAAACACGTGTATCTGTTACTCTTCCTCAGACAGAACCGCGAGGTTTGAGATGTTGGGGGGGTATGTACTGCACAATAACAAGGTTACATTGAAGAGGACAAACCCGATTCTCAGTCTTTCTGACCTAGTGGACATGTGTCTATCTTGAATCTTTTTAAAGTGCTTTCTGATATGTGCATTTCTCCTTTTTTTCCCCTGTTACAACCCATTCCACACTGCTGTAAATTCTTTTCCTCTTCTCTTACTTCTTACCTTGTTACACATCCCTTACATTTTTCAAATTGTTTTACAGGCTTCCAGCCACAGGGTCCTCACGGATCAAATATTACACAACAAAAACCAATCCACTAATATTGCATTTTGAAGCTGAAGATCATGTTGTTCCCTACTTACTATGCTAGGACAGGACTTTCTTTGCTGGTCAAAATATTGACTGAATGAGCACTGTATTCTCCAGCTCTCTCTTGTCCTCTGGCCTCACTATCCCCACACCCTCAGCAAATATGACTGCTTCACCTTCTCAATTCATCTAAATGACAAAAGAAGAAATAACATTTTTATTAAAATTAAGTAGGAGCAAATACTTGGTGATTAAGTCAGGATAATTGCTGAATGTTACAGTATAAAACAGTATTATTGTATTTTATTAACATTAACAATCCATTTTTGTACAAAGCTTTTGGCTTTGTACTTTATTTCACCTAGGTTACAGTTATTACTTCACAAAATGCAAGAGTTCCTTTTCTATCTGCTCAGGTCACTGTAAAAAATACATTAGAAATTATGATTTAGAGTGAATAATAAGCAACATGCAGTATATTTCATCCACAAAGCTACTCCAAATTGTATGCATATTAGGAGGCCATTTCACTCATCCCATCTCTGAAGCCTAATACAGCAGCTCTTCTGCTGTGAACAGCCAGAGCTTCTGAAGCAAAAAAAAATAATAATTGATTGTGCCATTAAAACTATAATGGAAAATAAGGAAAAATGTAAACATCTGAGCTGACATTTAACCAGAACACTGGAATCCACCAAATAATCAATACTGAAATGCCATGACGGGCACCAGGGACACAGGACAACTCTGATCCCAGGCTGAGGTGCCAGCTCTCAGAGCAAAGAATTTTTGGTCAGCAACACCAACTCTTGCTCTGCCTTCCACATTTGCTTGCTTGGCTCCTGCTCAGCTTTGCTAACCTGCAAGAACACTCAGGATCACAATTTAGCATAAGTGTGAATGAAAGAGGAAGGAAAAAGGAAATGGTTCACTCCTAACTGCAGAGACTCTTACTAAAAAAAGTTGACTGAACAGAGTAGAAAATTGTCCATTTGCTGACAGACTATTTTAGTTATTACACAAAATTTAATAGACAGTCGTGTCTCACATTGTCCTGATCCTTTCTGTGATCCATCACATGCACTCAGCTTGGTCTATCTGTTTTGCTTGTTTCTCAATCATGCACCTGCCTTCCCCACGCTGTCCATCCCTTCACTCGGCCAACTGGCTGATGTTGTCTTGCAGACAGTGCCTGCAATGCCCCTCTTTACAAGACCTACATCTACTGAAAACACTGGCAGAAAGCAACTCACTAATGATGGGTGAGATGTGCAATGAAGGATTCATGCTTCATCTTTCTGTGATCTTTACAAAGATTTGTACTCAGTCTACAAAACCGGACAGATTGTTTTTCTTTTCCCCAGCATAGGCCTGCTGCTGGTCTGAGGGAAAGAGCAGAGCTGTCAAATCCTTCATCTTTGGAGCTTTTTGACCTCTGCCTCGGAGCCTTCTCTGCCGACCCCTCTCCTTTCCCTATTCACACCACCCCTACCAGGGCAGTACCGCGTTTCACCACTTCCCCGCAGCCCGGGCTCTGGGGAGAGGCATTCCTGTGGAGGAACCTGCCGGTCTGCTGCCTCTGGAGCCCTGGGACTGCTCCCATGAGGAGCTGCGGAGGCACAGGGGAGGTGCGTGTCCCACTGGCTGCACGGATGCTGCTGCAAGGGAGGGTATGAAAGGCAGATTGTAGGAAATAGCAGGGCTACTGCAGGCCACCGCAGGGGAGCATGAACAGAGCCAGCAGGAGACAGCTTATCCATGCTGTGCTTTGGTCTATGCAGTAATTCCAGCCTCTCACTTTCATAAGTGCTAAATTCACACAAAAATGTTTTTTTTAAAACCCACCACAGGCGATTAAGCTGTGATCTAGATTAATTAGCTGCCATATTTCATTTTTAAAATCAGAACTGGCCTGTGCTGACACCAGGGAAACTTATAGTATTTTCACTCATACCTAGCTGCCTCTGATTTTTCACACTGCCTAGAACTGAGTGGCTGCTCCAGCCTCACCCATCTGTGCCAGGCAAGTGCCTGCACCTACTGCAGGCACCCATCCAGAGTGCTGGGGTGAGGCTGGAGGCCCAGGGATCTCCTAATGAAAGTGCTGACCCTGGTGTAACCTGTGTGCCCCAAGTAGCATTGCCTCAGTGTTGAAAACAAAAGATCGATGAATTGTATAATGTACTTTTACTGCTGTTAATTTTTCTGAGTGCTGCTGTTTTGTGTCTTCTGGAGGCTAACAGGACCTTTTGGCCACAAAGCAATATTTACTCTATCCTGGCAGCTGGGCCGCTGGAGGCAAAAGATGCATCCTTGCTCCCCAAATGATAAGGAAATGTCAAAATGCACATCATGAAAAGGACATATCTGATAGAGGCTCAGCACCACTGCATGCAAACATGGCTCAGCCCTAGCTCCTACTCCTGTGAAGTTCTTCTACTTTGCCCCTTTAAATCCTTCCAGAAAGCAGGAGGTAGACAACAATACTGTTTAAGCAAGATCTTACAATTGACTTTTTCAAAACTAATTTTTCAGGTGGTAGAGTCTCTTGTCCAGCACTATACTGGCTCCCTGTCCATTAAAACTGTAGCTCCTCAGAACAAATGCTGTTCAACTGACCTCCACAAAACCTTCTAGTCCTGATGACACTTCAGGTAAGTGTTTGCTCACAAAGCCCAGCCCCAAATCTCCAACTCCTACTGGATTTCTCTCATGGATTTAATACGTTCACACTCCTGTTATGTTGTTTTATGTACTACCTTTACAGAAGTCATCCTTACAGCACCTTCCTTAAGCCAAGGAGGTACTCTGAGACTCAGTTCAGTGAGAAGCATCTCCTGCAACAGAGACAGAGCTTCTCAGAAGATATCCTTGCTTGCTTTAGCATAGCTGGAGACAGTGTGTGCAAACAGTGAATGCATAAGGCAGATCGGAGAGGTTACAAAGTGATTTACACCAAGAAGTAGAAGACAGACAGCATGCAACTCTCCTTATGTTCATTGGCATGTGAAGTATTTATATGAATAACAATGCAAAGTATTCCTCAAAACCAGGTAAAACACAGAACCTTCCATTTCTTCCCCATCTCTGTGTACTATTTCTAGAGCAAGCACTGTGCAACTGTAAAGAGCTGCCAGAACACGAACTACATAGCAAT
The DNA here is from genome assembly GCF_022539315.1 of Serinus canaria. Classification (NCBI taxonomy): domain Eukaryota; kingdom Metazoa; phylum Chordata; class Aves; order Passeriformes; family Fringillidae; genus Serinus; species Serinus canaria. The sequence goes on along the minus strand of NC_066319.1, from coordinate 39,994,598 downwards.
TCCATCAGCTCATGAAGAAGTTCAGCTCATGAACTTCTCAAGTAGAAGAGATTTCCCATGTGCTGTTTTCTGTTCCCTCCATCCCACTCAGCAGGAAGGACTTAACGTAAAAGTTGGGGAAAAGTGAAACCCTCTCTTGTTCCACACTGCAAAAGCCAAAAGGTAAGCAACCTGTAATCCTGCAACACAGCATGAATACTTGAAACCATATTAATACCCAGCAGTGGCCAGTAGAACATGCCAGAAAATTTTTAGAACTGATTAGTGGTCCCCAGTTCTCTCATTTTCCAGCTCACTGATTGAGATTTTTCTCTGGGGGATATCCTGCAGGATCTCTATCCCCATGAAAAACATCAGTTAAGATTTTCCTTCTTCCACACCAAGTCAGAGTTCCTCTAGTTTGCCCCAGCCGATGTGCAGAGCTCCACTCCCATCCCACCTCACAGCAATGTGTCATTCCTGCCTTTTCCACTGGAGCAGAAGCGCAGGACAGGCCTCCTACCAGCTGCTAATGTGTATCTTTCTTCTCTAGTTGCAGGGGTGCTAAACACACTGCAATAAATCTCCTCATCCCAAGGGAGCAGTTCCCTTTCTTCAGGCCCCATGATATTATACACAGCAGCTCTTCCCGATGTCAGAAGCTCCATTTCAGTGCTCCTCTTCCCTCTGAGAGATCCTGCTGTTTTGTGTCCTACCGCAGGGCAGTGTGCTCCCATCACCACCCAGATTTCAGACTCCCCACCAGGGGGATAGGCTGTGCTTTCAGCCAGTGACAGGGTCACAACAGGGCTATCAGGTAGAAGGGACCTGTGTGCTTGTGTGGGCAAGCTTTTCACGCGTACCTCTTCCTCACCTCACAAGGATGCTGATCACTATTTTCACCTTGCAGCAGAAAGACAGAACAAGACAGTTGGCAAGTCTGAAGGAAAGTCCCATCCCAGAGCAACAGCCAAATGGTGCATACTGAATTAGAAAGCTGGGAGGGAAACAAAGCAGTAGTTTTCTAAGGTTTGACCCCAGTTTTTAAGCCAATTCTCATTCAATTTTAACGACAGAAACCCGTGCATGTGCTAGCAGAATCCTTCTTCCTCCGCTGTGATCTCTCTTTCTCCTAAAGCTGTTGTATTCAAGTTCCATCTTTTTTGCAGGAAGTAATGGTTGTGTGTTTTTAGAGGATCTTCGGGAAAGTTAAATGAGAAAAGGTGTGAGAAACAGCTGTTTTCTACTACTCCTCACACAAAAACCTTAGTCACAAGCCAAAATGCAGACACAGTGACAGGATCTTGCTGTTGGCTCTTCGGCCACCATTTCTCTGTCCCAGTGTGACCTCAAGCTCCATGACACAGGTTCTACCCTTGCTTGTCCTTCCCCCAGCGCACCATCTCCAATCAAACACAGCCCCAACAGTGTTCAGTGGAAGTACACTGTTTACAATCCAAAATCAAGATAATTCTGAACAACCAACTCTCCTTTGAATCTTGTGCAGAGCAGTAGAATATTGTCTGACATTGTGTCTTGCATTTCCTTGCAGCATGAGAGTTCTCAGGATACTACAGAATCAGATGGTACTAAACTTAGACTTCCTACCCACAGGGAGCTTTTGCTTAAGGCATGATTTGTTACATTTGCCTTCTTCTTTATCTTGATTTTATCAATTGCTATAAAGATGCAATTGCTACTCAACTTGATGGCATTACATATATAGACACCTCCAAAGCAGCCTAAAACCAGAGCTGAGTCTCTTCTTCCCAGCTATCCTGTTGCAGTCTTCTCCTTTGCACAGGGGATGGGTTTCATCCATATTCCATGGGTTTCATCCTCATAAATTTGGCAAAGGGCATTCTCCTCTGGAGATCTCTGGAATTCTCCACGTGCTGGAAATGCTTCTTTGGAGTCCTGCTTTACTCAGCTCTGGTGTGTTTTTATCTGGATATTATTCTTTGCAACTTCAGCGAGTTCACACTTCACCTGCTCTCACACCTCATTTGGCATTTTGTCCTCTGTGCATTTTAGCAATGCATCAAACTGCTCCCCAATTACCACTATGCTGCCTTCTCCAACATACTCCAAATTATTCCCAAAGGGGTGAAAGAATCATTTCATGCATTAGAAGCATGAAACCTGAACTCTGAAAGAATCAGCCAGTGATCTGAGGCACTAATAGCACCTGGAAGAGTTTTATGGAAAGAAAATTGCTTGTTTCTGCCACTCCCATACAAAGCTTCGATTCCTGCCCCCTCACTTCAATATGATTTTTTATGTGGCTTCTGCATATTTCTTCTTCTACTGTGATGTTGAACTGAATGGTCCAATATTATTCTTGTACCAATTTTACATTGGTGCAACCAATCTGATTTTCAGAGTTCCTTGTCATTTACAGTAGCAAAAATGACAACAGATTCATATTCAAAGTACATTGGAAGACAGTTTTAAAAAGAAAGTCCCCAAGCATGCTCAAAGGTTGTAGATGGCTTCTTCATCTTGTGGTTTCTGCTTATCTAGTTTCCCATATAAATTTACAACACCAGCCTCTTTCTTCAACAGCAGTGACAGCATTTCATGGTTGTTAGCTGCTCTCAGAAGATGAAGTAACCTGATATAAATTACCTATTGCTGCGAGTGCACGAGAACCTGTTAGCACAGCAGTCGCTTCTAGAAGGCTGCAAGTACTGACTACATTATTACAGGCAGAAGGTTTTCTATCATGGTAGAAGTCATTTTAATATGGCAATCTCCTCCAAGATTTTTCTCTATGGCAATTCAAGGTTCAGTAGCCCACATGATGAACAGTGGACTACATTTGTGTCCTAACTCTCACATCGGTGATGTACAAAAGCTTCCACTTGGATGGCATTCTTCCAGAAGAAACCAGAGGCACTGAGAATTGAGAACAGCAGTCAAAGTAATGGGAACCGCCAAATGAATGGACTGTTCCTGGTTAAATCTACATTTAATTGTTGCTCACTGCTATTCATTTACCCTATGAAGACAAGACTGGGCAGCTGATAAAGAAGATGATAAACCAGCTACTGGGTAAAAAAAAAAAGATAGAGGATATCTAAAACAAATACCTCTATATATTCATCATACTGTGATGTGGATAAGCTATATTCTAAAATAGATGAGAAATTCCTGTATATCCTCATGAGACATAATAGATGCTTTTGGTGAACCAACTGTAATTTTAAGACAAAATATCTGTCATTCTTAGCTCAGGTTGCCAGAGCCCAGCAATTAAGGCCTCAATGACCTCAATGACAGTTATATTCCCAAGGAACCAGGTAGGGGATACTTCTCTTCCACATACATTTAGCCTCAAAAGTTCTAAAATTTCTGTGTGCCACTTTATTAGGCAGTGACTGACAAACTAGAAAGAGTTTTGAGACACCATAAAATGACTGGACAAATTCAAGCAGGAGATAAAAACCCTCAAAGAATACACAAGGCCATGAACTGAAATACAGTAGGGTCTTTACAAACATAAGCCGACACTTTGTCACTGCTATGGGTGACCAAGCACTTGTACAGTTTGCTCAGAGAGGTTGTAGGGTCCCCTGTCTTGGAGATATTCAAGAGCAGTCTGGACCTGGTCCTGAGCAACCAGCCCTAGATGGTCCTGCTTGAGCACAGGGTTGGACTAGATGATCTCCAAAGGTCCCTTCCAACCTCAGCAGTTCTGTGATTCTGTGAGAAAAAGTGTACATAAACACAAATTATGTAGTCATGAAGATTAATGTATTTCTCAAAGTCTACATGAAACTCATATGCAAAACACTAAGGTTTCTCTTTCCCCATCAAGCTTCCTTACCATGAGATTGTCACAGACTGTGGAATTGCCCTTCAGGCATCCAAACTTACACTAGTTAGATGCTGAAGGGAGCGCACAGCAGGGATGACAGTCTCCCTGAAGACTCCATCAGGTCCATGAACATGGACATGCTCTCTTAATGCAGTACTGAGAGCCAAGATGCCCAGGAGAAACCCGCACGTACTTTTAGAGGAGGACAGAGTAATTTGACCATTTTCAAAGATCTGGCCTGCGAAAGCAAAGGTGGAGGGCTGCACTGCAGGCAGCCCCGCAGCCCCTGTGCAGCCCGGCGCATTGACAGCAGAGCCCTGCAGATGGCTGCAGAGCTCTTCCAGCTCCTACCTGCGCCACAGCAATGGGCACTTGGAGGCAAGGACACTGGCCAGTCCTGCACTGAAGGAAGAAAATTTGTTCTCCTTTCAAAAGATGGACACCTCTCTATGCTGCCTTTATTTCTACCCAAATGTAACAGCCTGCAGGCTGAATATCACTGTCTTTAACATCACAAAGATCCTCAGTTTACAAGTTTTCCCACGACACAGCTGAAAGACAGAGATGCTGTGGCTCTTCAATGGGACAGTGAACTCCCTACACACAAGAACAATTTACTGCTCAAGATGCTTTTCTTAACAAGGATCTGCAGTCCTAAGAACCTCTTATAAAGCAGATATTTGAAAAGATGTATCCACTCCTGTCTTGCCCACAGCAGCCACGTCCTCTTTGTCCCTTTCCCAGACTTCCACCTTACTGAGCTGCAGGGCTCACAGCCTTCTTCTTATACCTCACGTCAGGCTCAAGCACTGTTCCTAAAACAAGCCACCTTCACCCACCGTCTTTCCCTTGAACTCTACCTTTAGCAATGAATCCTTTAAAAAAAATTAAAATTGAGATCTCTGTCACTTTGGTTGCCCTCCTTCCTCCAAAGCCGTATCTCCTACTTCCTTCTCCTCTCTCCAGTGTTACACAGCAGATCTGTGTAGGGACAGGGGGTTTTGCATCACAAAATTTTGTGTGCAAATCTCTTCTCTATCTCAAGGCATTCATGAGCTTTTCTGTGTCCACCTTGTATCAGTGACATGCTTTGAACACAGGGTAGCCTGATGTCTGTGCAGGTCTCTCAACAATTATGGACAGCTCCCCACCACAGGCACACTGACACTCAGCAGAATTCAGTGCCCAAGTCAGATCACTGCTTGGAAATTCCAGCTACAGTATGATAGTGAGAACAATTTCTTCATAGTTTATATTTACCTGGTCTCTTTCCAATCTATCCATCTGAATCAAGTAATTGTCTTCTAAGAGGGAGTCAAGAACTTATAATAGACACCAGCTGCCCATTCTCTTTTAACCCATCCAATATTAGACTCCTTAGTCATCAGGATAACAATCCTGTTTGCAAATCAGCTACCTTTATCAGATAACCAGTGGGACCTAGTACAATATCTATTAGTCCAACAATATCACAACCAAGATATATAACTGCTTCTGTACAAAAACCTTTCTTCTAATCCTTCTTAAACTCAACAAGACTGATTGGCTTTTATTATTTGTGAATTAATTTTTAACTCTTGGTCCAGCAGGGGAATTGAATCTATAACATTTTGCAGAGACTGAAGCAAAGTAACACTATGTTAAGAAAGTAAACCAGCCAAAAGCAGGTATTTTTTCTTCTTTCAATGAACAATTAAGAGGGCTGAATCTGTTTTTCCCTAAACACACAAGGGGAAATTCTAGGGAAAATTAGCACATTGAAAACATATATAGATAGCACATCACTGTTCTGTGAGAGCTTTTGTTTTTGTTTCATAATTATGTTATTTAAAAAACGCCATGGAATTAAATTTGTTGGTATTTTAAGAAACAAGTCCATGTTAGACTAGGAAATCAAGAAGGGAAATTTCAACAGAGACAGTCCATATTATTAGAGAAGTAATGATCATGGGCAGTGATTAGGGCTTATAGTTGCTCTGTAATGACAGTCCCCTAACTGTAATTGCTAGGAAAAAAGAAACTGCTCTGTAGGAAAATAAAAAACACTTTAAAAAAGAATAAAAAGACAATTGTCAGATACACTGTAGATGATGAAATTAAAACAAAACCCCAAAATATTTCATAATCAAATAACTTTTTAAGTTATTCCGTAAAAGGGAAGCACACTATATTTTGTGACTTACTAAACCAAGCTCGCATTAAAAAAAAAAAAAAAAAGAAAAAGAAAAAGAGAACACTTCCAAAACCACCTTGTACATTAATTAAATAAACTGATTTTAAAAATTCCAAATCACTGACTTTTATAGCACTTGAGCCCACCTTTACCTTGACATGTTGTAGCTGGATCTATGTTCTGCATACTCTTTTTCAAATTACTCTGCAATATTCCATTTAAAGAAAATCTCTGTTCATTTTTAAGAAGCACCAGTTCATTGATTTATAAACAGAAGTTCTATCTGCAATTATTTAGTAGCACCTAATCCTATATAATCCATAATAATATATTTTCCCAGAGAAACACCCAATTTTTTCAGTGCAAATGTTCTGTATGGTATATTTGTGCAGCATTTTCCATTTACAAAACACCTTCTATGTAAGGCCATGAACAGATTTACAAGCTTGAATTAATAAAGATTGGGAACAATCCTGTGATGAAGACAGACAGACCTACCCTTATTTCTTTCTATACATTTATACACTAATACATGCAGAAATACATAACCACACACAGAAAGTCTTGCGTATGCATCCAAAAAGACACTGGATGGATAAGTAAAATAGTTCACTATGCAACTTCAAATGTAAACTGGATTATATATAAAATTATATAGTTTATATAGTTTATATTACATTATATAGTTTATAATTTAACAGAATATGTGTGTTCTATTAAATTATAGCACATGCACAATTATGTAAAATTAAGTGTGTACATGCACCCCTGACAGACATCCATCCACAGATCTCTGTATGTATGTATCTCTCTCCATCCATGCACTCACTGACCTCTGTATGCAAGAAAACTCTTTTCTGTCCTACTCTGGCGTATTCTAGTCCTGCACAGCGGGCTTGGTGCCCTTACACAACTTGTATCAATTATTTCAAAGGAGATGCAGCTGGCATCAGCGATGTAAAATAGTACCTATAAATGCATGATGCACTTAAACATCAGTTTCATAAAGTCATATCTGCTACAACCTACTAAGGCAAAGACAACCCACAGAAGGTGAAGTCATCATCCTTCACGATGCCCAAGCACAAAAAATGCAAGTTCCTGTGTCGGGATTTGCTTGGCTTTGAAGGTGAGTTTCGATTGTACCAGACAGCTGTGGCCTCCTCCCTGTCGCAGTCCCTGGTTAGGCTGCACATCATTGCTCAAAGTCACTGCTTAACAGCAGTGTGTGGAGAGCTCTCATCCAGCCAGGTACCTTTGCTCTCCTGATGAATCTGATCACAAATATTGCCTACTACAGAGTGCTGGGCAATAGGCACCGATGCTTTTAGAATTTTTTCAGTGTCTCACTGTACCATTACCCTGTTAGCCTACAAAAATGATATTAAAAAAAAAAAAAAGCCCTCATCAACAGATATACAAAAACTATGAAGAAACTGAATTAAATTCTTAAAGATAAAAATAGAAGCAACATCATATACGTCTGGAAAGGAGCTGAAGTAGTACTGAATTTATGTTTTCTAAAGAATTAAATCGCTCTCCCTCTACAGCAGTTTCTGAACTGTTAAAACTAGATGGTAATCACATGCCATACACGGTCGTGAAACAAAGAAAAATAAAACAACAGCAAGTCCTTAAAATTAATGTGTTAATTTTAAATGGTTTTAAAAGTTATAAGCGAAGCATGTAGAAAATGTACACATTGAAAATGAGTATCTGTTAAGTCTGGTTAAGTGCAGTAAAAATAAATTTTACACCACATCCCCGAAATCAGTAACATCCTATGTTCTTCTCTGCTATATTGCCACATCTGTGAAAAACTCATCTAGAAAAGTGTAATTTCTTAAATCATGAAACAAATATGTTTGAGAAAGATAAACTTGGCAATTTGACCTGAACAAAAACAAAAACAACACAGAAGACTTTGGAAAAATAAAATCAGTTGAAGAATAATTCTTTAGTGTCCTTCAGCTCTTTAATTTTTTAATACGTAAAAAGATGTAAATCTCACTGAGAAATTTGGTTTGTAATTATTCATGTCAGTACATTAAAAAAGTACTTGCGGAAACTGACGGAAGATTGTATTTCTGTTTTATTTTCACCCAAGTGCTTATACATTCTTAAAATTATCTTCCTATGCAAAGTCATAATTGGAGAATTGAACATTTTTTTAAGCTGTTCTTTTGACCTTTGTCTTGAGTGAAAGGACAGCGAGACAATACACTCACCAGCATTGTTCACGGTGACGGCTCCATCACCGGAGATTGAGGGCCATTATTACAAAAGGGAACTTTAAAGTGACATGAGGAAAAGGGGGAAAAACCTAGAAGATAACACTTCTGAATATGCCCTACGCACAAACAGCATTTCAGACCAGCAGACATACAGCAAGAAAAAATCTTCTGGTAAAAAGATCTGCAGTAAAACACAGACAATCAATTCAAAACAAAAGGTGCTGTAAGAAATTTTCTCCTGTTATGCGGGATACTCTAAGCTGGAGGTCCCACTTCCATCACCCACATTCTAGGCTATGCTAATTTAAGGAAAACATTTACTCTTATAATACATGGTAAAGCAAAGACAATTTCCAGGACTGGAAAAGGAAAATTTGGACAGAAAGAAGCGGTCCTCATCAAACGCTCCTATCCTAGCGAGTAGTTAGAACAGGTTTTCCTTTTCCTTCTAAGCCTTCAACAGCATGCAATATTTGGACATGCCCTTACTGTCATTAGAAAAATTGTTTAAAAACAGCCACCTCATCTCTACATTTAATGGTTTTCCTTTCACCTATATGAAAATGCAAGAATAAATAGAATTCTGTCCAAAACAACAGCAATCCTATCACAAATTTTACTGCATTTTAAGTCTTATCTTGAAAACAAAACAGAAAAAAGAGACTATTAATATGAAAAAGTGAAGCAGCCCCTTTTTGCTTCCTATGCGCACGTAAGTTTGTGGCTTTATGAACCAATTCTGTGTTGTTCACTAAATCCATATGGACCTAGAATATCTTTTGTAGGACAAAAAAGTCATCCTAAGGGTGACTAGACTGAGATTTGCCAGGATTCCATATAACGAATAGGATTTGCTAGATATTTATTCCTCCCCCATTCAGAAAGGGAGCGCAAGAAAATTCCAGCTCAGCAGGGACAGAGAGCCATCGCAGGTTGTGTGATAACAGCTTGCCACCTGCTTTTCGCAAGTTGTCTCTGCGAAGTGCAAGGGGCACAGAGTAGTAACGTTGCCTGTGGTGATAGGAATGCACTGAACAGCTCAGTATGCAAAAGCACTTACTGGTACACAGTGCTCTTCACAAAGGGCATTGCAGAATGCTTTCCAGACTGTGTCAGAAGTGCTAGGAAAGGAAATATTAGTGCATGTGTCACAGGAGGAACATAAGCACTTGCTATCATGATAAAAGAAGATATAAGCAAATACAGGTAAAATGCCAAAAAAAAAGGGGGAGGTGGGGGAGAGAACGAGGTGGGGGCCAGGGAGAGGGAGAAGACAGGGAACTTAGCAGCAGTCACATTTGAAGGAGCATTTCTGTGCAAGAACAGCAAGGGTTAACGGTGACACATAAGCTCCAGTCCAGTCAAGATAGGGTCAAATGATGTGCAGTGAAAGTTTCAAGTCCTCAATCCCCCAGAGCTTGTTTGCTAATTACATTTGCAATTACAAACATGACAAATATATTATTATACAGTGTGTTCCACCTTGAGCAGACATGTTTCTCCTCACGGACAGTCATTGCCAGCAGCCAGACTCTCAAGCACTGGAAGAATCAAAGTGCACTGTGCTCCAGCTGCAAGCATCATTTTTTTGTGGGCATCTCTATTGTGCTGAAGAGACAGGGCAAAGCTTTAGAGAGAGGCAGCATAACAAGGATGGAAACAAATGCAGAGAGTAAGTTATTACAATTTAATTTCTAAGAAGCAAAACTTGCCAAGTCAGTAGCTATTACTAAGAAGTAATACTAAATTGTGTTCTGTCCCAAATGACATGCAAAAAGCACTTTACACATGTAAGCTACATAGACATTACTACATTCAAAACTCAAATGCAGCTTATACTGCAAAGACAGAAAGAAACCAAGTGTTTCCTTTGTTTTTAGGCAAGGTCACCATAACTATGTACTGCTAATATCTTCTTTATTAAGTTCCTTCACTAAACAACCATTTGATTTCTAGTTTGTCACAGAAACTCTGATCTTTCCCCCTTTTTCCCCCAGTTTCTACAGTGGCATTACCTAGGACGCTCACTGCTGGGTTCTGGGCAGATGCTATATTTACTGGCTCACACTGCGCAGACTAAAAATTCTGTTGTGCTCCCTGGCTGTAATGTTACCGCCAGTAACTCCACAGAATAAAGAACAGGTCTGACTGGGAAGAATCTCCTAGCCTCTGCAGTCTACACTGGAATTGTTGATGGGCAGCTCTATAACCCCCAACTCTTAAACCAAGGAGCACAAGTTAGAATAAGAAGATGGGAAAAGGTTTTTGGCTTTGTTACCCCATATTTCTCACCACATTTTCCTACTTTTACTATTTCTTTCCTTAATTAAATCTCTCTTAGACACTTTACACTCTTTGGAGAAATTCTACCTTGCTCCTGACAGAACCTGTAAATTTCATCTACACTCAGGTTTGAACCATTTTACCTTCTCCCTGTTTCTGTTCCCTAAGAGAATTTGTAGGCTTCAAGCCATGGAAAATTTTGTAAAGAGCTCCACTGACACAATGCACAAAACTTCTTATTGAAGTGAAATAATTTGAAGAATACAGGTATTTTCAAACAACATGAAATTCAGAGCAGTAGTGACAGTGCAGAAACAGGGCTGGGAAATAACAGTGGAAAGGGCACAGAAAGAAGAGCAACATTCTCCTGGAGAGGAAGAAAACGGGATATGAAACCTCTATCACAGCAACTTTCTCTGATGCAATCTCTCCAAAGTCTTTCCCCTCTCAGGCTAAATGCAATATTTATTGATTACTTCAAATCAATACGATGAAAAAATCCTATTTTTTAAATATATTGATCTTTCCATATTTCTCAATAATTGATAATGATTAGATCATGTTTACTTTTACAAGTGGAATTAGAAAAAGAGGGAAAAGTTAATACAAATACTCTGAAGGTACTGACTTCCTCATCAGCCCTCTGCTCACTAAGCTTAGTGTAGAGACCCCATTTTATGATGGGAACCTTGTCAGAAACCCAGTAATTACCCCAATTCCTTATAGAGGTTTTCAGTTTATTCTGTCAATGAAACAAACAACTCCATCCTGTTCTCTCTAATTAACAACAACTGGAGAGACTACTCCCAATTCCAGCCTCTGAGATATATTCAGAGCAGACAGTTGCATTCAGATTCTCTGACTGAGATTTCTTCCCATTCACAGAATATGGAGATTTCCAGTAACCTCTGAAATCAAGTCACATTACTTCAGTCTATGTATTAGGGTCAGCGACAGCAACTTTGTTAATTCGCTGCTGCAGGGTCTGGAATTTGCTCCTTCATTGCCTTAAAATTCCAACAATATACCATTTCACCTCTCTATCAAATATGTAATTTATTCCTTTCAACTTTTTCCTTCTCTTCATAAAATAATTTTTATTTTTATTACATCATCGACTCACATGTCTTTCTTTTACCTCAGATGAAACAGCGTAAGAGACGTAGCATCTGGCAGGATGCTCTCATTTGCCAGTGATTTTTATTTTACCTTCATAATGGCTCCTTGATCACTTTCTGTCTGTCATGTAGAATATTAATAAGAAAGAGAAATGGCAATTTTGTAGTCCTGTCAACATTTCTAGTGGCAGCTATAATGAGGCAGAAAACAAAATTCTCTGAGATTTCGAAGTTAATATGGGAAAGTAAAAATGCCGTATTCTACTCTCTACTGAAACAGCTTTAGGTTTGCACAGGAGGGAGATACAACACCAGTACTCCACATGACCATACATATGCATGTGTGTATACCTACACACAAATATATACAGACGCACACATGTGCTTGAGTGTGACTATAATGGCATATTTTATATGGCAGTATGTACATTAGTGGTGTCTGCACACGCATTCCCTTCCCGCCGTACCGCAGACAGGCGCTGTCAGTACAGTTTAACTAATGTATTCTCACCATATGCCCTCACCTGAGAGACAAACTGCAGGTACAAATCACTGCCTTTGTTAATTTCCTAATTTGAAAACGCTTTAAACAAACTCCAATTCATACAAAAGCTTCTTTCTTGGACTGCATCATCTACCACAGGAACAATTCTCCCAGAGGTCATTGCCAAAATGTAGTAAGCGGTTGCTAAAGAGCGTATTTCTGTGTAAGAAAATAAAACATACATGGCCTTAGAGTACATGCACAGAGAATCAAAATTAGGAAGCAGTATTTTCTTACTTTCCCTGAAAGATTCTGCACTGGAAGAAACCACACACCTGCTACCAAGAACTTCCACGGGTTCCTGGTGCAATCGCTTAGATCAGCACACCCAGGCAATGGAAAGGGAATTTTCACTGCTTGAGCAAGATAAATACAAAACCTGAAGAACGAATTAGAAGCAAGGAATTCCTTTGCTTAGGTTTTGTTCAGACTCCTTTTGGGTCTGACTATTACAAAAATTAAGATCTCATCAAACTCCAAGGTGAAAGGAGTCACCTCTTCTCTCCTTTGCCTTGCTCCTTCACTCTCTGTTTCAATAATTATGAGGTGAAATACAGTTTCCAGGGAACTGTATGGATCATATATTGTGTGACCACATCCACTTCTCTCCCAACATTTTAGCCTTCCTCATATCTTTTCCTATAGCTTAACAAACAACTAAACAAGAAGAAGCAGTTTGCAATATTTTTAAATTAGTTCCTACTTTAAGGTTTAATGTGACAAAAACTGCCATCCACAGAATTAAAAGTGGCATTAAAAAAAAAAGGAAGAAAATAATTTTAAATCATTTCAACAGCTCGCAGTCAAAAGAATAAATCAGTACAGTAAGAATAATATGCTCACACTGCTAGTTAGGCATACAGGCACAAATCCAACACCTGTTTTTACTTTGTATGTTCACAGGGTAACTGTGTTTCAGTGGGAGAAAAAGATGGTTATACAGATATAGATGGGACAACTCATCCTCAGCTACAGGAATATAATGTGAAATCTAGCCTTAATAAAACTGGAATGTAAATCGAATCAGTACCAGACACACTGCACATATACTTTTATATATATTGTATTTTTAAAGCTGCTCATATCTTACTTCTCTCTGTAACTTTTTTCAGACTTTCCTGCACCATCATACTCCTTTAAATTAAGAACATTGAAAAAATTGAGGTTGAAATATTTTAAATTATATCTCTCTATTTTACCAAACCTCAACAATGTTAAAGAGAAGGTCAGTTGGCACAGAGAACCAAGCACCTCTTAAAACAAAGAGCTCTCCAACAGTTTCTCATCTCAAAAAGCAGCACTCTCTGTCTGCTGTAAAGCCATAGGGGTTCAGTGGCACTTCCCCCAGGGCCACCTTCATCTGTCTACTCAGCAGCCAAGGAGTTGTGCATATGGGCAAGGTGCACTTGACATTTTTGAGAGCTGACTGAAAGCCCATGAAAAAGTAGAAAGGGTGAATGGCAATACAACGTGCATATTACTTCTTACTATTTTCATGTTGTTTGAGTTCCTTTTTCTCAACTCCAAAAGTACAAAAAATAAAAAGAAAAGGTTAAGAGACAATATAGTAAGTGATGAAGATCTAGGTTTTCATTGTGGCATTTAGTTCTTTTATTTTTTTTTTATGAAGGTAAATACATTTTCTATTTTTGCCTTAATATTAAGATTCCCAGCAGCATACAGAATACATTTCCCTTAAGAAACTGTTTGTTTATTTTTAATTCAAAGTGGAGCAGCCACAAGTGTAGCACCAGTGGGGAAAAGAAAACCACATGGGTTAGATTATTAATTTCTATTAACAATACGAAGTCTCGTTTTAATGAAACTGCTGGAAGCTGGGGATTAAAGGAAAGAGAAATGAGTGTAAAGACAGATGGAATATCAGAAAACAAGGTACAGAAAGACAAATAAAAGCTGAAATGAGGAAAGAGGGGTATTTGTGGATGATTTGTTTGACTTTAATTATTTTAATTGTACTAAATACAATGTATTCTTAAGAGAAAAGGAATGAAATAGGCAAAATTACTCAATTTCCATCTCTGATGACACAAAACCTGCATAGGTGACACACGGATTAACATGCAAACACACAAAAGAGGACTCTGCTCAGGGTGTGATTTATCAGAGAAATGCATTTAAAATTAATTGTTCCAGTCAGCTGGATGTAAACGCTGAAAAGGTTTTGCCTTGTTTCCTAACTTCCCCAACAGGATCAAACCAAACTTAACACACTAAAGTGATTTTAAACACAGCATTACCAGGCACAGCCCACTTCGGAATACAAAGAGCAGTAGCAGGTGCTAAGGTATCAGCCACCAGTCCCAGCCTGGGATGTCTGTTTGCCAGCCCTCCGACTCACTTCACTCTTTCCCCGGGCAGGCTATCCAAAACAGTAGTCTGTGGGAAACTGAATTTTCATAGTGGATTTCAGATGAAAAACAGACTTTTAAAATAAAAGACGGTGCTTTAATGGATCTGGTTCGTATAATTTTATATGCACATCTCTTTATAGGTACCTAGTAATTCATCTAATAAAAATCCTAGCTCAGACGGAAAGTAAAACTGCGCAGAAAGGACTGTCAGTGCTCACTGTTAGCTGCCTGTTCCTAGGAGATGAAGCATTAGAGGGAGAAGTTACAAGGCAAGAAAGAAGCGCACCAGCACGCCTGCCCTCCCCAAGTACTGTTCTGCGGACTCTTCCGAGGGAGGCGCGCGGAGGTGCGTCCTGTCCTGTCCTGCCCTGCCCTGTCCGCGGCCGGCCGCTCCGAGACACCCGGCACACGCCGTGCCCCGCGGGGGTGGGCGGCGGCGGCGGCTCTGCGGCACGGAGCCAGCGGGGCTGCCCCATCCCACCCGCAGCGGGACGCAACGCCGGTCCCAGCCCGCCCCCGACCCGCCCGGTCCCGGCACGGCAAACTCACTGGTTGTGGTAGCCGAGCGGGTCGGAGATGCACAGCTCGGAAATGTCCATCAGTCCAGTTTGAGCATTCCCAGTTGGAGGAGGAAAAAAAAAAAAAAAAAGAAAGAAAGAAAAAACACAAGATAACAACTAAATTGCAGCGGGCTGGGAAGGTGGGGAGCGCCGGTAAGGTGGGGAGCGCCCCGCCGGCGGGGCAGGGGCGGCGGGAGGCAGCGCCGCTCTGCTCCGCTCCCGCACCCGCGTGCGGACACACTGACGGCGGCAGGAGGCGGGCGGCGCGCAGGACACGGCCACGGGGGATTTCGCCGCCCCGAGCCCCGCTGTAGCTTTAACGCCGGGAGACGGATGGAGACGGCAGGGCGGCTATTGGCTCCCGCGCAGGGGCTGGGCTTGGACGGCGGCTGGGGGAGGCACGGCCGGGGGGGCCGCCGGACCCGGCACCGCAGCGCAGCCGGCGGCAGCGCGCAGCCCCGGCCCGGCACCGCTGCGCTCCGCCGGGACGGGGCGGGAGTCCCGGTCCAGGGCCGCAGGAGTCGGGGCGCAGTGCGGGCCGGCAGCCGGGCTGCCCCTGGCACGGCGGCAGGGACTGCGCGGGTGACACGGATGACACGGGATAGCGGCTCCAATTCGGTCCCGCCGCGGGAGCGGTGGCAGTGGCGGCGCACGCGGCCCTTCCCTCTTGCCCCGCGGTCTGTCTCTGTGGGCAGCAGCTAGAGAGTTTAGGGGTACGCAAAAACTTGAGGTAAAGAGTGCCCCGTGGCTGTGGACACGGGCGTGCCTGCGGGCCGCTGTGCGCCCACACAGCACCCCACACGCGCGGTACAGGGCACCAGCGTGGACTGGAACACGCGTGTCCCAGGCGCTGTTACATGCAAACACACGACTCCACAAACACTTCGTGCACTTGCAGACCCGCGTCTCAGCGCGTCCACAGCGCTGCACTCGGAGCCATCTATTTTCCCATGCCTATATCCATTGCCACAAACGTGTGCAGAAGAGCGCCCGAATCTCGTTTCAAAGCAGTGTAATTCAGATGTCACTTCAGTGCAGTTTATGAAACCACACTGGAATAAGTCGTGGCATGTGAGATCCCAATCAAGCATTCGGAATAATAGCACACATTCCCAGGCACAAAAAACATAGCTACAAACCCTCAGAAGTCTTCACAAACATCAAAACTGGCACATACAACTAATTTCACGAAGGGCACATTTTCAAAGCTCTGCATGTGTGCCGACTGCTGCTAGAGTCTGAGTCCTTTCACAGTTCCAGCACGCATTTTGACACACAACTGCACTGCATATTTACAGCAGCACACCAACACCTCTCTGAAGGTCCCTCTCCGCAAAAGCATGCGAACCTCTCCAGCATGTGCCTGCCACACGCAGTCCTGCACTGAATGCCTGACTCACAAGGAGCTGCACTAAAGATTCTGTTTGCCCCTTGCTATCTACTCTCTGCCTTCCAAACTGCACTCACAAACCGCACTTGTATTTCTCCTATGCTTCTAGCTCATGTTTAGATGTTTGCTGCTCAAATATGTAAAAATATTCTTGAGAGGTAGACAAAAAACAGAGGCCTTTCTAAAACAAAATTATATAAAACTATACTTGGATAAAAGCTCATGCTCTTATGCCAGGCAAACAAAAATTTTTTAAAAAGTAGAAATCAGGAGGGTATTTCTAGATATAAAACCAAGAATCTAATTTGAGGCAAAGATGTACAACACCAGGAGAAGCAAAGGGCAGACTGGAGGTTTTTGGATGATGGAGGTAATACAGAATAAAAGAAAAATAATAAGAATAAAAGAAAATGCAATGTGGCTCAGCTCTAAGCCATAAACATAGGTTAAATGAGGCTACAACTTTTCATACAATTAGTATTCGTAGAAACTTGAGAATATTTGGAAAAGAGGAATGTGCACATTCAAAGCCAGTGTTACTATCTCCTCTACCAGAGATCCTAAATGCATATAAAATTATGGTGTGCCTAACTTGTCCCCAGGCCATGTGAGGACAAGTTACATGATTCTGATCACCTACCTCTAAAGGATGTCAAGACAGCGGTCTTTTATGGTAAAAGGTACACATGAAGACAGCACAGAAAACAGGTTAGTTTTAAAAAATGGAGACAGAGAGAAGATGTGTCCGGTATTAAAATACAGCAGAGAATCAGATTACCTGAATGTTGCAGGTGGCACAATTCAGATTATACCTTTTTCCTCAACCAGAAGTAATACAAATGAAACATATATACATATACCTTTGTACACTTCAGTGATATTTCACCACAGTAGAAACTCTTAAGATGCTTTCAATGTTGCAGAGACAAGAGACAAGCTTTAAGAAGGCATTAGCATTAGTAGGGCCTAAGGTTGTAAGGAATCTCACTACCTCTGAGAACATCTGACCAAGTAGAGGCAAGGACAAAACCAGCACCTTTGTGTTTCCAACAGAAGGCTGAGGCCAGAGAGGGACTGACTGCTGACTTAGTGGCCCCGTTACAAAGATTCCTATTATGCAGTAGGGTGAGAGGCAGGAAGAGGCACACAGGGTCAGGGTTTAGGCAGACTACAGTTCAAGAGCAGTCAGGGTGTTTGCAGTGAGCTGATTTTGACAGAAAACAATTTTCTTCAAAAAGGTGCACCCTGACTGGATCCTGAGTGTGCAGAGATTAACTCTGGTGTAGGCTCTCAGCGAATGGGAGGCCAGAGTGGGAATGGCTTGGCAGGCAGGTCCTGCTCTCCCAATAGCTGATGTTTTAATTTTGCACTTTAACTTTTATCCAGGCTGAGGTGATGCAAGCAGGGAGCCATGAGATTGCCTGGCACAAGGTCCACAGGGCTGAATTAACTGATATAAACAGTACAATAGTGGGTTTGTACACTAAAATGGGCTGTTGCTGACAGAGGACTACCTGGGTGAGTTGGGCATTTGCAGAGTGGTGCAGAAATGTAATATTAATCTCTTCTGACCCAGTGCAAATGGACAAATTGAGCTTCCCCTGCCTTGAGAGTAACCTGTGCAGAGGTCTGACCCTTCCTTTCTGAGAAGGACAGAAAGGAATAGTCTCTGCTGGCTGGGCTTGATCTGCCAACCTGAATTTGCTAAGAGAACAAGAGTCCTGCAAGCTGGTTTTGGAAATCCAGAAGGTTTCATCCTTTGCAAACCTCCACACAGAGCTGTGCTCTTCTCACAGCTTTGGCCAATTTTTTTTTCCCCCCAAAGAATAAAGAAGGAAACACTGATCTCAACATGACTATCCTTCAGATATGTGTGGGTTTTAAAACAAGTTCCAAGACGAAGTTAGAAAGGATTGTGAGATTAAGCTGATAGATCTGGAAGCAAAAGAGCTCTGTTAGGGTAAATCCAAGGCAGAACTCCACACAGAACAGAAGCACCAGGCTTGGTTTGTGAGCACAGCCTTTGTTTGCTGCCCTGACCAAATCCTCCCCTGGAATCGCTGCTCTCTCACTGCAGGAGGGGCAGGAGGGAACCATCCTGGCCAACTCTGTCTGTGGCCTCTGAGCAGAGCCTACCCAGAGGTGATCTGGTAAGTGCCACCCTTTGGGATGACTTTCGTAAGGCAGCCTCTGGTTTTGAGGTCACCTGTTCTCCTCAGACATTGTCCCAATGCAGAGCAACAACCCTCCATCAATATTAGCCTTGGACAGATCACAATCAGAGCACTGCAGGCTGATGGAGTGATAGGCAGTATCAGTTCTTTGAGACATGCAGAAAGAAAGGAGGAGAGGAGAGGAGAGGAGAGGAGAGGAGAGGAGAGGAGAGGAGAGGAGAGGAGAGGAGAGGAGAGGAGAGGAGAGGACGAGGAGAGGAGGAGGAGAGGAGAGGAGAGGAGAGGAGAAGGGAGAGGAGAGGGAGAGGGAGAGGGAGAGGGTGAGGGAGAGGGAGAGGGAGAGGGAGAGGGAGAGGGAGAGGGAGAGGAGAGGGAGAGGGGAGAGGGAGAGGGGAGAGGGAGAGGGAGAGGGAGAGGGAGAGGGAGAGGGGAGGGAGAGGGAGAGGGAGAGGGAGAGGGAGAGGGACGAGGGAGAGGGAGAGGAGAGGGAGAGGGAGAGGGAGAGGGAGAGGGAGAGGGAGAGGGAGAGGGAGAGGGAGAGGGAGAGGGAGAGGGAGAGGGAGAGGGAGAGGGAGAGGGAGAGGGAGAGGGAGAGGGAGAGGGAGAGGGGAGAGGGAGAGGGAGAGGGGAGGGAGGGGAGAGGGAGAGGGAGAGGGAGAGGGAGAGGGAGAGGGAGAGGAGAGGGAGAGGGAGAGGGAGAGGGAGAGGGAGAGGGAGAGGGAGAGGGAGAGGAGAGGGAGAGGGAGAGGGAGAGGGAGAGGGAGAGGATTGTGATATATGTCTCTAATTTTCCTGGCTCTTCCAAGATATAATGGATAAAGACTTTCTTTGAAGACTTTTCTCCAGCCTGTAAGGACCAATCTGGTTTTGATAAACTGATATTTCACTTTTAAAAAAACTTTTATCATGGAATAATGATCAACTTTCCAGCAAGTTGACTGATTGATTGACAGAAATTTCATTTGGTCTAATATAGGAGTAACCTGGAAATCATGCCAAACAAACTCTTGATTTCACTTGCTGATAAGGAGGGTTTTTTTATCTTTTTTTTTATTTTTTTTTTTTTTTACTAAGAAAAATACAGAAGAGGAAGAGATCTAGTTACTTTTAGGGTTTGGGATAGTTTTTTTCCCCTTTTATGAGGGCTCTATTATTGTATTTGCACAAGGAAGTGAGTGAAATGCTGTAAATGCTGTCTGTACAGGGCAAAAAAAGATAATAATTAGAAGACCTGAACTGGGCTGAGCAGTTTTGTGTATACACTTTTTTATCTTGTCTGCTGGGAAAAGAGGAGATTGATGACAAGAAATCTTTCCCAGCCTGTGTCTCATTCAAGTTACAGAGGGGTCATTGGGCTGAATTCAGAAGACAAGCCTTTCACACCTTTGAGGCCAACAGAACTGCCTGACTTCACACAAGTCACTGTCACATGCCCTGATCCCTTTGCTTTGCAGGGCTAGCAGCCCTAAAGAGAAACTTAGGTACTCTAAACACAGGTCCCTGATGGCTGGTAGGCTCTTGCAGACCAGTCTTCTTTATTTAGAGCCCTATTCTATTTTCTCTTACTCACCCAAACAAAACAGTTTGTTCTCCCCACCCAAAGCAATATCTTCTTTTCTACCAAACTCCAATAGATTTTTTTCTGTAAAGACCAAATTGGCCTTGCAAACAATATGCTTCCATCTAAAGGTATCACGATGAAGCACAATATCTGTTTAAACAGAAAAAAGTTTTCATGTTGTGATTTTCAACCAATGAACACCCATCGGAACATCCTTAGATGTGCTTCAAACACTGCCTAGTCCTTAGAAAATGTTATAATTCACAACTTATAGACTGCCCAGTCCTACCATAAAGAGGTTGTGTGGCTTGCCCCAGATCAGTCTAAGCAGATCTGTAGCACAACAGTCTGAACATAAGTGTCTTAACCCTTACTGTCCTGCTTTAAATGAGAATTCTCTGTCCCAAAACTGTGACCTTAAATTCTGTGCTTGGATATGGTGCTAGGAGCTCTGTGCTACAGTGTGACACAGTGCTCCTAACAGTGTTAGGATCCTGGAGTTAAGACAAACATAGTCTCTACATTGCCAATGAAAAATCAAGGCTTTCTTTTAATACCCATTTATAACTTTTTTTCTTTTCATATATGGCCAGTAATGATTTGTGTGGTTGTATACCCATTTTTGTCTTTGCAGTGTTAATAGCAGGACTCAGTTCTACAGCAGAACATGCTCCTGCTGACATCTTAAATAAAAGTTCACTGCAGAGACACTCATGCCAAAAGACAAACCAGGCAAAGGAAATCTAAATTTTGTAAAATTAAAACAGCATCAGAGTCAGAGGCAGATGCAGAGTATTTTATGAAATGGGAAAGAATAAAGACAATCAGAAGAGAGACATTTCTTTCCAGATTACGGAAGAACTTGTAATAACAAACATAGAGAGGCAGGGGAGGAAATAATATAGCTGGGATTATGCCTTCTGCTCTTACTTGCATCATCAGTTAGCTGGGGTATTCAATAAGAACTTCTATCCTACTTGCCCAGAAACACAGCAGTGTATCTTCTTTCATGTTTTGGTAACCTACTCCTTAGTCAGTCTTTGCCTAATTGTTGTTTAACAAGGTGGACAGGAACCTTCCTCAGAAAAGACAGGTAATTAGAGAGATAGGTTGATCTTGTAAGCTTAGAAATATTTCAATGAAGAGCTGTGATCTAACTCCAAATTTGGATCTGTTGGTGATCTTCTTTCCATGATATGTTACACTAATCCTCAGCTGGTTTACTGGGTCAGGCAGATCATGGCCAGGACCTTGACTGGAAAGGGATTTTTATTCACACTCACACCTACACATAATTTACTGGCACCATAACTGCTACTTCCTCTACTCTTAAAATTCCAGCAAAGCAGAAATTAATCCTTCCCCCTCCATGATCCTAGGTGTCCACAGGGCAGTAGCTGTGCTATTTGCTCAGCTCCCAGGAGGAAGGAGACAACATGAGGCATCAAGGAATCTTTACCTCTGCTTAGCTGTTGCAAATCCTCACAAGCATGGCCTTCCTAGTATGGTGGTTCATCCTGTCAGATGGGACATAAAGTCAAAGAGCATCTGTTCAGCTTTAGCTTTCCTAAAATTACACTAGCTTCAAGTGCACTAGCTTCAAGTCTGGTATTGCAGAAGGCCAAGGAGGATGGTCAGTAGAACAGGGGGTGCTTGTTCATTGCTCTGATTTGGGGAGATGATTAGCTGGTTTCCTGTCCAAGCCCATGCACTCCAAGCCCATCCATTCTAATCACCCCAGGACCCTAATATTCCCAGTTTCAGCTTACTCACTGGACCAATCAAAAGAAATGCCTGTCTTGTCAGGAGAAATAATGGTTACTCACTCTTATGCTGCATGCCAAAAATGAAAACACTTTTGGCATGTGCATTGATAGTGTCGAGTGTCTCAACCCAGAAAAGGAGTGGGGCCTAAAGAATTAAAATTTTTCAGAGTTACTATTGGTAAGAAAGTAGGCCTACTGAGGGTCAGGCAGTGAGGGTGAAGGGTCATTTTTCCATGTCTGTGACGGAAACACATGCAAGATAACTTATTTCCCAGCAACAGCAATGAGGTTTGAATACACTGATGTGACAAAAAACAGTGGGTAAGTGTGCAGGTTCCTCTTAGCTGGGTTCTATGGGTAGGTAACAGAGTTATTTTAGAATATGAGGTAGGCCATTGTAAAGAAGAAAAGCAGTGAAAGGACTTTTCTTCCCTGGGTGTAAGGAATGAAGAAAGCAAGGAGAAAGACCTTCCTTTCCCTGCAGGAACCTCCATCTGGCCTCATCTGGGCACAGTTGATAGAAGAGTATTGACTTCACCAGGTCAGTCAGGCCAAATACAGAGGAGCTCACCAACAGTGGATCTATACAAAAGTATTTAACGGTGAGATGAACCTGCAGGTCCCAAGTGACATTAGCAAACTTGATATAGATTCTGTCTGGAAAAAGCAGAGATATCAGATGATCAGGACTGCTCTTCTGGTCATCATCTCCAGCCTCAGAATACTCCAGTTTTAACAGTAATGAACTACAGGTTTTGGCTAGGACCACACATGACAGGCCAGCTTCATTCTGGTATGCTGTATCAGCAGCACAACAACCTCAGCTCTCCTCTGCTCTGAATCTCCAAACAGCTCAGTTAAGTAAATGATTTTTTTAAAGATTTGTTCTGTACTAACTCAAGTGTTTGTAGAACAATGCAGATTTTTTACACAGCTCCCTCTTGAGTTTATTTATTACTTGAATAACATTTATTTCACTTGTTGGACAAAACAGCAAATTGCTGTGGCGATTGATCAATTGATTATTTGATTAGATAGCTTTGCCAACAAACCCCATCCCAAGCTTAACATACTTTTAAGTACCATCATGAGTTACATATCTGCATTTCATTCAGACACCTTCAAGTAAAGTGCCTTAGGAAACCACTGTTCGGTCTACAAGTCATTAACATTCAAACACTATGCCTACACACCATGAATGATCAAGTTTTTGCAGTATATTTTCAAAAAATAAAGAGAAAAAAATAACAAGAAAAACAATCCTTGCTTATACTACAAAGCATCACTTAGAAGAGGCAGTGCAACTCAGGACCATACCTGCACAATATATGAACATACAGTGTCAAGAGAGTAGCCAATCATGAAGAGACAGATGCTGGTTACCAGATAAAAAAGCTCTTCCTTGCAAAGGAAAGGAGAAGTTTCACCAGCTCAGTTCTAAGTCTGTTGTGCTGCTCTGTGTATTCCAAAAGACAGCGATCTTTCTCACGAGTGGAAGTACAAGCCCCTGGACATCTTTGAAAGGCTGTTGTTGAATGAGTTACAAGTCTTAAAATTTCTTGGAGATCCCAGCACAGAGGCAGTTGTGGGCAGCAGTAAAATCTTCTCCTGACAGACCTGAACATGTGTCACTAGATTTCAGCAAAAATACCTTCATCCTTCATAGTCACGTGTTGCCAGCTTCACTGTTCCTATGGCAGCAGTAGAAAGGATTGTTTTTCAGTTTCATTGTTAAGGCAAACTCAAATCTCAGTCTCATGTGGTTGGAGGGTGACTTTGGTGCTGCAGCCTCCTAGCAACAGGTCCTCTTGGTCTCCACATTGCTTACAAAAGAAAATCCAGTATTGGTCTTTTGCTAATCTCTCAAACACCTTTACTTTAGTGGTGATCAATGACTACCACTGCCTCCTCTCTCTGTTCTTCTGTTGAGCACAGCAATCTTCCATTAAACATTTCCAGTCAGCTGAACTCAGTAGTGCTCAACTCATCTTTTAGGCCTTGCCCCCCAACATTTGGCAGTATTTCATAACCACTGCAGTCAGTCAGCAACACAGTTAAGGGTAGGCTTTTGTGATGTAACTTCCAGAAGGTGTTGCTACCAGGTTTATCCTGGAAACCATAGAGTCTGGGGACAGCACTTCTCTTTGTTAAACACATTGCTTTTCCAGAGTATCAAGAAGTTAGACAGAAACAGATGAGAAGGAAGACGGTGGGAAAGACTTGTCACTGCTTCAGATACAGAAGTCCACCTAACCACCAGTGATGCAGCGCCCAGTGGGCCCTGCCTTGCTAATGAAATAGAAGGTTCTAGGCAACAATACCACCTTGAGATGCTGCTTTTTTTCTAGCAGCTCTTCTCTTGAGGATACTCACTAAAGCGACTGGTCAAGGGGGATGTTAACACCAGCAAAAAAGATAAGTCATTAGCCATCAACCATTTGGGCTGAATCAGCCCATTTGGTGCTGTAACCATAGGCAGGGCAGCTGCACTGCCCCCCAGACAGACTAGTGCCTCTTCCAAAGGCACTGTGGGGATGACGGTCATCAGCCTGCACACAACACAAGGCTGTGCTAGTACACATCCCACAGGACAGCTGTCCAGCACTGTAAGGATGTTCAGATCACGCCTTGCATGTCCTACTGCCAGGCAGGTAGGTTCTACTGGCGGAGGTAGTGCTAATACTTCCCTACAGACAAACCTAGATGACACCCATCAGAGGAGCAGTAGGTATCTCCAAGGGTTGCACTAGGTTACAAATCAAGAACATTTGGGTTTGACTGTCCACTTGCTATTTAGGGAGTATTTTTTTTAATCTGCTACAGTTTGTACACACAAGGTACCAAAGCAACAATATAAGGTCTAAATATTTGTCAAGCTATCAAATGTCCATTAATGAGATGCTTTAAGTCAGCTGAACTGAAAAGTGAGAGCTTACACTCCTAACTTATGTTCCCAGACTTATACCTACACACTGTGGAGCAAAGGATAAGCACTCAGATGTCTCAGTGATTAGCTCTCACAACAGTAAAACACATCCCAAAAATATTGTGTCTTAAGAGTAGTGTAAGAGTTATTAAATGTTTGTGGGATGTCCATGAACATCATAGGTGTCCCAGTGCTCTCAAGCAGGGGTCAATGCTATCTGCAATACCCTTGGAGGGGTCCTGTAGAGATTTGTCAAAATAAGGCATGGGACAGCCTGAGAGAACCAGAGAACTGTGGCTTTGCTGGTACTGCTATACTATTCCACCCAGCCAAAACCCTTGACACAACATAAATATCCCCCAAATCCCTCTCTTTGAAAGAAGAAATTGTTCCTCTAAAACTAGGATGAGAAGCTGGGTCATCAGATGAGGGCAAAATTGGTTTAAAAGCCATTAAGAAGAAAGCAACCTAGGCATTCAGGAGCAATCACAGCTGCTTGGGCTGATCAGGAGAGACAGAGGGAATTATTTATTTATGGACTTCCTGCTCTCCCTGAGCGGATCTCTCCACTGGGGAAGCTTTAAGAGGAGTGGGGAGCAGAAGGCAGGTGCTGCTTGGAGTCCTCCAGAGATTTTCCTGGTCTGGGCCTCAGGAGATTTAAACACAGTTCATGCTCAAAGCATCCTGGAGCCATCAACTAATCTTTCTCAGAGCAGGAAAGGCAAGCAAGAGCATCACAGAGATCTCTGCTGGGATGAAGCACATGGACAGCCCCAGGCACCCAGACTGCCATGCAAGCTTTGCACAGCTTTCAGCAAGATCCCTTTAGAGCAATAGTGCTTGAGTACACAGCCATTTCTCTCTTCTTGTGGTTCAGCTGCTTCCCTTTAAACACAGATCAAGTGCCTCTAGGGACCCAGTAAGCATTTAACAGACCTGCCTGATGGAAGGACCTCCAATGAGAAAACCAAGACCTGAAACTCCCAACAGACATCCTCAATTCAATCCACATCTGAGAAAGCAACCCTGAAGTTACATGCAACCAGATTCTAACTGCACAGAAAGCATGTCAGTCTAGTCTGTATCCAAAACTCACCTAAACATTTTGAACTTTTAAGGGAGGAAAAGACTAGTGGAGTAAACATGAATAAATATGTGAACTGAAAAAGGTCAGCATGAAAATACAGAGTTATTGATATGGTATTAAGAATTCCTTTTCAAGATGCAGTACTGTCTTTCTCAATGCAATTTCTTAATGTTTCCCAAAACTGGAGGATGAGGAGGAGTTATTCCCTAAAATCACAGTTGATAGTCTTTTATCAACTGCTCTCTAAAAGAACACACTTCAGCATTCAGAGATGACCCTTCATAACAAACTAAAAAAAAGCTGTAGAGACAGACAGATCTGCCCAGTCAGCCAGATCTGGTAACTGTCTTCTTGTTCTGGCCTGGTCAGAGGGTCAGAGAAGGGTACAAGGGGGTGGAAACTACCAACCACTACCAGACTCTTTCACTAGAAGATGTTGCAGAACTAGTGTTAGAAGAGGGTCACTGATGGGGATTGAAGAGATTATGAGAGAGGTACAGCCTGCACTGTGTCAATTCATGTCTGCCTGCAATTCATTACTGATGAAATGCCAGAGATTGAGATGAAAAGGGCAGGAGCTGATGGCAATCTACTGCTTTAGACACATCTCATTCAACTATCCCAGTTTATTTATGCCCAGCCTCTGCTAGTATATTTTGCATTACTCCCCACCAGTAATGCTTTTCCTCAACTCTGGTCTCAAATCAGTACATTGTTTTGTGCCATTAAAGCTACTGCAAAGGCAGTTGTGGTAGCAAAATAACTCATTATGCTTTGGGAAACCTTTGAAAAGGAAAGGACTGAAGAGCAAGAGAGTATCATCTTCATCAAGATCAGTGATCCAAGGCAACCTCAACATCAAAAAGAACAAGATCTAACCATGAGGGTGTTTCAGTAAGTCCTAACTGCCTCCTCCCCAGTCTGCTCCTCCCCACACTTAAAGGGATTTCTGCTACTTGTAAATATATAAAACCAGATTTGTTCTTGCAGTTTATATTCCTCCAAACAAAGGGCAGTAAAAAAGGGATCCGTTTTCCTTTCAATAAAACAGGTCTTACTTGGCCTCTCAAAGGAAAATTTTTGTGCTGCCCATTCAGAGATAGGCTATGTTTTTAGAGTTGTGTAACCTTTGCTTCCCGCTCTGGAAAGCACATCATTAGGCACTGACAGCTACATAGCCCTGAGAGGGGAGTGCTCCAGAGATGGCTGCATCCCCCAGGGACCTGGAACCAGCAAGCCAGGGCTCTCCAGGGAGCTGTTCTGCTTTGACCATTGACTTGTGGCTTTACAGGGCCAAACCAAATACACTTCTAGTTCATAAGGGCTGGGGTTTTTAATTTGTATGCTTTAACATATGTTTTTTGAGAAATTCAATTCAACCCTTAGTTTGCCAAATACAGCTTTAGGTTCTAAAATCCTTCAGACTCTGTAATGTCATTTGCCCCTTCGTACTCACATGCCTTTTTTATTTCCCTTTGAACTTGCTAAAAGAAAAAAAAATCCATTTTGATTCTGTTCCTGGCCACTCGACCTTGCTTTCAGAACATGGCACACCAGCTTCCCCTGCCACAATGGTCAGATTACAAAACCAAAATAAGAACATTTCCCTCCCTACTGCCTGGGCGCAGGCAGCCCCTGATGGTATTAGTGATGCCCAGTGTTCACCTCCTCTCGTTTCAGGCTTTCTTTGAATGAGAATGTTACCACAGTATAATTCAAGGTACAATTTGAAATAGATTAACTTAAGCTGGTGCAAGAGGCACTCATTACTATCGAAATTTAATCTGTTTAGACAACCAATGAGCAAAAATGAAGCATCCTCAAACTGGCAGGAGAGCATCCACAATTTGGATTTTCAGTAGTTTAAATGGATTGTTCCAAAATCAATGCAACTTAAAGTGTACATCTTACTTGTACAGAAAATATATTCTCTGCACTGAGGAAACAACAGCACTGGTGGAATAAATGACTGCCTGTCCAAGAGTGCAACACCCATTAATGACTACTACAAAGCAACAGGAAGAAGCAGCTGGGGAGGTAAGGTCATTTTCTTGCCCACAGCCTGTTAGGAAATACTGCGTTCAAATTGACTGCCTACAAGCACCCAAGAAAGAGCATCCAGAAGTGACCGCCGGGTAAGAAAAGTTTCAGAGACATCCCAGTATCTTCAGGATCCTCCCAGGCAAGGGAGGGGAAAAGAGGGAAAAAAAAAAAGCACATGTGGGTGCTGCTTTGGAATGTTTTCTGCTGCTCATGCAGTCCATGCATTACACAGAGGTGCAGGGTTGCAGTCAGCAGAGGATGCAGACTGATTCTTGTAAAGCAAGCAGTGGACAAAGTACATCTTGCAGCACTCCTGCCCTCTGTCCCTGCCATCCAGGGCAGCCCACAGAGCCCTATTATGAAGAAAAACCTCGCAGAAAATGCAACAGCCTTTCAGCCTTTGTAAGAGGCTGGGGCCAGAATCCCCTCCTGTCAAGCAGCTCTCCAGCCCAGGATGTGACTGCGGCTGGCGAAACGTGTTAGCTAATGAAGATTGAGGCAGGCAGGCAGAGACATCCCTTCAGCCTGTTAATCCACTTAGGGAAGGAGAAGGGAGACCTGAGCTGAATTCCTCTGCTCCCTGCAAGGGACTCTACTGTCCTGGCTTTAGCACTCTAGGCAGAGCAAATCCAGCCAGAGATGGGCCATGGAAAGCTCTGAGTGCAAGACTAGAGCTTTTGGGAATACAGGAGCAAGAGCCCAGGCAGGAAACCACAGTCCCTAGGGAGAGAGTCAGGGCAGGATTTTGTGTCCACTGGGAATTAAGGAAGTAAATTGAATTTTACTTGTCCTCTCATTGGGAGAAAGCAAGAAGGGCATATAAGTGGACTTTTACACAACAGCATGGTAGGGAGAACAAACACACCTTACACGCTTTTCACTGCCCTAAAATGTTTCCTAAGAGTCAGATTCCTGGGCTAGCGAGTGAGAGTGAATATCTGCGCCCCAAATACCTTCCCAAAAGTGACAGTATGCCAGCATTGCCTCGCGTCTGCCTAAACTGGCAGCTTGTAGGAATGATGGCCAGGAAATGTCAGATTATCCTTAACCACCAGAGGGTGCTCCCCATCTCAAAGACAGAGTCAATGTCACAGATGCACCCAGACAGCCAGAGGAGCCCTGATTTCCAGCAATCGTGGAATCCGAGCAAGGGAAAAATTAGAAAATTAATAATAAATAACAATTAACAGTTCCGATCCTGTGCCTCACTTCTGTTTTCCCATCCCTCCTGGCCAGGCAAGCTAAGGCCCCCCTGTCCCATTTGTCCTCTGTGTCCTGCTCAGTCAGGTGATTTTCCTCACACTGAAGATTAAATCACTTTTATTCATTCCTCCTGGATCATGGATGCAGAGCAGGAAATAAACACTTTCTGCTTGGCAGGTCTGTAAGAGTGAGACTCCAACTTCCTGCCCCTGGGCAAGGTTAGGATCATAGCCTCTGGTCAAACTCAGTTTTTTGCAAATGAAGGCTTGACCTTACTCCTGCACTGCCACAATGGTGTGAGGGCCACTAGCCCTTATGTTCAGGTTCATTTACCCCTCTCTGTCCTAATCTAGTTCTCCAGAGAGCAGAGTGCCTGTTGTGCAGGGATGCTTCAGGATGGTGCTTTAAAATATCAGTCTGGGGGCACTAATACTATCAATAAGACACCTGTAGGCAAAGACTGTTTACTTTGGTAATGCAGCGACCTACAGGCTCCCTCCTTCTCTCACTGAAGGGAAGCAGAGGTGTGTGGCTAGGGTTGAACATTCATGATCTGTGCACTGGGCAACACACCACCCTGTGCCTCAGCCTCCTGCTTACATAGGTTAGAAGTAATACCCAAGAGTTGCATCATATGTGGAGAACAGAGCAGGATGAAATCATAATGGTTGTAGTCCACCCTGAGATTCAGAAGAGAGCTTAAAGCATGCCAAGTAAGATCAGACACCTATGCAAAACAGACCAGCTCTGCTGATGTGATTGGCATAACATCTGTTTGTCCTAGCCCCAGCTTACTTTGATAGTCCAGGTCTGTATATTCCACGGGGAAAACAGCTCTCATTGATGGCTCCCACCCAGCACATGGGCTGCCTCTTGCTGCCTGATCCCTACAAGAACAGATTGTTATATTTGTTTTAATTGTTCTTTGCCCTCCTTTTGCCACTAATGCCAGGCCCTGCCTAAGGGGATTTGTGTGAGAGTTCCTGCACTTGGGTACCCTGGCATCACTTTTTCATGTGTTGTCTTTAAACCACACAGTACATTTATCTGATGAAACTGTTAAAACTGAGCAGTTAAGCCACTGCAAATGACACTCATTCAGTCTCTTACACAGGTTAAAATATGTTTGATAGGATTGGCTTACTTTATTTCCTGAATGAACCATAATCTGTAGCACATGTGGGAACCAGTGCTTTCCAAGTCATAAACCAGCCAACAGCAATACTAGTCATCCTTGGGAGAAGCATCACATTCTACAGCTTAAACAGGCCAACAAATTCTTCTTCGAGTATTTGAGATAGTTAATAAAGGAGAAAAAGGGGAAATATAGGAGAAAAATATTTTATGGCACATTTTTTAGACATCTTGGACACCTGCAATAGACAACTCTAATCCTTACAAACAAAATGTCAGGGATAGATGAAAAAGGTCTACTTCCTCTACCATTCATAACATTCTCTCTTCAAATTACAGCAAATATCAGGCATGGAAAGATTAACCAGCATTAGGTTTGTACACTGATCATCCCAACACCATTAACCTTTTACTTCTCAACTTGACACATTTTAAAATTCTGCATTGCAGTCACTACATAGTTCAAAGAATCAAAGAATGGTTTGGGTTGGAAAGGACCTTGAAGATTCAACTTAATTCCAACCCCCTGCCATGGACAGGGACACTTTCTATTAGACCAGGTGGCTTCAAGCCCTATCCAGTCTGGTAATGAACACTTCTAAGGATGAGGAAGCTACAACTTCTCTGGGCAACTTGTTCTAGTGCCTCACCACCCTCACAGTAAAGAATTTCTTCCTAAAATCCAATGTAAATCCACCCTCTTTCACTTTGAAGCCATTCTCCCTTGTCCTATTGCTACATACCTTTGTAAAATGTCCCTCTTATATTTGTTTCTAAACAAGCACACAAGTAGTCATTAAAATTGTGGTTATTTAAAATTACATGCTTTGAATGTTGTATTTTTGCATACTTGCAGTAATTCCTTACGCTTTGCCATTCTTCCTGCATACATTACAGCAAAAACTTCTAAAGAAATTTCCTAGCCCTAGTGACATTGTCCTCTTGCATATTGCTGCTGGGGGACTTATTGTTTTAATTACTGTTAGTAGGCTGTAAGTTCTCAAATATCCCAAATTCCTTCACTGTTAAGAACAAGAGCATCTGAATGTCAGTTTTGCTCATGATGGCAAATTACAGGGTCAGATCTGCCTTTCTCACTCATAAATCTGCACCTCAGTGGAGATTACAACACGTGGAATAAATAATATAGAACTGAGCAGGTTTTGACTACCTGCATTTAGTTGATCTGCAGCTACCTGAAATGGCAGCACTTAATCCAAATGGAAAGGCTGGAACAAAATGATCTTAAGCTCATAGATCTGCAAAACTTGACAGGACTCAGGAAACAAAGACAAAAACTATGTGCTAAATAGAGGAGACTACAAGTGAAGTCAAGAGTTAGGAAAAACCACAATTGTGTTTACTTGTGAAAAATACTCTTAACCCTCAGGTACATATGTATTATTTCAGAGTCCATAATTACAGGATCAGGGGTTTTTTTTCACAGTACCTCATCTCAGACTGCACTCAGAAGGGATTTTTCCTATGTAATGAGCAGCTACTTGAGATGCTGGTTTCTGCTCATTGTTCAGGGTGTGGCCCCAGGCCTTATTTACTGCACATTATTTAAACCTAGCTCTAAAGATTTATTAATTTCCTTATGTGTTTTTCTATGGGTTTGTCATTACACTGTCCAAGAGCTTCACTACCCCAAGATCATTTATTTCCACATATTTCTGTGAGAGGAGAGGGTATTTTTATTCCCGTTTTGTGGATGAATGACTGAACACGGTGTTAAAACATATCTGCTAATTCTGGTTGCCTACTCCAAGACACCAACACCCTGCCTGATCGGTGCTAGTATAGCACCTTGGGTTTAGTGGACTCTCATTCAGTTAATTTGCAGCTTTAAGCACTCAATGTTTCTGTAATAAAAGTCCTTTGGGACCAAAAGATCCCCTATAAAATAAGGAATACACAATTAAACAACCCCTGGCATAGCAGCTGCTTCAAAAAACCCCAAAAGCTATCATATAGAAATGGTCACATACGAAAAGAAGTCAACTGTCAGGTCAGAATTTCACTGCCTCTACTGTAAAAGCTTCCCTTTCTTTCCTGCGGTCCCTTGTCTCACTCAATACACACCTGACAAATGAGGCAGGGGTCCTACAGATGGTGTCTTTCACTGTGTAACTCTGATTTACCTCAGAGCAGGTCCATCACATGCAGTGAATGAGGCAGGGGTCCTGTGAAGGAAACAGCACACGGTGATGTAGCTGAAACATGAGTTGTATAAGACACACAGTCAGGGAGACAGAATTGCTTGAAGAGGATAACTGGTCTTTTTCAATCATTCAGTTTTTGTATTAGTACCATTTGAAATGCCATTTTTAGAGTTTGTTGTTACTTTTACAGCAAAGAAATTCTTACAGGAAGTATAAAAATGACACTTTTGTGGATTATCAGGCGGGACGAATCCTTCACTTGGGCCACTACAGCCATAGTAACAGAGTAAACAGGCTGCAAAGGCAGCTCATTCTCCTTCGTGAAAACTGTCATGAGGAGCATGAAACACTGAGTGAATTTCAGACCCTGGTGATAGCTGAGAAGTCATGATGCAGAGGCTCCTCTAACCATTCAATCCAAGTCATGCCTCTCTCCTCTCTAGCCCACCCCAGCCCACTTTCTTCTCTTCACTGTCTCTGCCTTCCCATGCTAATCCTTTCCTTTGCCCTCATCTCCCCCCTCCAAACACTATTCCCCCACACTCCACAGCCTTAGCCTCTTGTTCATCTATATAACTTTTGCTTCCCCTCCTCTCCTTTTTGCCCAGCCCCCCTTGCACTGTCTTTCCAGTCCTGTTTGGTGGCCCCACTTACTGACACTAGCTGATTCAGAGCTTAGCAAAGAGGAATCTTCTTGATTTGTTTCCAAATGGAAGGAAGGCATAATTCAGGATGTTTTCTTTAAAATATAAAAAGTGCTGTTTGGATAATAATTTCAACAAGAAATGGAAAGTAGCAGTGATATAATCAACTGAAATTAAACCCCCCTGGATGCAACAGTAAAGAAAAAAAGATGGTGCTACTAGTCTGTCTGTTGTATGAAGCAGTGGAAACAGATAAAAACTAAGGAAGTTGGTTAAGCAAGAAAGAGTGCTGCTGCCATCTTTTGAAGACTTACTGTGGTTGGGTATTTCAGCATTTGGATGGCAGGCCTTTGAAGGAATGTGGAGCACTTGTACTCCGTTGTAAACTATCCTGGTACCTCACAGATGTTAGTGCTTATTTGATAGAGGCACCTGCACACATCTCAAGCTTGCATCAGCTGGACATACATGTCTTAACATCTCACAGTCATAAAAATAGGGCTAGGACCAGGTCAGGTGTGAGATGTATCCTTCCATCCCAATGGATAATGCTATGGCAGCATTATTCTTTCAAAACAGGCTAGAAAAATATCTGTCAAAAATGTTATCCCTTCTCAGACAGTCTGTTCTAATGCTTCTGTATCAGCACCAGTTTGTAACATCAAACTGAAATCTGCCACATTGCAATTAAAGCCCATTTACTTCTAGCTCTGTCAACATCAGACATAGCAAATGGCTTTAATCACTTCCTCTTGCACAAAGCCTCTTACTATTTGAAGATACATTCCCCAGATCTTGCCTAACATCTAGATTTCCAAGACAGAAGTACTAACCTGCCTAACAGAAACGAATTAGCACTTCAGTCCCTTTAACTTTACTCCTGGGCATCCAATTTTGTCATTTGGAAGGCCAGAGAGTTTATAGGAACATCCAGAACAAGGCTGCAACTGGCCTGCTGGCTTGCGGTAGACAAACCAAATTTCCCCTCACTTCCAGGGAAACTAACTGTAGTTTAAAAAAACAAAAAAGGGAGAGGGGTGGGGAACATGAGAGTGTTAGCCCATTCAGCATATCTCCCACCTGGACTCAATTTCTCACACATTTTCAAAATCTTGATCTGGAATTTTGGGAAACTTGAGAAGATCTACTCTGATAAATCAAGTCTATCATATGTTACATTCTCTAAGTAGAACAGCAGAATTTCTTAGCAGTCTTTGATGAGGCTGAGAGCTGTTCCTGTGTCCTTACGTCCAGTGCTGTGCCTTGAGTACAAATCAGGCAGATTTAATATAAAATGGTTCCCTGGAAACTGGAAGCCCACATTCTTGGTGCACATAGGTATGAGTGCGCACAACAGCCAGAACTGTGACCAGAAATGTCATAAACTTAAAAATGCGGGATTTAATATTAATTAGATAACACAGATTTGCCTCCAGTGTTACAAACTGTGAGCTCCCAGAGCAGCCAGGAGCCATTCCATGAAGATGGGAAGCAGAGGACCCTTCTCTGCC
The DNA here is from genome assembly GCF_022539315.1 of Serinus canaria. NCBI lineage: Eukaryota > Metazoa > Chordata > Aves > Passeriformes > Fringillidae > Serinus > Serinus canaria. Next base: position 39,959,911 of record NC_066319.1, on the reverse strand, counting down.
GTAGGTGTTGTGGTGGGGGAAGGCGAGCTGGCAGCTCAAAGGCACAAGCAATGGCTCTGTACTGTGTGTTTGCACAACTGCTCGGGAGCGCATCCCTGGGTGATGTTATTCACAGGCCTTGGCCGACAGTAAATAAGACAGTGGAGCTTGATTCATGAGGGATGACAGGAAATCTATAATGTGTGGGCTCTATAATCTGCTCGCTACTGCGTAGCAAAATGAAAGAACAACAGTCCAATTACCAAGTCCTTGCTGATCCCAAGCACATCCTCCAGATCTTGTTCTGCTCAGAGCAGTGGGAGTTCACTGGCAACAACAGAAACCAAGCTCTGGCACGCGTCATCTTCCATTTTGGGATGGCAAGAATACTTTGGAAGCATCAGACTGCCTTACAGTGGATAAAAATGCAGCCAAGACATTCTAAGGATATGATCTTCAGAGAAAATTTCTGCTGAGTTTAGTTCACCATAGGACTGTTCTCGTGGACACCAGCTGCTGCACTCCACTACAGGCACTGTCTGCCCCAAGGGGCTGGATGAGCCAGGGAGCAGTGATCTACCCAGCCTCTTGCTCTGTGGGGGACTGTGAACACCATTCCCCTGTCATAAGACAAAACAATCACAAGGTAGCTCCACAAAACTGAAAACAGGGCTATGATCCCACAGGACACAGCAGCCGGGATACAAATGATGACCAAAAACCACCTTAAGGGGAAGGAGACAGAAGATGGGAGGGGTCTGTGTATTCTAGGGCCAACCAGAAGAGGATTGGCTGAAGCTAGTATTCATATCAGGTGCAGAATTGGCCCAAAAGACAGCAGGGATCAAGGCCATGTCAGAAGCAATCACAGAGCAGACTGTCCTCATACCACCAGTGCTGAAGACACATAGAAAGATGGAAGAAGGTTTCTTTCAGACAAAACAGCCATGGTGGTAGTGGGAGGGAGAAGGGCTGACAGTTCCAGACAGAAGGAGAAGAAAATAATTTTGATTCCTACTGTGCAGTGCCAGAAAATCCACAGGGAAGCCCAGGGCTGGGAAGGCACTGGGCCAGTCAGGTGAGGATCCTGGTAGCTTAGAAGAGCAAGCTCTCTAATTTTTCTCTAACCAAATGTATGTTTGATTCCTTGGGTCTCTGGGCCTTAACACATTTCAGATCTATCTTCTGCCCTCTAGGAAAGGGGCAAGGGGAACCTTTCCCACTCTGGCAACAGGTAAACAGCATGTCAGGGTGGGGAGAGCAGAACAATTTCCACTCGATCCTAGCCAAGGCCTTCTTTGCTGAGAACACACTCTGGGGACTGCCGTCCTTTCCCCGCTTCCCCTACAACAATCTGCTGCCACCTCCCCTCCCTTGTTATCTGTCAGTAAACAGTAATTAAAGAAGTGGCCTGCTTGATAAAGCTCCCGCCTGCCCTCACACGGTGCTGCCCTCTCGGACGTGTCTAATTAAAATCCTGATGAGAAGATGAAGAAATCCCAGCAGCTGGGAGTCTGCTGACTCTCTCTGCGCTCGGCCTCTTCATTACTGACGAGGAGGCAAAGAGATATAAAGGACCCCGGGAAATGCTCCGACAGCCCAATCGATACAGCCTTTTGTGGAGCGCGCTGGTTCGCTCAGGACTGCCTTTTGAACTGTGTGGATAATGAGGATGCTGGAGCGTGGCTCGCTGCGTGGGGCTGATGGGGCCGGACCCCCCGCTAGTCCTGCTACACCTCCGCTCCCAGGAACACGCTCAGGGCTCCGCAGCTTGCCAGCCACCCCCACCCTACCGTCAGTCCACACTGTTATAATAGCTGGGGCACTTGCCTGCCCCCCACCAAGCCAGGAATCATTGCCTGAAGTGCCAGAACCCTGTCAAGCCTCTAAGCACTCCATCAGTTCTGTGCAAACACGGAGCATGCATTGGTGCTGTTACATGCAACTGCAAAATCCTCAGGGCCAGCACAAACCTTCCCTAAGCACAACCAGCAGCACACACCATGTGCACACCAGTGGGTTTACACACCTCCTTATACGTGAGAAGGCTGTGCTTTCACTGCTGTCCCAGGATTTTGTGCTAGAGGGAAAATGTTGGTGTGCACAAAACGAAACAGCAAAGATTTATACACGTGCACAGCAACATCGTCATTGTGAGTCACTATAACTATATTTAGACACACTTCACTTCATGCAAATATATCCACTACATGGTTTTATTCATGTGGGAGATTTTTAATGTGAGATCAGTTTTACCTGGAAATGAGCCATTTTCACTGTCCAATTCATGCTTATCTCAACACCACAGATTTCCTTGCTCTTAGTTTGAGGATGAAAGGAATAGTAAAAAGGTGGAGCAGATCTCTACTTTCTAAAGCTTGAAAGCACATGTGAGGCACCTGCCTCCACGTCCCTTCTGAGAGAGCAGCAAGCCCACAGGAGGGTACAACACCTTGGGAATTATGATCAAGTGCAAGAGTGGGAGTGCATACATGCTTGCAAATACAGGTGCACAGTGCATGTGCATGAAGGACATTCCACATGTGAAATCAATAAAAGAGTGAGCTTGATTCTGAGTTCACACCTCTTGCTTCACAAACCACTACTGTTCATGCCATCAGCAACAGTCCAGCAATAGTTGGTTCCCTTTTCAGTCTCATCTAAGTCCTTGTATGCAGTTTATTCCACAGATTCAGTCACTTTCTTTCCCACTTCCTCAATTGTAATTACTTCTACAGACCAAATGTACTGGGAAAAAAGGGAAAAAAAAGAAAAAAAATCCAAAACATCTCAAAACAAATAGTAGCAAAATACAATCAGCAAGAGCAAGAAGTGATCAGGCAAATACAGAAGCAGCGGACTCAATGTTAAAAGCTCAGGAATGCCACAACTGAGGGATTTTGGGAGTGCACTGGAAAAGACGAACAAAGAGGGGCAGCAGATGAGAGGTGCCATGGCAATGGTGACAGAAGCACTGTCGCTGGAAAGTTCACAGCTCCTCTTGGCCCTCAGCCTCCCCTGGCAAGAGATGCTGTAGTGCAGATCAGGGCAGCAGCGCTGGATGCACAGAGCTCAGCACCAATCCCTGCCTGTCCCACTACCTGTACTTGATGGAATGACACATTGCTGCAGCAGCTAATAAATAGAAGTAATTTGATTAGCTTTCCCTAACTAGCGATAAGATCCTGACAAACCCTTTTTAATGCGTTTCTGGAGCAGGATGAAATTGTTTCATTTGGCGAGCAGGGCCCCACGGGAGTTGCCTCCAAGCTCCTTTAGTGAGAGGTAAAAATATGCCAATCATTAACGAGGGGAGAATTACGGAGACTTTAATGCAATCAGAAAAGAGGAGCCCTGAGGCAGCTGGGGAATAAAACCTGCCCTTAAATCAGAGGCAGGCAGCCGGAGCATGGAAATAAAGGCATACACAAGCATGTACATGCACACACACGCTTACCACACACACACAGACCTTGCAGAGCTGCTGTAAATACGCTGGGAGTTTTGCCTGGGCAACAAACACCTATCTCAGCAAATGGAATCCATCTTCCCTCCAGAAGATTTTTAAAATCACAGTAAACTATACCCATTTGTCAGCCCCCTCCCTCTGCCAGGAGGGAACATTGCCAACAGAATCGCAGGCTTAAACATTTAAAAAAGCAGAGCCTTTTGTGAAGGAGGCACATTAGCTGCTTGGGTGTCAAGCAGCAGCAGCAGCAGCAGCAGCGAGGCAGCTTTGCCAAGTGGAAAGGTGCCTCTCTCAGGGCCAGACTTGCTGCATGAACACAACATGTATAAACTGCTCACTGTCCTGCACTCATGCCAGAGGCAACATCTACTATATAGTGAAAGGCACCTCCTCCCATCCTCTCTCCACTCCCTCCTCAACCACTTCAGTGAATTCCCTCCCTCGTGCACAAATCATGTAACATTTATTCCTTAGTGAAACAGAAGTTTAGAGCTGCTGGCATTTTCTCTGGCACTGTGGCAGGCCGTAGTGGCCTGGCTGGTCTGTATTTTTCAGGTGTGTTCTTTCAGAAACTCCTCCTATGCAAGAAAGCATTCCATCTCTCTGCAGCAATTCTCTAACCCTTGCTTGAATAATACAGATAGCTGCATCAGCACAGAGCATCCCAGAGAATGGTAGCTCTCGGTTTAATGGCATAAAAAGCAGGCCAGGAGTTTTCCCATATCTCTTTCAGATTCATCTTGTTTACTTGAAAATAATGAGCAAGAGTACTGGGATATCAAACACCAGGCACCTTTTTTCTGCCAGATACCCAAAACATGATGCTACAAAGGCTGGGCATGCATTACTTCAGCCCTTTTCTCATACCAAGAAGCAACTGAATGGCTGCTGAAAACTCTAAGAGGAAAATCAGTTCTAATTTCTGGCTTTAATATACACTTGAAGGGATGTGAGACAGCTGTGTCTTCCTCCCAGAACTCCTGCATTGTGGTGAGAGAGTGTGGCACCCCTGCCTTCTGCTAGGTGGAATGACTGTCCTGCTTAGCATGCACTGAAACAATACACTCCTGTATTGAGAAAGCGAGGCTGCTGCTTCTTCTGCCCCTGAGATGTATCAGACACCTCTGCCACAAAAAGGCTGTGCTTCTGCACCGCTACATACACTAGACAACTGTGGAAATAAAACACTGGGGCAAGTGACTACCAGCTATTTAGCCCTAAAGGCAAAGTTACAAAGTCACCAAGACAGAGTAAAATATTTAGAACAAGTAAAGAGGGAGCTGTCCTGAGACATGGAGCTTGAAGCTTAGCAGGTAAGCTGTAGTAGGCAGGGGGCACATTCCCAAACATGTATCAAGCACAGAGCTGCATGTCCCACTGTTAAATGATCATAGAAGACTTATCCCCAGGTAAGGAGGCCTGCACAACCCTCAGCAGCAACTCCTACTGGCTACTTGAACCCTGTGATGATGGGCTCCCAAGGGACTACTGCAGAGGTCTCTGTAGCTGAAAGGCTGGATTGAAAAGCACCTCAGAAGAAAAGAAAACCTCCAGGGTTCTCCCAAATTCTGTGTATCTGAGAGATCAAAGCAACTGTTGGGTATATTGCTCAGCCAGACTGCATGGCCTCAAAAGTCAAAGAAAACATTTTCCAGAAATACAAACAAGTGAGAAGACCCTATCACAGAAACCATCAAGACTGCAAAAATAGCTAGAAGGAAATTCAGCACATCTATAGCACATGTCTAGCATCTAGAAATTATATTTCTGCCCCTTTTGAGTCAGGGCCAATTTTGGCCCAAAGTTCCAGTTGAATTCACTGATTTCTTCCAGTCAACAGTTTTGGGCTATTCAAGACAGTTACTGTACCTCTTCCTTGGTTCCACTTCTAGTGGTGATCTGGGTTTTACTGTCACAGTCCAGCCTAGTTTGTGGTGGCACTCAAGCAAGCAGAGCAGCCTTGTGTCTCCCCTGAGCAGCAGGCAGAGCTCTGAGGTGGTCTCACACACTCTGGTTCCACACACAGGCCTGCCTTGCTGCAAGCAGCTCCTTATGATTAAAAATGCACATCACCCAGCGAGGCCTTGGAGTGGAACTCAGCTGGAAATTGGATCATTAATATTCCTTCTCATGCCCATTGCCACAATTTCTTACCTCTCCACAAGCAATCGCTAACAATGCAACAATTGAGGGTCTCAGACTAAAAGTGAAGTCAAGACTAAAATGCCCATTGTTACTCCAATTCATCAACCTTTGTCCATGCCCTGGCATCCCATCAACCTTAGGCCAATGTGCTGCATGTCAGCTGTCTTTCCATCCTTTGAACTGCCTCTCCCCAGTTTATCTACCAAAAGCTCTTAAGATCCATATTGTCTTTAACCATCAGAAACAGGATTCAAGATTATCCTCATTCTCAAGCAGATGGAAACACAAGGAAAGGAAACAATTGATTGAAAGAATCTATCCACTTCTGGTTTTAACTCTTGGTCACCACACTTTCCACACAGTTAAAGCACTCTAAATGGGTTGGAGAGATAAAGGCAAAGCAAGGGTAGGACATACCACATGATGGAGAATCCCGCAAATGTTCAAAGGGGGATATTTTCTTATCTAGCAGAGTTATCTGCAGGAGCTCATATCAATCCTATGTGCTGCCACTGCTGCAACTTATTAACTGGGCAAACTGGGGGACATGCAAATCCCCCACAACTGCTAAAATGATCCTTTGACAAAAAGGATCCAGAAGCAGAGAAATGGCACAAGACACAGAGCAAGTGATTGAAATCCCCCATAAGTCTCATTGTATGCACTCATTGGCCTATTTGAATGCACCTCCCTGTATGGTGTTTACATTAGACAGCAAAAAGCACAATGCAATCAGGACTACAGCACTGATCATGGAAAAATAAAAATGAACAGGCCTGTTTTCTCTTGGAACATTAGCATTATCTCTATGGACATTGGTACCAGGCAGAGGAACTTTGTTCTTGCTGAAATTCCTTCGGCCATGCGCTGCACAGTGTCCAAGAGGTTGAACATCTGCTTGAGAAGTGGAGAAACCTGCAGGTCAGCACCTAGCATAAGGCAGCTGGGAAAACATCACTGCTCACTGGAGTCTGGACAACACCTATAAATTCTGCTCCAAATAGCTGTTAATTCTCCATTGCCTTACTCAACTACCTCAAAAACATCTCCTCCCAGTAAACATTTTGCATCTTAGGTGGATAAACAGTTTGGGACTCAAAGGATCTGTTACATATCACTGAAATGCCCCTCAGGCTGGGGACTTGCTTTGTGTCCCTCTCCACAACACAAATACAGTACAAATATCTCCAGAATTAAGTGTTCACTAATTATCGCAAGGGTATGATTTAATTTTAAACTGCTCCTGCCACACACAGATTTGCATGTTTGGCACTTGCATTTTGATGTCGCTGTTTCTTTAGTTATGTTTTATGTCAGAAATAATAATTTTCAAAAAAAACTCTGACAGCAAAACATATAGCTTCATTACCAGCCACTTCAGTGCAGAAACATGAATGGTGACCATCTCAGAGTGACAGGCTTCATGAATGTACACAGCAGTATCAGCTCAAAGGAATTCAGAAAAAGAGCTGTCCCATCAGTGAGACGGAATAAACAAAATCCTGCCACACCAATTTGAGATAAGCACAAAAAAAAAAAAAAAAAGAAGAACCAGAGGGTCTGAAATTATATGACTGGTCTTACCTACTTAAAATATGCAAACTTTTCAAAACCAAAATCCTAATAAATTTACTGTGCCACACCACAGACATTTCCCTTCAAGGAAGAGGAAGAAGGCACCACCACTGCCTGTTCCCTTTGGCAGCTCAGTCAGTCGCTGGCATCTCAGCTTAGCACTCTGTTCACAAGGGCAGAGCTCTGATGGCTCCTGAAAGCCAACAGAGCTCCAGCAAACACAAATCTGCAGCCCACAGAAAGAGAGGCAAGTCTTATAATACATTAAATGTATTTTAAAGAGACAATAGATAAGAACAAAGCTCTGCTATAGGATTTGACAGCTCTGGACTCCTTTGAAGATATACAACATGCAATCTCCACACAAGGATCAGTGACTTCTTGTGAATCACTGAAAGCCACAAACTGTGGGTACCTCAGCCATTCAGCTTGAGTGTCAGCTTTTCCTGCCTGAACTGAGAGGCAACTCCTGAGTTTTCTTAATCCTCCAAGCCCCAGCCTCCCCAGCATTCCTGGGGCCAACCTTCACACCTCTCTAGACATTCCTCTCTGTGACCATGACAAGGGCAGAGCAGAGGGTGCTCGTGGCAGTCTTGCTCAGGGAGCACTGGCTACCATGCCACAAATTAATTTAACCCTCAATTTATTTAAGGGGGGGGGGGGGAGGCAGGCAGGAAAATATTGAAAGGTTTCTTCTTTCCTGCCAATTTTTCCCATCTTCTACCTCAGTTCTGGCTGGATTCCCCCTTCCCCCTGTCCTCAGCTAGCACTGCCAGGCTCAGTCCTCCTCACCCTAGCCCCCCCTCCCCAAGGACAAGCAAAGTTATTACAATAATGAATTAGCCAGGCTGCTTACTGCTGCCAGTGGCGAAGGCAATTATCCCACTCCACGTCCCCAGCCACCACTCAGCTCCCTCATAAAGAGAGGCTTTTGGGGCCGCTTTGTGCTTTGATTGGAAATGAAGAGATTGCTAATTAGGGAACCCCTGCTGGGATCGGGCTGGCAGGAACAATGGTGAAACGGACGGAGCACACGTCCATTTAGAGAGGGGGGGAGAAGAGAGAAATGTGAACCCCTCTGTAATGTAGTGCATCCTCTACTCACACCATAAACAACAGGGCAGACAATTTTATCGAGATTTTCACCTTTTAAAGTATGCTAATTTGTTTATAGAAAGCAATAATTTGGGGTGTGTTTGCATAGGTCAAAGCCTGTAGTTTTTGTGTACAGTATGCAGGGGCGCACGCGTGCGTACATACGCTCTTGAAGAAAATGCCTCTGGAAGTAGCTGTGGGTATCTGCACAGCTGACCATATCTTTCTTGTTATTCACTGGGCAGCAGGCAACAATCCTGCATTAACAGGGAAAGATGCTTAGAAAAGCCTGTTGGTGAGTATTAACGTGGAATTTTAATGCCTGATTCAAAAATCACCAAAGTTAAAAATGACTTCCTGAATTAGTCAGTTCACCTGAGGCTTGCCCAGGAACCACTTCCACTGCCTTGCCCAAGAGCTTTAAATGACAAGTGGACCTCCAGGAGGAGAAAATTTCACCATTACCACAATATTTTTTTATACTCATCTTGAAATTTCTTCTTAATTCATTTGCTCTAAATGCCCATGGAGGTCACAGGAGCTAAATTCGCCTTTCTCATCTGAAAACTGTGCACCAAAAAATTAGAAAAGACCTCCCTCACAGTGCCCAACCACACCTTGATGACTTCACAAAAGTGCACCAACAGCCCTTATACACATAGTGTGCTGTGGTTTTGGAGTCTAATGACTTTTAACTCTTCTCAAATAAAAAAAACTCCCCCAAAATTTCAACATGTAAATATACAGCCCATCAACAAAAGCAAATGTCTCACCTTTTTGTGCAAAGCTGATAGAAAGCAGTTGGAACCTATCCTGCATTACTTGGTTAACTAAGTAATTGCATCAGGAGAGCATACAAATACCATGTTAAAACTGAAAATACAGTTTTTAACCATATATTTGACTTGCCATGCAAAAAATTTGCATACTGTTGATTAGTGCAATGTATACACTATACACAAGGGGATTTATGTAAACTAAAGCAAATTTCAAATTTGAAGATTGAATTTACATTTCAGAATTCCCTTGCAGATACTGAAGCATTTGAATATACAAGTGTAATATTCCCTGAAAATATTTTCAGTAAAGCACAAGTCTTAACAGAAAGTGATTACTAAAGGCAGAAACACAGCTGAACTGAAAATGACTTTCAAATTCACAGACTATTTGTCCCCACTGTTTGCTCACCTCTAGTGTTTATATCCTTTCAAACAGTTGTAGGTGGTTTTCACGTTCCCTTCTTAGTCATCACTTAGCCAAGCTTCACATATTTAGTTCTTTTGATCTTCCCTCATAAAAACAATCCCTCCAGCTCTGTTATCATTTTTGTTGTTCTTCTCTTACTACCTTCCAAGTTTTCTCTGCATTATTTTGCTGCTAGTGCCCAGAGCTGAACATCTCACCAGAGCACCCCTCAGTGCTTGCTGGTGTCCTGCCTGCACACAGTGCAATCCACCCTCGTACAAAGGCCAATGTCTACAGCCTGCCCACTCTGCTCCCTTGGCCTGTCATGCCACATTGCCACCACAAATGAGACTTGTCTGTCACTACCATTCCCCCAGATTCTCTCACTCACTTTTCACCAGTGTCCCACTTACCTGATGGGAGCATTTCCCCTCTTGTAGGTTTACAGTCAGAAAGTAAAGCCCTGGGCTGAAACCATGCTTAGGGTTGTTTCAGGTTGCTGAAAACCCTCTAGTTACTTACTACATGCATAAAACTTGACCACTTAAAAGCAAGGAAACATCTACCTAGTGACACCAGAAGCCAAATAGTAATGTGATGTAGAGTGGCAGAGCTCATTTGCTTTCACTGCAGCTTTACCCGTTTACACCAGCTGAGAAGCTATTTCCATAAGTCTTGGATTGCCCATATCACAAACAATCGCAGTCAGAGAAAGTACAAAGAAGGGTGTATTTCACTGCAGCAGCTGTTACTCTGATGTATGAAGCCTCTTTACCTTGATTTCACAGTGTAAGCATTTACGTTGTAGGGATACAGCTATACTGAAGGTACAAGCAATTCAGTATACCTGCCAATTGGTGCAGGAGTTCTTTGGTAAAGCACTTACCATTGCACTCTTGATAATCAAATTCTTATTTAACAGAAGAGGAATAAAACTGATGGTAAAATTATGGATGGACAGGCCACCTCTATTTGAGACTGATGAATGGACCTCATTACTACATTCATTCACAGGGTCTGATTTTGACTAGCCTAAATATCTTTGCTAAGGGGGATGAAAGAAAGTGGCCTTCTCATGGCATTATAGCAGGCAGGGCAGGGGGACATATAGGAAAAAATAATCAAATGTTCTAAAATCCTGAAAGACAGAAGAAAACCCATTCTCTCTTAGAATTATTCTATTGTGCCCTTAGCAACACACTACTGGTTCTGTCCTCATGTAAAACTCACTCTTTTTCAGAGTCCAACTTCCTTGAAGTAACTGCATTCTTAATATTCATTCCTGTGTAAAGCCAGGAATTATGAACATAAAAGCACCCAAATCAGGACTTCTTCCCCAAATTCTTCCTGAAGCAACACAACCACATTCTGCCACATAGAGTATGGGCAAACCCCAAAGGCTTTTGGAGCGTATCAAATTTTTTTCTGTAGTGGATTTAAGTGTAAGATTTTGTATTTTAAATTGCCAATGAATGACATCCCTTCCTGCCCTCTGCAGAAGTGTAGATTTTCCCTTAATTTGACACAAATATGTGCTACATTCACAGAGCATAAAACTAAATTGTCCTTGCCTATTTATTTCCTTTAGGAGGTTAACTTTAACAAATTCAATTGTAAAAAAATGAAGTCCCTCTACTTAAGCTCTTTAAGGCACCTCTGTTGCAGAAAGCAGAGATCTGACCATCCTTCTCAACTGAGCCACATTTGTCCTGCCTCCTCCCTTGTGTTAACACGTGTGTTTGTGCAGCTCTGATTGAGGAGCTGCTCTGGCTTAAAAATTCCAAAAGGCTGGCTTAATTCAAACTGACCACATGCAGGATTATTGGCAGTCCAGCTGAACACAAATACCTGTACATGGCATATGACTTGCAGCAGTTGGGAAAGTCGTGAAACCATTAGCAATGTCAAAGGGTTTCTTAAAAGCATTCAGATATGGGGTATTTTTCTTGGAAAACGTCCCCATTTGTGTAGATAAATGATGACATGGTTGGGACAGAATGAGATTGAAAGACATAAGTTACTGAAGTGAAAAGCATGGTGCTGTCAAACTAATACCTGCTTGAAACAAAACCTATCCAATGACAGATCTGAGAAGCATAATAAATTTAATTCCAAGAATAGGCTAAGGGTTGACCTGATCTAATTGTAAGTGGGGGGAAAATTAATCATGGAAAGTTCTTTAATCTAGCTTTAAAAGAATATAAGACAAGATTATTCTTGGTATCCGAAACCAGACAAATATCATGTAAAGACATTTTTAAACAGCCAGAGCTAGCCATTGGGACCACTTGTCATGAGGCATGCTGGTTATTCTTCACAATGTCTCTAAATCAAGGCTGTATGTCTCTCTAGAAGATGTTGATGTTGAGAAACTGCCCAGACAAGTGCAGGAGTTGCTAGGTGGATTTTAGATTTTAATGGAGTTAGTCAGTTAGGGCTAAAACATGAGTAGTATGGGTCTGCCTTAAAATCTGTTGAGAGTTCTCATGGTTCTCTAAGGGCTGTAGAAAGCAAGACCAGCGTTCCAAGACAGCTTCTGCTTTGCCTAAGCTGTTCACTAAGCATTTGAGCTGTTTGTCCAGTACTTGTCTGTCCCCAGTAAGCTTCAATTGAGACAAGTCATACATGGCTTTCATAAGGCAATTTCTTATACATTATAGTAATCCTGCTATGAAAAATTGCACATTTTTGCCAGAGGACATATGGTTGATCTACCAGAAAGTATAAAGCATATACAAAGAAAGGCTAAAGGCAAATGCTGTGCAGTGCACAAATCTTAAACAGGAAAAGTGGTCAGTTAAATTTGTCCATGTCTTGAATTCAATAATCTTTGTGTTGGTTAGAGGTGAAAAAAAAAGAGATTTAATCTTATTTAAAATCTCTTTTACTGTTTTGAAATTTAGTTCAAGCTTCATAGAGCAAGTTGCCAATGAGAACAAATACTATAAATTCATCACATAATGGTTAGAAAAGGGTGAAGAGATCTGCTTGTCAATCAGTCAAGCCCAATACGTTTGACTTGTATCAAGGTTTGCCTACACTACTACAGTACTCATTTTCAGTGTGGAGCCCCTGAAGTCCAGCTGAGAACTCTGCTGTAACACAAGCTCATAAACAAGAGAGGAAAAACTGTTCTTCCAGTTTCTCACATATTCTGACTAACTAAACATGACTCTAGTTTGAACAGATAAAACAAATCCATCATTTCATTCGGGGTCTTCCACAGTATTGGGGCTAACACTGTTCTATTATTCTCCATTGCATGGTCATTTATTACTTTATTGGTCACCAAAGGCTCCTCAAAGGCCCACACTGTTGTTCTCCAACTCCCTCTGATTTGCATCATTGCAGGCTGTGTTCAAAAACTGATCACCTGTTCCCTCTGCAACATCTCTCAAAAATCAGCCTTGCTTTCCTACTACAACTTACTGCCCCTTGGCTTTCAGCAAGGAAAAACTATATTGCCTTTTATCTAAAGGAACCACACCAGCCTTCTTATCCTTTTGGATTCTATCTTTTCATAAGGATGACCCAGGAAAAATTATATCCACTTCATCAGGAAAAGCAAAGAATTTAGAAAAAGATATTTTACATTTATTGAATATTTTTTAGAGTTTTGTTTACTCTAACATGAAACTATTCAATACTCTGGCTGAATTCAGTGAGGTGTCTTTTGAAATCACTTCTGAAACAACTCACTGTAGGAGCAAAAGTCCTTGGTGATACTGTTAATTTTTAGGAAGACCAAGTCATACTTAATAATCTGAAAAGCTACACTAGCACAGCTTGGGGAAAGAGGAGATAGCAACCATCAAAGTAATTTGTGTTCTCAGTTTCATGTACCTGACTGAAAAAGCAGTCCCTGAATCCTGGCAGATGCAGACTTCCCTTACAGACCTCCAGTGAGGCACTGACGAGGGCTGCAGCAAGGCTGGCCCAGACCACAGGGGCAGGACTTGCCAGGTGGCAGCCTCTTGAAAAAGTCCTTGTCCAACCTTGAAAGAGAATGTCCTCCTACACACAAAAAACTGCTACCTTTGACTGGCCTTGAAGACAGGTTTAAAACAGAGAAAGGAGTCACTAAACTCAAAGAGTAAAACATTCTTAATAGAACCACAATAAAGATTCTACAGCAGTTCCAGAGATTGATGCAAGGTTGTAGCAGGGGGCAAAAAACAACCCCATAGGGTCTACTGGAGGCAAAGAGCATTTAGAGACAGGACTTGAATCCAAAAAGTATCAAAGAGTGTAAACAGTGAGGAAGGAACTGGGCAACATGAGGGAGAACTAGGGAGAAGAAAAAATTAGAAAATTGTTTCAACTATATAACTATGAAAATTTCTCCTGTAGTAGAAGGAATTTACCTGCACAACTGTCATCCCAGAAGTGAACAGAGGTTTGCTTATGCAAGCAAAGCAAACCTAACCGATAAGAACAAAAGAAATGGAATTACCCAAGAAGATTTTCCACCTCTGACTGTTGTGATCTCACAACCTGAAGTATTTGGTAAACTTAAGAGATTTGGAGCTACTGTCACAAAACACATACGGAAAACAGGACCAACACCTCCCCACCAAATCAGTGGTATGTTACTGTTAAGAAACAGTTTTCTATGCTCAGAAAAGGTTTTGGGCTTCCCCTTCAAGGGACATTTAAGTATGGGACTTTTTTTCTTCCCTAATGATAGGAGAAGGAAGTGAAGGAGGTCAGAGTCCTATAGATCTCTGTGCACTCACTATGGTCTAGTTTAGGAGACTTAAAAGGATTCAGATTAACTGGGGTGGCTTTGTTGATTAGACACAGAGAGGAAAATGACCCCATGTGGTAAGTGTTTCCAGGACAGCTGCTCCGTTGGTGAAACACTGCTGCATTCCAGAAATAAACTCCTACAGTCAAATTAGCAGCTCAAGTCCTCTCCACAGAAATCTGCCTTTAGTAAAGTTGCAGCAGTTCCCAGATGAATGGGAAACCAGCAGCATGAATTCCTGCTTAGCTCTGCTTTTAAATAGAAAATGATACAAAAAATTGTTTTTACAATATCAAATCATTCTTCATAGTCACATAATTGCCCCACATTATTGATGGGCTCAAAAAAAAAAGGAAGTCTGGAATATTTCTGGGCAGGTTGGAGAGCTAAACCTAGCACAGTTCCCCAATACTTCAGGCCTGTCCCAAGTTTTCCAGGTTTGAGGGCTCATCAAGACTTCAGTGTGAAAGATTTTGGGTTGATTCCCCTGCACGTCAGTATCTACCAGTGCAAAGTACTGAAATATGCAAAAGATTACAATCTATGTGAAGCAGAATAGGAAGCACTGCTGTCCCTTGCCTGGCCTCTTCTAGCTCCCAAAAATGCATAGCTGTCCTCTCATCACAGAGGTGAATTCTGGCCCATGAAAGTAAATGTGCTCAGAAGCCTGAAGTCATTTCACATCTTACTGAACACATACTGCAGCAAAATTACATGAGAGTACATGAGCTTCCAAGCTTACACAAGTTTACAATTACAAATTTACATATGGCAGCATTGGTAAAGGCCCAAGAAATCCCGGGGGAAAAAAAAAGCCAAAACACCAAACCACAGTTTTCAGCAAATAAGAGAGCACATCTTCAGTACTCTGAGCTCACAGGATTGTACAAGAAGCATGCTCCACCATATAACCACTGAGTGCAAGATGTTTGTGGTCCTTCTTCTTTCTCACACTGTACTCTCATCTTAAAAGCAAAATATCTTCTACTCCAATTTCCTCCTATGTCAGGTACAACCTGAGAAGGTTTCCCATGTGCTGCACTGCAGAGAGAAGGTACAGAAACCATATCACTCCCTCTCACTCACAGATGGGTAAGTCGAAGCCAGAAGCCACTGAGAAAGTTACAAGGAACAAGTACCAGCAAGACAAGGGCCCTGCTGGCTGTTCTACTGCAGTGACCATTTGCTTCAAGAAGCCTTCGCCAGCTGATGATACAGCAATGCAAAGCTCCTCTGCCTCAACACGCCACCAAACCAAAACCCATCAGGTGACTAAACCTTCTGCAGGGCTCAGCATTACAGAGCAAAGGATGTGATACACAGAAACAAACTCCCAGCTGCTGCATAATGTGGCCTTAAACATAAATACCTGACAAGGTCCTCTAACCCACTGCCTCTTTCCCTTTAGGCGTAACTTCTGCCCTGAAAATGTTACCTCAAGAACCATGCAGTCAGTGGGAAGGAGCACAGTACCATACAGAAAGGGTAAATTCAGGAAGAATAATTTCTGCTTAGCTGAGTCTTGCTCCATGGAAGCAATCTTCCCCCTTCACTACTACTTTTAAGTTGGCATAGCTTTTCTATCCTAGGGACTTCAGCAGCTTTAGAAACACTACCTACAGCTGGAGAAAAACATTCAGGGTAAGCAAGATTGGATATCCCAAAATGAAAATTCTACATATCTATAACAGAGTATCATGTAAGCAACTGCAAAAAGTGACAACACTAAATTCACTTGCAAGAAAAGTTATTAGCAGAGCTACACAGGTCAACTTAAGACTTAGTCCCATATTCTACCTCTGATATCAAACACTAATATTCACTCAGGGAAAGACTATAAGAAAGGAGAGTTTTTCCCCTGTTCTTAACCTTGTTGAACCTTTGCAGACCTCATCATCAGTATGTTGGCAGCCTGTGGCTTACACGGTTCCCTCTGGACCTAATATGTAATTGGCCACTATTGAGTCCACATGTCCAGTAAATGCTTTTATGGGGATATCTTTTTTGAATCCATCCATAACTTTGTCACTGAATGACACAGAAAAAAAACCAAGACTAATTTTATGTGATATGGTATTTTACTTGTTTCATTTAAAGCATTTCTTTATACAGAGAAAGATGATTCCCTCATTGAAAAAAGTGAGGAAAAGACTCAGTATGTAAAGATACTGAGAACAGGTAGCAGAGCTCTCTTCTCAGCTAAGAAAGTGGAGGTGCTAATTTTGCAAAGCAAAGAATTAGACCAGTGTTACACAAGAAAATAGAGGCCTATATTCTTTTTGGTATCTTTTTAAGTCTGTATCAAGCAAAGTCACCTGTACTCCCAAGAAGCCACACTTTCAGCAATATTTTACCACAAATTCCCATCTCAGCTGCCTTCCTCTTTCCTCTAGCCACAGACTTCCTGACTGACTTTACCCCAGTAGTCTCTTGTTTTGAATCAAATTGGGAGCTCTTTCAAACAGAAGCTGTCTCATGGCTAAATGCACCAGCCCCAGCTGTAGGGAATGTATCATGATACAAACAAGAGCAAAACAGAAGCAACATCCAAAGCCGCCAGTAGAACTCATCACTATAGTCTGAGAGCTAGTTAAGAAGAAGTAGAACAGTCACAGCATGAGATTTATTAAGTAGTAGATAATAATTTTACATTACATAACATATGATATTGCATACTATATTAAATTCATTATTTTGAGCCTTGAATGTTCAGCTACTGATCAAGTCCCAAAGAAACATAATTATATATTTTATTATGCATTGGTGGTTATTAATATCATCTCTCTTTTTTTAAAGAATATAGCTGGCATTACTTTTTAGTTGTTCCCTGAAATCTTGTGGAATAGACACTTTTCTTCTTTAAAAAAAAACCTGCAATTTTTCTCATCATCTCGTTTCACATGGTTGAGATGTAAAGTCAAACATCAAGTGCTGCAATAAAGTTGTTGGCAACATCAAAGAGGATGAAGTATAGAAATGATATGTAGGGTAATTAAATGGCTCTGTATTTTATTTGCATGTCTCTCTATACAAGTTGGCCTGACTCAACAAAGAAGCATTTCACAACAGCTTTTTGGCCCTCCTAACTTTGTGCAAGATTTTGCAATGCGCTCCAAGTGGCCCCAAGATTTCTTAGTCTTCTGACCTTGCTATGGAAAGCTCCTCAAAACACAACACATCCAAGAAGAGAATGGTGCAGAGCCTGTTGAAGTACAAAGCAGAGACGAAAGGATATAGGCAGCATCATGAGTAATCTGCTCATTTATTTCCACAGGTGAGAGTCCAAAATTTTTAGTTACCAGCAGCGGTCCAGCTAAGGGTGTGAGCCAGCCCAGATCATCAGCTGCTTGCGACCGATGCCTCAGGGGCAACAGTGCAAGGGCTTCCCCAGCCCACTGTGCTACTGGACAACTGAGAGCCCAGACACAGTCAGGGCCTCCACTTCTCACAGGCCTGTGGTTGTAGAAGCACCCAACAGACGCTCAGAGCTGACATTTCTCAGTGCTGTGCTCCTTGAACAAGTTTCATGCGCGCACGGGGCGGTGTGGCTGAGTGACGGGAAGCACTGCTCCTCCAGCAGCCCCTGCAGCAGGTGGGTGTTTCTCCTTCTGCTGCCCTGAGGCCAGAAAGAAATACCTGGCTTCCCAGGGCACCTGCTTCAGTGCAAAGGAGGTGGGATGTTTCATCATCCACTTCCCATCAGCCCACATAAGTGGGCTGGCTCCTGGCTAGGAGGTGGCGTTGGGATCACAGGATAAAAAGCACTTGGACCACCCTGGTTCAACAAGTTGGTGAAGCAAGACCGGCTGAGTGGTAACTGCCAATTGCCCAGAAAGGTGAAGGGAAAAAAAGGAATGGGAGAGATGGATATCCTGTGACATGACAGCCTGAGACTTTGCAGAATCACAGAACAGTTTGGGTTGGAAAGGACCTTAAAGACCATCTAATCCAACCAATGCTTCAGACCAAGACACTGCCAGCAAACACTCAGCATGCATTTCACAAGCTACCATTTGCAGCCAATCTCCATTAAGCAATATAAAATACAAACACATTCTGAGCTACCCCTGCTCAGTCACCTCTCTCTGGGAGCAGACAGACAAGTGGCAAACTCAACATGTCTGGCATGGTTTTTTTTCTGGAATGAGTTAGCAACAGTGCAGCTCTTCCTTTGCACTAGCCTAGGTAAACAGAGGTTGTTGCTGGTACAAAGTGCCTCAAAGTGGCAGGAACAGCATTATCACTTCAGTGCTGTTCCTGAAGGATCAATAAGCCAAGACAATCAATTCTTCTGGCTAGCCCTTATTCCTCAGGAGAAGCTGTGACTCTCATCCCCCATCATTTAACTCCTCACAAACATAGCAGCAGCACCATTAATTCTGTCCTCCTTAAACACACATTTCCCAAACCCATGTGCCAGGAGAGATTACAGAGCTGGAACTGCTGTATCCAGGTCAACATGGTATTACCAAGAGGTATGGCCCATCACTTCAGCACAGTAGTAACCTGTCTATAAATACTTGGAGCACAAGGAGCATCCTCACATCTGATTTCTTTGTACAGGACAGAGAGCCCAAAGAAACTGTAGGTCTCTATCCCCAACTACTTCTCTGTGCAGGGAGTATAAGGCAGAGTAGCAGCTGACCCTCGCAGAAAGGGCTGCACAGGCAGTAGATGGCATGAACAGTCATTACAGAGAATCACAAGAGTAGAGCCTATTTAGAGACACACAAAAGTGAGGTTCAATCCTATGTAGCAAAAAGAGAGTAAGAAGGATGGGAAGAAAGCTCAGGAAGAATGGAAGAATCATGGTTATCTACAATGTGAAAACGAGAATAGAGGTTATGGGGGGCGAAACAGGACCATACTCAAAGCCTGCAGTAACACAGAGCATTTTGCTGGGATCATGCAATTCCCCACAGAGAATTGAGATTGGGGAAGCAGGAACTCAGTTAAGAGGTGGGCAAAAGACACCTCATCAGTGAAGAGGCTCACCTTGAACTGAACAGGGAGCCTGGTAGAGCTAGAATGGAAGAACAGCACTGATACAAACACCTTTGTCTAAAGATTGGCATGAACATGATTAAAGCTGTACACAGCAGATTCCACCTAAAAAGCAGTGGGACATGAGATAGGCTCCTCAAATGTCTTTCTGAGCATTAGAGAGGATGCTGATGCAAGTAATCTCTTCCTAGCCAATGCTGCACTCAGAAAATCCTTGTCTCCCTCTCCCATGCAAAGATAGCATTCACCAATATTTATAACTTGAGTGTTACCACACTTTCAGTGCTACAGACTGTAGATAAAAAAAAGTATCACTGAGAAAATCCTATTCACATGAGCTCTTCATCAATCTACTTGAGTTTACATTCCCAACAGGGAAAGGTTGGAACCTCCTGTACCAGGCCATGGGGACATGATGCAACAGGAAAGAATTTCTTATTTAAAGGGAAGAAGTAGAAAAATCTGCCAGTGACAATAACTGCAATTTTAAAAAGTCCAAGAAGCCTGGGCTGGAGGGGGAAGGTCTAAGGATGAATAAAAAAGCAAACAAAAAGAAAGGCAAGCCTGGTGGCAGGTATATCTTCTTCTCACCCAGAAAGTCACCCTCTAGGTCCTGTGAGCTTTAGGGGGATGTGACTTAAATGCCTGTTTTAGTACACAGCTACCAGTCATTTGTTCAGGCCTACTACAAAGAGGTGATCAGAGAAGACTGGGGGAAGAACTTGTGGAGTACATTTCCTGCTGATCCAGCAAACACAATTACGAAGAAAAAGAGAATCCATTCTGAGAGCAGCGTGAAACTCTTGTGAGCAGGATCATTCGCATCTCACATGGTTGGGGGAAAGGAAAGGGCAGCAACTCCTTAATGAATAAAAATAGCCACTTATGCTTCCTTCTCGTATGTGCTGGGTATATGCTCTCCAGTATCCAAACAGCAAGATTTAGTTGCAAGATTCATTCCTCCAATAAAAGTAATTTCCCCTAAAGGTGCAGCACTTTTTCTAGAGATTTTCAAGAGGGCTGAGACTTTAAAACTGTTGTTAATTTGAAGACATAATGTCAATTAAACTACGTATTTTAAAGTTTTAGACCTGCAGTATTTCCTTCCTTGAAATTCCTCTACTATGATATTTTTAAAGTAATTGTAGCATGCAAGAACACAGTAGCTTTCTTGGGGAAATTGAAGAACACTTTTCAGTTTCCCAGTTCTTCATAAAATGTATATGTGCCGGGCAAAGCTTCGCTGAAATGCAGCCACCTTCAGGGTAAACAGTAGCAAGTCATTCATAAGATTCAGCATAGCACTGGAAAGGATAAACAGAGGAGAAGGAAGTGTATGTTGTCTGAAAGGTCGGCAGGGAAAATCTAAGTATAAACTGGCCACAGCAGAATAGTGACAGTGCAGGAGAGGAAAATGTTGAGGCAAAAAGAAAGGAAACTGCAACGGGAAGGAGAAGGCAGGAAAAAAAAATGCCACACAGTTTACAGCTCAGCCACAGAAAGCTTTTGTTTCAAAGTGATCTGCTGTATATTCCAGTGATTAGAGGGAAAGAGCACAATTAATATGTATCTCAAATGCATTTAATAAAGTACACTCTAGCTGATGGTGCTCTCCTCAGCAGGTCCAGGCACAGAGCACAAAGAGAAAGGGGCCTCAGGCACTCACATCAGGTCGCAGTTTTAAATAATTTTAAAACTAGGGCAAGATGCCAAATCTTACCTCAAGGTGCTACATCCAAGATAGACATGTCAGCAAAAATGCCAAGTTTGGTGCATACAGGATGACCATTGATACACACGGCTCCAGATGAAACAGTGACTTACGTTTTTAGTCAGAATTTACCGCTTTGGAGCAATAAGCCTGGAGCTTCATCTCAGCAAGGGTCACTAACACTAAACTCAGACCTAGTGTATAGGACAACACCACTGAATGTTACACAAGAAGTAAGTTAGTCTTCTATTTCCTAGTTATGCCAAAATCAGAAAACCTTATTGGTGGCTAGTACAGAATGCATTAAAAAAACTGCAACCAAAAAAAACCAAAACCCCTACCAAACAACAGCAACAAAGTGAAGGGGGGCAACTCTTTTTCCCAGCACAAACGCTCTTGTGTTCAAACATGCACCTATGCCCGTGATTCGCAGTTTTTCCCATGGGCAAATCAGCCACTAGGGATTTATATAGGATTGTTTTTTGCAGATCTTGGAGTTATTTTAATGGCAGTCACATATCAATTTACAAAGAGGGAAACTGAGGAACACAGAGAACTGACTTGGCCATGTGTCAGAAAACAACAGGTTTCTATCCCCGTTCCTTTCCAAGACCTCTTTTCAGAAGAGAGACAGGATCATGGCACAGTCTGGATTTTGTGCAGTTCACCTGCTGCAGACAAATTTTCTGAGTCCCAGCTCGGAGCAAAAAAACTTACTGCTGTCTAGTTCACAACACACCAGCCCTCAGAAGCCCAGAGGTCCTGGGCTTGCTGCAGGCAGGCAGGCCTGCTCTTTTGCAGCAACAGAAAGGTCTACTCAAGCTGCCCACGCATGTATGATGAACTCATCACAAAAGCAATCAGCCATTAATTTGGTCAATCGTTCCTGTCACAGCAAATACAGTTCTTCATCTAGACTATTTGATACAAGACTCCAGCTAAAACTGAAGGACAGAAAAAATGCCTCAAAAGGTATCAGTCTACAGAACAGAGAGAGGACAATTTAGATATTGACCCATCCATAATTCCTTTATGGTTTTGTTTCTTTTTTAAAGAAAAGGTGACCCAAGAGTTAAGTCAAAACAAAAATAAAAAGCATTAGAAAATTAAATTGTGTCCTCCAGGCATTAATAATAAAAAGGCGACCCACCCTCCAATCCTTCTCATTTAGAGGAGTATTTATTTGGAGTTTCTGTTAGGCGGCTGCCTGCACTGCGTGCATCCTGCTTCACTGAAGAAGAGCCTTTTTGAAGCATCACTTGACTTTGTTTTAAATATCTTGCTACAGTTTCCATTTTAGCTCGTGAGATGATTATTTTCTCTCAAACTGAAGTTATACAGCAGTTGAAAATGCTGATGGCTTAACTGGTTTCCTTTTTTTTTTCCCTCTCCACAGCAGCCCTGAGGGGTTTTAACTCTTTCTTGCAGCACTGAAATCCTGCTTTTGGAGTTCAATGTTTAACTCTCGCTGGGAGACTCATAAATATTCGGAGTCACTCTCTCCCTCTCTGTTTGATTAGGAAATGAGCCTTTAACTCAATGTAATCCCCAAGCCATTAACAAAAAAGCCCTCAACAGCTCCACTATTAGAATTTCACTCCTAGCCCACAGAGGATTGAATTAGATTAACATAACTACCCGCAATCTGAGTTTATTTTCTGTGCCAGATAGAAATGTGTCTTCAGGAAAGGAAAAGAAGAGAGCTGGAGAGCAAGCACAGCATAATGAAATGTAAAAATAGATGAGAAATAGATGGACAGATGTACAGGTAAAGCGATAAAAAAGGTAAGAGAGGGAGAAAGCTACACAGTCTTTAATAACTGGCTGCTGGCTTTGGGGGGTTTATGCAGAAGGCCCCTCAAAACACAGAATTGTTTCTGGAAGAGTATTTTTTTTCTGCTTGTGCTTACTTCATATTCTCAGGGATTTACAGTGAGGCACCTGAGCATGCTGTACTCCAGACACCTGTGCAGCAGATCTGGCACAGGTTTTATTTATAATTCCCTAGAGATGTCATACTCAGCAATGAAAGGAGAGGCGTGGAAAAGAGAATCTGCATGTCAATCATTACTTTGCAGTCAAAGAAACAAATAAACTGGGATAAAACAAAAGATGTTTGTTTGGCTTTTTTAAGGAATGAAAAAAAATCATGCAATAGCATATGTACAGTAAGACAGTTCAGAGGTTGATAGGTGCTTAGTCCACAAAATGTGAATCATTAGTGAAGCAGAAACTAAATAACAAACTCTTTCTGCTACATAATGCATCGGTCCTCCCTTTAACCACAGGTAATGCCCTCCCTCCAAATAAAAGTGGTCCTATAAAGCATTGATCATTATCCCAAAGGACAGTAGGTGCTTGGTTATTTTTTTCTCCAAAGCAGTAATAACAAGATATGGCAAGTAACAGGGCAAAATACATGTGGGTGAAAGAGAAGAATAAAGTACAGCAATTATGTGGACACAACTAGAGAATAGTCCAAATAAATTCTTAAGACTGAACCTTTTACAGCTTTATACTTAGAAAACTTCTTTGATTTCTCCGATTTCTGCAAAAATGTATGGTAAATTGTTTGGGGTGGGGGGGTGTTTGCAGTAATTTCCAAGCATAGTCATGCGAATATTGGTTTTGTGTAGGGAAGAAAATGATTCCATTTTTTTTTCAGCAATATCTCTTGGTTTTTAATTCTTAGTGGGACCTCAGACTAGCTATATGATAGATTCTTTGTTGGTTACAAAGTCAGCAATTTTAGTCCTTTAATTCTTTTCAGAAAAATCTGCTTCTTTTATTACAAAATAACATTGCTTTATTACAGAGAAGCAATAAATGTAATATCATGGCAAAACAAACAGAGAAGGACTTAAATAATTAAAATCTGTTCGTTCTTAAGTACAGCAAAAAGCTTTAATAATCAAAATGAAGCTTTGTATGATGACGGTTTTATTTATGAGAAAAAAGGTTCACAGTAGGCAATGTGTTGTAATGATCTTTTGGGGCATTATTTGGGCATATTAATTCACCTGGTTTATCCATATTCTCCTAAAAGCCTTCCCTATATCAGAATTCTAGCTGAATGACAGAGTGTTCATATTGATGGTTAAAAACTTGGAAAGAATTAATATGTAGTCAATATCTTTTATTCCTAGTACTTAAGCTAAATGTTCTAAGTATTATAAAATGTACATTGAAGAAATGCAAAATAAATAACTAAAGAAGAAGCCTATTTGTCACCCTTCTACAGTCAATCCAAGAAATTTGTCTCTCAAGTATTCCTCAAAACCTGATGTTTTAACTGCGAGGCTGCTCTGGTTTTATTTTTCTGTTTCTATTAGACACTTCTTCTTCCAAAGTATTTTAAGGTTAGCTTCATTTTATTTGTTGTTACTTTCAAAATGGCACATTTTGGGGGTAAAAAAGTTTTCTAGAATATACATTTAGTGAGAAATTTATGCTAAAAACTTGACATATTAAAATTAAAATTGTAATATTAAGATTTTTGTGGGTAGGCACAGCAAGGTTACTTTCCTATGCTTAGAAATAAATATTAACCCTAAATTTTATAAAAAGATGTAACACAAACCTCTGAAGCAAAATTATGAAACAAAAAAACCCAACCTTTTTATTTTGACAAAAAATATTATACTAAAAGCTATTAACAAAAAAAAAAATCAGAGTAATTATTTTTCTCCCTCTCTTCATATTTCTACTGAAAGCTATTAATTAAAAAAAATTGGCTAATTGTTCTCCCTCTCTTCAAATTTCTGTAAATAGAAATACTCCAGAAATATATAATTGTTCAAACATTTTACATCTTGGCTGCTTAAAGCAAACATCTTGTTGGGGATGAGAGAGTAAGTTCCTTCTTTGATTATCACTGTGCCAACTTTGCAAACACTTGCACCCCTCTTTTGTCATTGAAGATTCTTCAGTTGCTTTGGGACTTTTAAAATTAAAGAAACATCAACAGCTTAATGCTAAATGCCTTCAGTAAAAGCAAAATTTCACTGCATGTGTCTGATAAGAAAATATTTGATATGCAGCTTGGGGGGGTACTGGCTTTTGGGTTTTTTAAGAGAGGGAAGGTTGTCACTTGGTTCTTTTAAGACAGGACTGCTAAAGTTCCCAGGTTTGCCTTTACCAGCATGGGATAAATAGCACCTGTCCTTGGTAAGCCCTTAAGCAGAGTTACGTTATACATTGACCTTTTTGGAATGCCAGCAAACCTGACTGTTTTTATTCCCAAAACAAAACTGTTCCACTCAAACTTTCATTTACTTATTTCCAGAGGAAAAAGCCACACTCAGATAGTGAAACCGCCTGATTTCTACAAAGTTCTGAACCAACTCCTCTCCTTGTGGGTCGCACTGACCTTCCTTTGACAGAGTGAAAATCAAAAAAATATTACCTTTAACTGTATCGAGATGCTGCCATAATTTTCAGACCAAAAAAAAGGATTTGTGCAGAGCAATGCTTGGATTAAAAAAATAAATAAAAAAGAAACAAAACACAAGCCCATAAACGCAATAAAAGATAGAAGTTCGCTACTTACATGCTGCAGGCTGAGAGATGAGGCTTGAGGCTGGAGTAGAATTTCCCTTGCCCTCAGGTGTTTCTAATTGCTGATTAAATATCTTTTGGTTCTGCCTGCACCAGCCGACAGTCCCCTCTGCGTCTCTGCCTCTCTTTGTGACTAGGACACAGTACTCCGAGTCCCAACCTATAAATAGATCCCAGCTCTGTGATTGATATAACAGGCAGCTGACAAAAAAAAAAAAAAAAAAAAAAAAAAAAAAAAAAAAGAAATAACCAGGTCTTAAGCAAGGCAGCAAAAGCTGGGCTTTTAACTCTGCACTGTGCCCAGGGAGGAGTCCCCCACAGTCACCCGTGGGCATCAGAAAGAGAAAGTGCAAGGCAATTACTTTCCCAGCAGCATTACAGCAACTTGAGGCATGTAAAGTGAATGAACAAAATTCACTGCACAAAGAAGGAGAGGCAAAACACAACTAGCAGACTGCATCCAGCTCTTTTGCAATTTAACAAATATAAATTCCATTTTCAAAACAGGCTGGGAATTCTGACAGAACGAGATAGGAGTTCAGAGCTGAGTTCTGGGGGTTGGTCCAGGCATGCTTGTATTTCTGCTGCAGAACAAACCAGTGGGTAGGCTGGCAATTTAACAGCTTGGCAGTCTACTTAGGGTCTCTGCCCACAAACACTATTTGATGAGGCTGCTCCTGCAAACAAAACTGAGGGCAGTGATGGTACCTCCCTATTGACTCAGCAGAAGTTACTTAGCTCTCAAGGACCTGAACCCTCTTTTCTGCTTGAGTCCTTGGCTGCCAGGAGAAAGTGATGAGTTACAGATATCAACAAAGCTCTCTTACAGAGGCTGAGCTGGGAGCCCGCCGTCCAGAGAGCGACTTGAGAGAACACATCACAAACACTTCTGGTCTGGTCCTTATTACCTGACACAGGGGGAATGGTCCTGGATTTTCCCATATTTAGTCCCTACAGATTCTCCTGTTAGACCCACAGTCAGGCAAGGCCAGTAACATTTCCAGCAGGCAGCTGCTTCTCCAAGCCTTCGTCAGCTCCTAGACATTCATGATCTCCAGTAGAGCCTTAGTGTCTAGGGAGCTTCATAGCAAATGGAATCAAAGGCAAGGCAGCTGATGATGAAGAGCAGTGGAAGAGTGGGGAAGAAGAGGGAGAATAGTAGGCAGGGAGAGGCAAAACAGATTTCATGACACTGCTGTCTTTGACAACATCTCCTACAATCAACCCTAGTACCACACTCACTTCTGCTGGAAAAAGCACTAGAGCAGACAGGGTACCAGACCCACCAGCCTTCCTTTCAACATATTGCAAGGCTTGCTCAAGCTGAGATGGTAAACAAATGCTAAATACAAAGAGCAGGATAAAATCCTCAGGCACCAAGCCCATGCTGAACTCCATGGTTCTTTGGCTCAGTGGCTAGCAGTACCTGAACTATTTAAGCTAGTTTGGGCATGTCTAGACCACACTGCAGCTGCTGCTGTTACTGGAGTAAAGAAAGTTAGTTCAACTAGAGCAGCTATCCCAAATCAAGGCAAGGTCCCATCACATCAGAGCCAAGGTCTCATTCAGTTTCAGCTATTGATTATATAGGAAGATACAGTCATTTCCTCTCTTTTGCCCAAATCCTACTGCATGGTTAATTCACCTTGTGCCAGCGCCCTTTGTGCCTTAGCTGGTAGGATTTAGTCAAGGAGTTTTACAAAAAACCACTGTGTTTGCTGAAGAGGGCTCTGATGAAGCACTGGGCAAAGACTCATGAGGATTAGCCATTTTCCTCTGTTGAGCTCCTGTCCTGTGTGAAGTCTGGCTTGTCCCTTTAGCACAGCTGCACATCCCTCAGCTTTAAAAAACCAGAGATAACAGTACTTAACACTGTGCTTTAAAGCACTTTGATATCTACAGACGAAGACCTACAAATGAAGAGGGGGGAAAAAAGTATCTGACAGGCTGAGCTCCAGCATGGAAACACACCCTCAGCTGCCTGCTGGATTCTGGTCCTTCACCTAGTTGAATCAGATCTCAGATCAAAAATTATCTGATAAACAATAAAAAAATTGTTTTTGCCCTCTCATTTGGGCTGGCTAGTACAAGATATTTTGGGATTTAATACTGAGAGTTGTAAAACCTTTTACACTACCCATTGCATCAGAAGGAATTTTAGACACTCAGTACACAGAATAATCAGGCTGGGGCATGGCAGATGAATGTCCCAAAACCTAAATCCAAAAGTCACTTTTGAAAAACTCAGCTATAACTGTCAGACTGATCTTTGCTGCTATATATCGCTGACATCTAAAATTCTTCAAATACTACTCTGTCAAGTTTTGTGTTGAATGGAAAAGCATCATCCCTGCCCCCTTACACTGCCATGGGCTAAACTGATGCTCTGGTGGGAATACCCATGATCTAGTCTAAAACACAAGAAGTTTTTGGGTACGTCTCAAGCAGGTAGCTAGGAAGTTCTATTCAGTTCGTAGGTCCATGACCAGTGTTATCTCTAGCACCCCACACCTACACAGCAGAAGTCCTGGGCATACACTAGTACCCCATTCTCCCACTTTCTGCTTGAAGGGTGAAGGGAGGAGGTCTTGACAGCATGCCACAGTTAACTAGCATGAATGAACTTTGAATGGAGTCAGAATTCCTCCATCCTTCCCCTCTGCCTTTAGACAGTCGGATGTATGACTTTAATTGCACCCCAGTGTGGTACCCAGCAATCCAGAGAAGATCTGCTTCAGATAAAACTTCAAACAAAACTTCCCCATCCCCTCTGCCAGCACCCTTGTGCATAAACAGCACTTTGATTCCAGACTCCAGACTCAGGGCAAGGCAAGGAAAGAATACAAGAGTGGAGGCCATAGGACTGAATGCCCACTCAAAACACTGCACAAAGAAAGCCAGAAGATTTCAAAAGCAGATACATTAAAACCAAAAAAATGTACAAAGATAAACATTAGTGACTTGCAGACTCTAGAAAGGCTCACCCCTTTCCTTGAGGTACTCAAGCACAAGGTTTTCTTGAGGTACCCTTTACCATTGTAAAGTGCAAGTGAAGTATTTTCTACTTGTTGCTTGGGAAGGTATTTTTTAAAATGCTTCTTGCTAGGGCCACTTTGATCATGCACCTGTACTTCAGTCTCAGATCCTCAATTCTATGTACTTCAGTCTCAGATCCTCAATTCTACCGGGCAGGTAAAATTTCAGAGTTTATTTTCATTCAGACACAGAGTTTGAGTCCTGCACATATAAATCTGGGCAGAATTTGCTCAGCTGCATGCAAGTTATTATTGAGGAATGCAAAATATACTTTCCTTTTAAAGAAAAAAACAAACAAAAATTCACAGATACCTTTTTTTAGATAGGGCCAAAGGAAAAACAGTTGAAGCTTGAAAATACTGGTCCAATCCATGTAATCTTCCAATTGCCTCCACCACATTAAACTATACAGATAATTTTTGTCCCTTCTCCTGTGTGCCTGAAATGGTGCAAATCTGATTTAAACATTTTAAGTTTAGAGCTCAGAGTCAGTGCTGCTTTTATATCAGGAAATGCAGGTATGAACACAAGTATTAAAAGACAGACTGAAAGTTAGCTTTGCTAGCCACAAACTATGAAGAATAATTATAAGACACAATAAAAAGTATCTTCATCAGTCATGCTACTTTGAAAGAGCCTCACAAACCCAAAATTTCTAAACAGCTGTGCTAGTGCCCTGCATTTAGTGAGATGTGAATTGCACAGATTTCAAACAGGGACTACTTACACCAAAAAATATGTTCTAAAAATGATATTTATTTCTTTTTTTACATAAAGGAAATTAATGTAAAAAAACCCTAAACTAACAAACCTCTTCCAAGACTGAAAATTACATGACAAGAATTAAAAGAATGAAAAAGTTTGAATAGCAACTCTCTTCTGTATGATTGGCACATACAGTATGACTCTTAGATCTAATAGGAAGTTAAATATACTATGCATTTTGATGCAAAATAGTCTGAAAAACAGCAATTGCTCAAGAGGGAAATGCTGATATTATTGCAAGATTAGTGTTTTTTTAATTCCTTAATTAATTTTAATGCCATAAACTTCATAATGCTTCAATATTCTTTTTCTGCACACCAGCAGCCAACACTGAACGCAAAGTTCATATGTTTGCATCCAGTTTTTTCATGTACTCTCCAGAATGCTTCATGCCATGTTGCCATATCAAGTCTCTGTCAGCAGGGAAAGTCACACTGGTCTAATACTCTTACAAACTTTGCTCCTTCTTTAGTTCCTATATATTTTTTAATTTTTCATTTTTCTCAGTCCATCAGTAATAACAATGCACTAATGAAAACTAGCTTGGCCTGAGTAACAAAACACATACCAGAGAGCATGTTCAGAAACTATCCAGGGCAACCACTCAGTTCTACATGTACACACAGAAATAAAATCTGTAAGGATTTAACTAAAGCCTGCAAGCTCTAGGACACTCATATGCTGCATTACATTTAAGTACACAGCCTTTGTGAGTCTATGACACACAGTATGATAATGCAGTCTCTTCCACTCTTACCTCACTTAGATCCATTCTAAACTTTCACTCCTACTACACAGCCTTTGCCTAAAAGGGCTTCTGTGTTCACACCCGTGAAAAAATAATTATTAAAAAAAAAAACAGAATAAGAGTTCTTGAATGTACTCCTGCCTAAATTATGTAACCATGATATTCACTCACTGGAAACCACCACCATCCTCTTCCAGCAGCAGGCTGCAATGCATTCCTCCAGCGCTGGGCTGTCCATTGCATCATTTGGGGCAAGCACCTTCTGCACTTTTTTTTTTTTTTTTTTTGTTTTGTTTCTGCAGATGCTTTGCAGAAACTCACCACTGTTGTTGTACCACTTGCTCAGAACCTTGTTTAGCACCAGCAAGTCCACACCTGTGCTGGCAGGGCACTGGCTGTGCACTCAGACAAAGCCCAAAGCAGCCCAGCAGCCTCCTTCAGGCAGGAGATTCTGTTTCATGTTCTCAGTGACCTTGGCGTGGTGGGGAGCGAGAGGAAGCGTGGTAACTGTCATAATAGAGCTGGTACCAATTCTGATATCAGGGTAAGGAGGACAAAGTGAGATTTAAACCAGCGCTGGTGCCAGATCAAATAGAGACCAGGACGGCCAGAAAAAGCTCCCCTTGGGTTTTTGTTTTGTTCTTAGTTCAGATTCCATCAGACAACTTCTACAAAACCCAAACAACTACATTATAACCACAGACAGGCCTAACCATGATGTCTGGCTCCAGATCTAAACTCCTTACAGCCAGACTGTTAGCTCAGCTACCTTGAAAAAGCATCACCATCCTCCAAACATGTGTCAGGGGGCTGTTAGTGCTCTCTTCTCCTCTCCAGGGAAAGGCTCCATACTCTTTGTGTGTCTTGCTTGATTAAAAG
Source organism: Serinus canaria (assembly GCF_022539315.1). NCBI lineage: Eukaryota > Metazoa > Chordata > Aves > Passeriformes > Fringillidae > Serinus > Serinus canaria. Next base: position 39,929,016 of record NC_066319.1, on the reverse strand, counting down.
GTAAATTTTTAAAAATAAGAATTATGGGAAATAACTGATGAAGTTCCTCAGAGGAAGAGGGTATTCAGCCTGCAGACACCCAGATGAGGAATAAGCTTTTCCAGGAGCCCTCTGCGTGCAAGCTGAGGGGTTTCACCTGCCCCCATTCACTCTGAGGACATGCCAGCAGCCTGGCACAACTCAGCAGAGCTCTCAAAAGAAAGTGAGGTGCTGTGCAAATCCTGCACCTTCTAAAGTGAGGAAAGACCCATTCTGCAGTGGGTCCTACATGAGTCCACTCCAAAGCAAAACCACTGATCTCAGTCCTGCCTGACCCCCAGCCACATTAACTGTGTCAGAAAGAGCCCCATCTCTGCCCTGGGGGTGGAACTCTCACCAGTCTAAGGAGAGGGTCCAGCTCTTCCCCTGTTAAAATACTATCAGCCAAGTGTCATTCAGCACACCCACACCAGGTGTCTGTGGGCAGGTGCAGGCTGTGGGGTGGCTGCAGGGCAGCCTTAGTGAGGAGAAGCTGGGGCTAGCTAGCCCAGGCCTGAAATGGCCAGTTCCACATGGCTCCAGCCCACCCACCACAGGGCACAGCTCAGCCCCTTGGACAAGATGGTGGTGCCCAGAGGAAAGCATGTTTCAGAAAGGGCAGAAAACACTGCACAGGCAGTGAGGAGTGAGAGACAGCCCCACAGGCACTCAGGTCAGAGCAGGAGGCACTCAAGGTGCTGAAGCAGACAGGGTCCCCATGCCCCTGCTGAGGACATGGTGCAGCAGGTGGATATTTCCTGAAGGAACTACAGCTCTCAGCTGGCCAAGGTCAGCCCACCACAGTGTATCACAACTGATAGAAAAAATCTGCTTCCTTCAGTAGCTCTTCCTCTGTACCCCAGACCTGGTCAAACAAGTGCTCCTGACCAGGGTGATGTTGCTAGGGGGCTTGTGTCAGGCTGGATACGCCACTGGGACAGCTAGGAGAAGACAGGCAACCAAAAATAACACTAAACAGTACTAGAAACTGTCTTAATATTATGGGAGAGCCTATTTTCCCACACAGATCAGACCAAACCCCTACAATTCTTGACCTGATGAGGAAATGAAACAATTGTGTTTGGGGGGCACTTGAGGGCACACATGACTTCCACAGACACAGCAAGGTGTATGCAGATGCATGCCTCAATTCCCTTGCTGGCAGTGAAGTTCTGCCACCATAATAAACTCCCTCACCGTGGGTAAATCAAACACAAAATGTCTGGCTAAGCATTACCCCCACAGAAATCTCCCTAGCACATAAAGGTACAACAAGGTTCCCTTGCGCCTCTACTGGAACAGGAATCTGCATTTCCAACTAAAGCCTTTCAGCTTTTCTGTGCCATCTAAATCCCCTTCTGAGCCCACTACATGGCTGCCAGGCCTTTGGCAGAGAGCTCTAAGCCCTTTTAAAGTGTTGAAGAGGTACAGACCCAGGTAGTATCCATCTCTCCCTTGTATCTCTTTCTATCTTTAGGCTAACCATAGCAAGTTGGGCTGAAGCTTCCTCTTAGCAGTAAGCGAGGTGGTTTCTTCCTCTTCACTAAAATTCTTTTGCAGTCTCCTTTGCCCCCTCATCCCATCACCTCAAGTCATTTTTCATCTCAGAATTGCCAGTCACCTCTGAAACTCTTCCAACCTGGACCCTTCCTGCTCTTCAGCCTGGAGCACCTTAAAACTCAGAGCATTTCCTCTTGAAGACAGTGGAGAGAGACAGAAGGGGAAAATGGCAAGAGCCTTTTCTTTAAATGTAGTTACCCACATGCAGCAGAAAGAAGAGTTTCACAAAAGGATTTAGTGTTCCTTTCCTCTACCCTCCAGGCAGCCAGAAACTCAGCTACTCAGCATGGAGTTCATCCCACATGAAGGAGCAAGACTACAGCACACAGAGGGGACAAGCTGCAGGGGAAGTCAGTGCAGCTACAGAGCTTTACTGCTTGTAAATCAGTCACTCAGGATTTGGCCTGAAGATGCTTTGCACTGAGAGAATGTGAAGGAAGGGACACACACATGGGCCCAGCAGAGAGGTGGCAGTGCCAGGGGATACTGGGATAAGGTGCCAGGTGCTCAGACAAGTGCACCACAGCTGTCCCCACAGCCCAAAAGAGCCACATCTGCCAGCAACAGAATGAGAGACTGAGAAAGAGCCAAAATGCCAACACTTTCTCTGCAGACAATCTGGGCATGTGCCACAGGGAATATCTCCCTTGTAATGTCTCTGTGGCCTTCTTCCCCCTCCTCCTCCCCTTCTGTGCTCCTGGAAGTGTTGTGGGCCACACCTGGGCACAAAGCTGTTCTGCAGTTCATCACAGGTATTCAAAGCTGCTGGAACCTGAGCTGGAGATCAGGTATAGCACAGTCCATAGCCAACTATACTGCCCTCCATACTCCCCTCCTCCTCCCCATCCCCACCTACCCCCTGTAAAGAGATGTCAGATTCACCAAGGTTTAACAGTGAGAAGGGGGGAAAAAACATCTGTCAAATTCTTAACTTCAAATGGATTTACCCAAAGCCCCTTGGAACCAGCTGCTTGAGGAAGGTTTCTGTGGAGCCCGTGTTCCAGATGCAGACATTTAGTTGCTCAGTCCCTTGCTGTTGCTTTAGTCTCTGCTCTTGCCACACCTGGACCTGTCCTCACCTGGAATAACCAGTCCCTTCCATCGCCTCAGCCTAGGGCCCTGCTGCTGCTGGGAGGTGAGGCCCAGCTCCTCTCCTGTTCCCTCCCTTAAGGAATGTGTCACAGGCATGGCCTCACACACTCATCCACCGCCTTGTGTGACTGCCCACTGAGCACAGGGAGGAAGAGCCAAAACACTCATAGCAGCTTCTTCCCTGACACCTCACGTACCACACAACTGTCCTGTGCTTACAAGCTTGGGGAAAAAAACCCTAAAACCCCTCTATGAAATCACAACCTTCCTTTATCACCTCTGTGCAGCAATAAGCTTTGTGCCAGAAGCGTTGGGTTCCACCCTGTGCTTGTGTTCGAGGTTGGGCAGAAGGGTCACTCTGCAGCCAGGTAACAGGGACTCCAGAAGTCCTGTTTTTATGCCACACAGCAAATAAAGGTACATTAACAAAACAAAGCTATATAGGGCTATTTGAGCATGCTCCTGACAAGCTGGTTTGGATTTCAGTGGAAAGACAGCCTCATTCATTTGGACTTTATATCCAGATGAGATCTAGGCTATATTAATTCAAATGCAAAGAACCATGAGATTGTATCTAGGCTGAGTTATCACTGAGTTAATATACCTTAATATAGACAAGAACAGAACTTCTCTTTCTTGCATATATTTTGTGCCTAGCCATGAGATCCTGGGATTCATTTACCTAGTGAAACCCCTTGGAAACTTGAAGGACAGACTACCTTCTTCTCTTTGGAAGCCCTTTCTCCAAAGCTATTGAGCTACATATGTGTCATTCTCCCAAAGAAATTTCTTTTTGCCACTTTATCATATAACAAAATTCACATTTTTAAATTTGTATATATGTGATGTTAGAAAACATATAGCCTGTGGAAATGTTTTAATGTCTCCTTCTTGAGTTTTGAAAGACAACAATTCATGTTTAGAAAAAAAAGTTAATTTATTTTTCATTTTCTCCCTGATCATTAGGCAGAAAATGAGACTCTAGAGGCATGTGGACTGCTCTTTGTAATCATGGGGCATTTTACATTTCTTGATGATATTAGCAAATTCCTCAAGAAAATATTTTCCTAAATCTCTGTGGTTCTCTCACAAAATTTAACAAAACACTCAATTTTTTTAATAATTATTTTCAAGTCTTCTCTGTTAACTACTATTGTTCTGAGTTGTGGCAGTAACTTGGAGAAATTGTTACTCACTCTAGAAAAGCTTAATCAAAGAGCAAACAAGCAAACAAGACTTGACACCCAAAGCCACAAGGAAGCAGTTCCTTGCCCTGAACTGCTCATTGATTCCCTCCTTCAAAGGTGATTTCTTCAGCCAGGTTCTTATAAATGCAAACACTTATTCGGCTCCTTCTTCAGAATGTGTGAGACTGTGCAGAGAAACTGCATCTGCATTGCTACATTATGTTTGCAAAATGTTGTCTGTTAGCTTTGCAAACATAGTTAAGTGAGTCATGGACAGCCGCAGTGGTCTACGTAATGGCAAAACTGCAAACAAAAGCTCTTCAGCCATTACCTTTATTTAATGTTCAGAGCAGGCAAAAGTAAGGAAGTTCTCAGACAAAAATGCCATTAAGGTTGTGCCCTGACAGAGATGACTACATAGGTACTGTTCATCTCTGAGACTTAATGTTTCCAGATGCCTCATAAATGATAATTTTTACTTCAACTAATTACAGACATGCTGTGGTGACTCCCCAGACAGACTTTTAGGTTATTTGTCTTATTATTATTATTATGAGCAGCATTCAGAACCTGTGGTCCTTTGACACTTAGCACCACACACATGTAAATATGCAAATATGGTCTTTACTGCAAATACTTTGTAATTTGAGTCCTGGTCTGCATCATTTTTGTGCAAATGTAACTATCCCACTTCACAGGAATGATTTTACAAGAATGATTTTAAAAGAATATTTCATTGAAAAAAGTTATGTAACTATAACCACATTTGTGTTAGTCCAGCTTACATCTCCAAAGAACCTGTGCTGAACTAAGTATGTCAGACCAAAGTAATGTTTCTGCCAGAACTGGACCACGTTGACTATACTGGGATCCAAAATCACAGTGAAACCAGTACTCAGAGTCTGATGAAAACTGGGGCACACATAAGTTGAGGGCAGAGGATACAGTCAGTAAAGACATCAGCAATTTTATATCTGCACTTCAACTTAACTTCTTAAGGAATCTTCTATGTGAAACAAAGATGCCTTGTTTGCAATAGCATTCTCTGTTGTGTTTGACTGGCTTTTTAACTCTATTACACTGAGGCTGCCCTGTTACTCACCTCTTACTAAATTCCAGGGAATCCACATGAATTAGCAGGATTATGAATGTCCAAAAAGAAGGAAGCTCATGCCTCACTATTCACTAGAGAATCTGCGAGACACTGACCAAACAATGGATCCTCTGATGCACTCACTGTAAGATGTGAGCCTCAACTGAACTCTTCTGTAATTAGGGCATTTGGACAGTGCCTGTCCCATGTGGATTTCCTGGACTCTTAATAAGCATGAGCTCATCTTTCCCTAAGGTATAATAATAAGGTCTCTACCTGTCACCTATTTCATGAAACTTGTCTGAACTTAATACCTTTCAGACTCTGACTGGATGTAAAATGCATTTGAAATTAGTTAACAGATCAAAAAGTTACCCAGACTTAACCAGTGTAATCACATTCTAAGTATTCCCTTAAAAAGCAGGCCTAACAATAAATTCAAATTAAACTGACGGGGAATTTTTCTAAGGAACACATCTGTATATAATTTTCTTTAAAAACAAGCCAAAACCAGACAGATAAGTGACACCCACAAGGAACCAAGGCCAAAAAGAACTGAATGTGGAACCAGCAGCCCTTACCTGTGCAGTGCTCAGCTTCTTCCTGCTTCACTCTTCTGGTGCTGCCATATCCCTCCTTGCTGATGAGCAACATTCCCTAATCTGCCTTACATAAAGCATAGGAAGAGAGTAGGCAAGGGCTTCCTGAGCACTCCTGGATTCTGTAATTGGTGGCAGATTTAGGGCTAACAGAATCCTTGGCCCCCAAGATGTGCATAGACTAAGAACAATCTTTCACATGCTGATAAATTGTCACTATTGTGCGCAAACATCTGAAATTGAAATCCAAATTATTCTTCCAGATTTAGTGCCTCTTTTTGCCAGCTTCTCTCTTTTTTGAACTACCCCTGTTCACTCTAGATGTCTTAGGGAACTTAAGGATTTGAAGTGGTGACAGTAGGCTGCAATCTGGACAGCTGTTTTCCTTCTGTGCTCTATAACTCCAAGGAGAGTGGGTAGATCCTCTGCATGTTCTAATAGCAGACAGGTTTCTTGGAAAAAAATGCAACAGACAGCTACATTCTCTAGAGGCAGATCACAGGATAAATAGATCTGGATTGTGTTGGTCCCATATGAGGTATCAATTCTGTGTCTCTGTCTTATCACTCCATTCCTCCCGCTTTGCAAACCCAAAACACTTTCTCTGAATAATCACAACTGCACTGATTTCTTCCCTCTGCAAGGGAGCCAGGAGCCTACACTGATATTTTTAGGTAACCCACTTGCTCTGTTTTCTTTCCCCTCTGTGAATAGATCCCTCACTTATTCTAACCCATAATCTCACATACATTTCTCATCTCTTTCTGGCACTCTCAGAACTGCAAATGTAGCACCTACTGCTTACATACAGGGCTACACTATTGCTTTCTGCTGGGGTTTTCTTGTGTTCTGCCCTCTCCCAGAGCTGAACCAGAAATACATGACCAGAAGTACAGAGCTACAGACTGCAAAAAGACCTTGAAAAAGTAGAAAGTGGTTGAATATTACATAGAAAGCCAAGCAAAATTACCAATGAATATCTTTATGATTATTCATCAAAGCTGATAAAGATCCCATTCCAAAGGAAGGAAGGTAATCTACAACCAAAGTTTCTCATCTAAATTCTCTCCTGTTTCATAGTGATAGCTGGCATAAAATATCACTGCTCTGACATGCAGAAGCCTTGGTGCCAAGTTTGTGGAAGCATGAACAACAAAACCAGTAACAAGGCAGGAGAGGATCAGTCAGTCCTTTTGTGGCTGTGTCCAACCCATGCTGCTGTGGAACTCAAAGGAGTTCCCCCTTTGATTCTAACCATATCCTGGTTTTTCATTTTTTCTCTTCTTCTGCTTTGGGAATCTTAGGAATGTCTTTTTACACATACCTCTTTCAGCCTGTGTGCTTTGTCCTACCATCTCCTTTTTTCCTCATGCTTTCCATGCTTGATCCCAGTCTTTCAGTTTCTCTTTTTTTATTTTGGCCCACAAACAGCCCCCTTCCCTTGCATGTCAACAGCAGTGGGAAGTAACCTAATTAATAGTTTCTTGATAGGCTACCCCATACATGCACACACCCATCCCCCCAGTATCCCGCTGGCAATTCAACAGCCCTCTCTCAAGAAAGGAAAATATTTCCATACTAATTAATAGCAACATCGGGTAGTTCTGGGCGGAAGGGTCTGGGATTCCCATCTGAGCCTAGATCTCTCGAGCTGAAGGAGCAACTGTACCTCAGAGCACATTTCCTTTTCCAAATCCTTGTGTTATTAACTGTTTACACTGTTCTTGGTATCGAACATCTTTGCAGCCTGGCTCCTGTGTTAGCTGGTATCTCTGCAACTGAGTTCAGGCCAATTCCTTCAACAATCAGACTGTGCCTCTCATTTAGCACATGGCACTTGTTCAGAAACCTACAGTGCTTGCCTTCTCTCTTCTCCATCAGGATTCACACGAGCCAAGGACCTTTGCATGCTGTGGTTCTCAAAGGACACAGACACTACTGTATCCATTTAAAATGTCTTTGCTGCTTGACTTCCCCTGACACGCACTTCCCTGTCTCTGCTTCTGCCACAACCACTTGGAAAAAAAAAAAAAATCAAGCTCTGTTTTTGAAGAGAAGGCGTAGTTCTCTGTTGACTGAGCTAGAGCACAGATGTTTTTCTCCAGATGTAGTAGGATAGTCCCACTCCTGTCTTCCCCCAGGAGACGGGAAAGGTACTAAATGCTTCATTAAAGACTGTGCTCAGAGATGGGCTTATAGAGAAGAGGTGAAGCATATGAGAATTTTGCTGTCCTGTCTCAGAATCACCAAGGGAGACTTGTGCCTTCTGCCTCTAGAGGGGACCTGACACAACATGACTACTTGCTTCTTCTGCATCACAGGCCAGAAAAAACAAAAAGAAAATTTAATAAAGTGTGAGAAACACAAGTACTTCTGAAAAAAATGCAAAAGAGAGAGTTCTTCTCAGTAAGAAAAACAATACAGGTCCTTGGCCATCTGTCAGCTCCTTAAAGCTATAACAATTAAGCAAGAGTATTTCCTAGAAGCCCTGTACAGACAGCTTTGTGTTAGGGGACACAGTATTGAAGCAAGACTGGCATTCTCCATCACATACACTGGAGGACAACAGGCTATCTCCAGGGACTGTTGAAGAAGCAGAAACACCAGCAGCAACTACAGAAAGGCTCACACTATACAGGAAGACACCCACAAGAACAGGTCTTTCTCCTGTACAGAGTGACCTGGAAAAATACTTCTGGAAAAATACTTCCAGTAAAATACTTAGATAAAAGAAAAGAACAAGGAGCACATTTAAGAAGCAGTGGGCCAATGAAAGGCATCTTCAAAACAGAGTAATGAGGAAGAAAGAGTAAAACAGAGAAAATGAAAATAAGTGAGGTGCCCCCAGTTATTCTGTCACAGCAGTGCTGCCTGGTCAGCCTTCACAGCATCACATCCTCCACGTATCCACTTCCCATGCCAGCCTTCTTCTGAAGAGCCTTTCATCCCCAGCTGCTGTCCAAGCCTCAGTGCATTCTCACTGTCCCCAGTGCCTGCTTGGCCACAGCATGGCCCAGTCTCCCCCATCTCCAGAAAGAACCATCCTTGAACAGCAAAGCACATGCGTCCATCCACAGGGCTGAAAGAAGGAAGGAATGAAGGAAAAAAGAATCCCTCTTAAAGAAGGGGGAAGAAGGATGGAGACAGAGGCAAATAGGAGGGAGAGTGAGAGGGGCCATAAATTCCCTTCTAATTCCAAATAATTCCGATTACACGGATGAGTAGTTTTCAATCAGAAAGATAATCTCAAAGATAGATGGCAGGATAATTGCTCGTCGGCACGACGTAAATATTGTGTCGTTTCTATTAATCTCAGCGAATCGGGTGTCAGGGTTGTCACTCATTCATCAAAACAAATTAAAAAAAAACATATTAAAAAAAGAGAGAGATGCTGGAGGGAGGGGGATGTATATCCAATAAGCAGCTGAAGGCGTGCAAGGTAATGAATGCTGCTTACAAG